>NW_026542594.1:77918232-78518232 GCF_028750875.1 Macrosteles quadrilineatus
AAAATTCATCATAATAAACTAATCATCTGTTGACAAATTGTTATTCCAATCTTAACAAATAAGGCATATAGAGATTTACAAAAAAATTGCAAGTTACAAAAAAGTTTGTAAATTTTAATGATACCTTTTTTGTTAAGATTGGATGAATATTAACAGAGAAACGTGTTGTTTTCGTAATGTATGGCCACTTTTCTGCATTTAAACAATGCTAATGCTCCTTTTACAGTACGTTATTTATATCTAAAATAAGGTTAATCTAAAATAAGGGATCATTGAAAACTACATACAATTTACAAACTTTTTTGTAACTTGCAATTTTTTTGTAAATCTAACGGTTTTCGTGAAATTTGGCATCAAATATTTTAAATGGCCGCCATTTTGAAATGTTTAATGATTTTTTAGTATAATTTCTAACGATAATAGCCCTAATAAGATTAACATTTTTGTAAAATATCAAAGCTGTATCTCAAACCGTTTAGGAGTTATTAATGTTTTTGTAAAAAACACATAAATGCCGACAGTCGGTAAACTAGACACAGCAGACCCATGTTCCTATGGTGAAATGTGTTTGTCTTGACCTAAGGAATAACGCTATTTACAAGTGTCCAGAGTGTAGTTACGAGACACCCTGTATATAATAACTTTCGTTTTTAATCACGAGTTTTCAAAACATTTGAATCTTAAAATAGGTTTAAATAGCACCGTTATTTTTGTATTAACCTTTAGCAACTGTAATGGCTGTGGAGTGTTTCCATTAGGTTGAATTCGAAATAAATCTTTGTTGATTACTGATTAAAGCTGCTTTTAGCAAGGATAATGATGCGTTTACGGTAAATGAAGAATGCACACATTTGTATTTTTCAACACTTTGAAAACAGTTATTAACAAGTATGTAGAGCGTGCAACTGTATATTAATAAGTTGATAATTGGTAACACATCGTACATTACGTGAAAATTAAATCAACTTGATAGTTATAAAGAAAACACTTACAACACATTACAAGAGTAGAAATTTGCTCCAAACTATTCTGCTCATCATCAACAACATAAGCCCGTATAAAATTAAATTTGATTCAATCGTAACAAAACCGTACCTGGCTTTTGAGTGTTATGTAGGCCTACTGTGTAGTATGTTAAACCTACTACAAAAATCAATAGTACGGTACCCGCTAGTAATCATGCTTATGGTGGATAAAGCATTACAATTGTATATATGTTGACACAGCAAATACATTAACTTTGGATTTTCCCAATACTAGCTGATGAAATTCACATTGCTCATTAAACCAAAATAAACATCAAAGTCAAACTGCCATTTTTGTTAAAGGCATATGGTTAATCTTCGTATTGATTTTGAGCTGAATTTTGCAAATAATCACGTAAGTTCAGCAAGGTGCCATATTATTTTATAATGTAGGCATTGTAAGTTTGTTGACCACTGGCATAAAATTGTATACACATAATAAATACTTGCTAAGTGTTATTGTAGAAACACGTTTGGCCTTACTAGAAAATAGGCCACATCAGTTATGCAAACATAAATAGACTGAAACCAATCCAACGCCGTATACACCATGTATGCCAGGCACTACAGTATGGTAGAAGCCAGCATATTAAGTCAACTATTAAAATACATGAGAAATTAATTAACCTACTTGTATAACAATTTGTGAATTGTACCGGTATGTGGCCTCAAATAACTCATTTCTATAATTATTTTAGCAAACGACATTCGCAAACGAAAGTAAATGTAACTAAAATGCGATACATAATACAGTAGTCTATATGTAAATAGAGAAAGAACATTAACTGTGATCATTTAAGAGTCCATTTACATTCCAAACAGTTAACATTGTATAAACAGAGTCCATTAGCTGCTGCTTGTAACAGTCTCGCTTCTCGCCACTGTGCTGTGTAGCTGATTGACGCTGGATAGTTCCACATTGTATAAACAGAGTCCATTAGCTGCTGCTTGTAACAGTCTCGCCTCTCGCCACTGAGCTGTGTAGCTGATTGACGCTGGATAGTTCCACATTGTATAAACAGAGTCCATTAGCTGCTGCTTGTAACAGTCTCGCCTCTCGCCACTGTGCTGTGTAGCTGATTGACGCTGGATAGTTCCACATTGTATAAACAGAGTCCATTAGCTGCTGCTTGTAACAGTCTCGCCTCTCGCCACTGTGCTGTGTAGCTGATTGACGCTGGATAGTTCCACATTGTATAAACAGAGTCCATTAGCTGCTCCTTGTAACAGTCTCGCCTCTCGCCACTGAGCTGTGTAGCTGATTGACGCTGGATAGTTCCACATTGTATAAACAGAGTCCATTAGCTGCTGCTTGTAACAGTCTCGCCTCTCGCCACTGTGCTGTGTAGCTGATTGACGCTGGATAGTTCCACATTGTATAAACAGAGTCCATTAGCTGCTGCTTGTAACAGTCTCGCCTCTCGCCACTGTGCTGTGTAGCTGATTGACGCTGGATAGTTCCACATTGTATAAACAGAGTCCATTAGCTGCTGCTTGTAACAGTCTCGCCTCTCGCCACTGTGCTGTGTAGCTGATTGACGCTGGATAGTTCCACATTGTATAAACAGAGTCCATTAGCTGCTGCTTGTAACAGTCTCGCCTCTCGCCACTGTGCTGTGTAGCTGATTGACGCTGGATAGTTCCACATTGTATAAACAGAGTCCATTAGCTGCTGCTTGTAACAGTCTCGCCTCTCGCCACTGAGCTGTGTAGCTGATTGACGCTGGATAGTTCCACATTGTATAAACAGAGTCCATTAGCTGCTGCTTGTAACAGTCTCGCCTCTCGCCACTGTGCTGTGTAGCTGATTGACGCTGGATAGTACCACATTGTATAAACTGAGTCCATTAGCTGCTGCTTGTAACAGTCTCGCCTCTCGTCACTGTGCTGTGTAGCTGATTGACGCTGGATAGTTCCACATTGTATAAACAGAGTCCATTAGCTGCTGCTTGTAACAGTCTCGCCTCTCGCCACTGTGCTGTGTAGCTGATTGACGCTGGATAGTTCCACATTGTATAAACAGAGTCCATTAGCTGCTGCTTGTAACAGTCTCGCCTCTCGCCACTGTGCTGTGTAGCTGATTGACGCTGGATAGTTCCACATTGTATAAACAGAGTCCATTAGCTGCTGCTTGTAACAGTCTCGCCTCTCGCCACTGTGCTGTGTAGCTGATTGACGCTGGATAGTTCCACATTGTATAAACAGAGTCCATTAGCTGCTGCTTGTAACAGTCTCGCCTCTCGCCACTGAGCTGTGTAGCTGATTGACGCTGGATAGTTCCACATTGTATAAACAGAGTCCATTAGCTGCTGCTTGTAACAGTCTCGCCTCTCGCCACTGAGCTGTGTAGCTGATTGACGCTGGATAGTTCCACATTGTATAAACAGAGTCCATTAGCTGCTGCTTGTAACAGTCTCGCCTCTCGCCACTGAGCTGTGTAGCTGATTGACGCTGGATAGTTCCACATTGTATAAACAGAGTCCATTAGCTGCTGCTTGTAACAGTCTCGCTTCTCGCCACTGAGCTGTGTAGTTGATTGACGCTGGATAGTTCCACATTGTATAAACAGAGTCCATTAGCTGCTGCTTGTAACAGTCTCGCTTCTCGCCACTGTGCTGTGTAGCTGATTGACGCTGGATAGTTCCACATTGTACCCTAAACCAGGGGTGCCCACAAGGGGGGGCCATGACGCAGACTGCGTCATTGAAATTCTTGGGGGGGGGGCTCAAAAAATTCAAATGGGGCTAAAGTTAATTGCAACAGTGTTCAACGTGACGAAAATCCAAAATACATTACGAAATCGCCAGATAGAAAGTGGATAATTAATGACAATAGTTATATTATTGAATTAAATTAGTTAAAATAGGATTTTAGGATAGTTTAGGATTCGTGTAGAAAGTTATTATTTGGTGGCGTCGTCCTGTAATCCAGCTACTTGGAGGTCACGGATTGTGGATATTTATAGGCATGCACTGTGGATGGGATACTCTCTGGTGTGGATTAACGTCCGCAATAGTGAGTACTACTACTATCCGCAGTACTATCCTGATAATTAGACCAATTCGTATATACCAAGGAAAAAATGTGGTTCGGATTCCACTATAAACTGTAGGTCCCTTAGTTGCCATTAGCTGTTTGGGCTATTAATTAACAGCTGTGTCTAAGGAATGTCGGCCTTAGTCACTAACAAGACTACAAGATCGCGCCACTCATCCTACACTCATCTCCATTCATACTTGGCTTAAAATACCTACATAGTATGGTCGCCATTTCATAAGAAAGTATAAAGTAAAGTAAGTAAAGATTAGCAAGACGTGAGATCTAAGCGAGGGAGCGCACGGGATAGCTCAACTGCTGTGATAGATAAAAGATAACGCGTGGTACAGACCCGTCCAGCTACACCACACAGCAGAACGCTTTGTTGACATAAAGCTCGTTAAAATACAATCAAGTAGCAAGTAGCATAGGCTACAATACTTTACACTATTGTGTATACTCGATTACCTGAGTTAATAGGGAGAGGGGGGGAATGAAAAATAGGTTAATCCAATATAGGATAAAAACAGATGACAAACTCATTAAAACGCTGTAAACAGCCATTAAGTCACGATTTACATTTTTATAAACGAAATTCAATATTGCACAATCATTATTATTGTAAATTTCAAATCATTTATCTTGGTTCAGTTGAACAAACGGCAACGTTTAAAATTGTAGCTAACTCAAACTCAACTAATCACTAGCCAAACATTACATTGCTATAAATAACGTAAATATTAAAGGAACCTTTAGAAAGTGTGTTATAAGGTACTGCTCATGATAGACAGATAGGCTACCGATGCTGTATCACAGCATAGGAATTGATAGATAAGTAATAAAAAAGTGTAAAATTATATTTAGAGATCATTAAAACACTCTTAAAAAAGAATGTAACGAGAACAATCTTGTTATTCTCTTTCTTTGTTCTTCTGTTCATTAATAGGTTTCTCTTCAATACATACACAAATTCAACAAGTCGCCATATTTAGGCCTACTCATTGGCCAATCACAGCCTTACTAAAGTTACCATGGTTATCACTCAATCACAGTGTACTAAGCATTATATCGTCATCATTCCCCAGCTGTTGTATCTGAAATCTGTTGTAACATAGCGCACAGCAGACAGAAGTGTATAACGGAGCAGACGATTGTTGGCGCAAGCGTTGTTTCCATTTCATTTTCATCAAAGGAGCTGTGATGTTTCTAAAGGGAGGGAGAGGGGATCGTTATATCGAGAAAGACGCTGACAATCGTTATGGATATTCTGGCAATAAAAAATTCCTTAAATTGAGGTGACTTATAAAACTCTAATTTTATTTATATAGAAAGATAAGTTTTCCAGTCCTGTACAACACTGATTCACGGTCTTTTCCCTGTAATCAAATTCAAGTACAACTTGATACCCACAGAATCTCTGGTTCCCGACCTGGATGATGGCTAGTTATTTAATTTAATTTACAGTTACATATAGTACTCGTGATAAATCAAACCCGTTATGTAAGCCAAAGCCACACGGTTATTAATCTCACTTGGTTTTGGATTTGCTTACAAACGTGATCGGAAATGGTTAGGGCCTACACAGTATTTTTAAAGAACATTTATGTAAACATATCAGTGACAGCTAGGAAAAGAATCTATATCAAAACAGCTGTTTGTAATTTCATATACAGAGTGACAAAAAAGTCTGGAAACGGTTTAATATCTTTTTAACTAAATTCGTTAGAAAATTCAAAAATTTTACATCAAATTATATGTATGAAAACTACTTTTTGCAATCATTGCCATTATTTGACCTTCACCAGGGGACGGCCCACGAGGAGTAGGTACATAATCTTTAACGTAAGCATAGGTTGATATGCACATCATTTTAAAGGTCTGGTCAAGTGGAGTTCATTGCCGGAAACCGCGTCCAAAAAGGTTCATCCGTTACAAAATGGCAGCTGTCCAAAGTTCTTGTGAAATATACCTGCACAGGCCTTAGCAAATACTCGTATTAAACATTAGTTTGAGAGCTTAGCTCATAGAATAATAGTATTCAATCTTCAAAACAAATTTAACCGGGTTATTTAACGTGATCGGAAATGGTTAGGGCCTACACAGTATTCTTAAAGAACATTTATGTAAACATATCAGTGACAGCTAGGAAAAGAATCTTTATCAAAACAGCTGTTCGTAATTTCATATACTGTACAACGTGTTCTCTTAACAGATTATTAGTATTTCATAAATTAATGACGTATGTAGTAAACATGGAGAAAATAAACTAGAAAAATCACACAAAATTGTATTTTTGATCGTACGTTATTTTATTTCAAAATAGTGATGTCATATTTTAATGGCTATAAGGACTCTCTCGCCAATCCTGTGGATACAATTAAACCATTAGAATCATAATCGGTACTCTAGTTTTCTTTAGAGTAGGCCATGAGTAGGCTGCATAAAATGCCTTCTGGGCCGTGACAGACGGACATAAATGGAGATAAGACATGTTTCAACTTCTTCAATGTATAAAACAAAAATAACCCAAAATATGTATAATTCTGAACAATGTACAGACAAAACTATAACTTTATTGATATAGATTAACTGGGTTTGAATTTTAAATATCTGAAAAAAATTATAAAACTTCTTTTATAGTTTTACAAATAGTGCTGGGCGGGGGAATAATGTTTCTCATTTGTTGTGTACATCATTTATGGGGGGGGGGCTGTTGCTCAATTTGGGGGGGGGGGTGCGTCATGAGTCTAGGGGGGGATGGGCACCCCTGCCTAAACTAGGACTGGTATGGTTTCCATAAAAAAGTAAAAGTAATATTTTGTAAAAAACTAAATAATTTGTAAAATGTCTCGTTTTTTTCTCGAAGTCACCCCTTTGAAAAACGCTTGTTCAATAAAAAACCGTAAATATTTGATACATTTTACAAATTTGTTAAGTTGAAGGAGTGCGATTTTCGGCAAACGCTGAAGAGTGTTTTGTAGAAAACTTAATTTCTGACCATGAAAATTTTTTCAAATCTTTTCTCTTACCGTTTTCGAGCTACAGCCGTTCTTAAAAAATGTGGCGAAAAATTCAAATTTTGAACTGCTATAACTTTTGATAGGATTGATTGATAGAGATCTCTAGTTTGCGTCATTCTTCATCTTTTTCTGACCTCACATCAGAACTAACCTTGCACTTTAAGTCCAATACGTTAATCTTTCAAATCTCTCAAGCTTTTCAGGAATAAAAATATTTTTTTCATCCACATAAATTTGTTAAATTTAATTTGTAACTATACAATTTTAGTAAATTACCATAAGCTCATAAAGTAGGTAATAAATATGTAGTAATCATTACTAAACGATGAATTGATCAAATATATTTGGGTTGAAGGATGCGTTTTTTAAATGATTGTTAAAATGTTACCAATTGGTAGATGTGTATGTATATATTTTCTTTTTTTACTTTATGTCGTATATATTAATTGACTTTCGCTCATTAATGACTTATCTAAGAACCTTACTTGTACCATAGGTTTTATAAATATGGATTCAAAATAAAAATATTTCTTTAGAGAAATTCATCGGCAGCCTCATTAGCAAAGCGGTTGATGGAGATTGATCAATAATCCAGGACTTAACTCCCATTAGTTTGGGAGTTCAATGGCATAATTAAACTGGAGAATTACGATTAAATGATCGATAATTGATTGGCTAGTTAGAAAATGGGGCTTATCTCTTTCCAAAAAAGCAGGTAGGTACAAGGAATTCAGGGTTAGGTTTATTGGGTGAAAATAGATTATAAATATATTATATTGGACGAAAATCAAGAATATCACTTAAATCAGGTATCAACAACTTTTTTATTTGTGTTTTAATTTAATTTCTCAAATCTATTTGAAATATCTCCATGAAACAATTATATAACAATTTATTTACGACACATTATCGTTACAAAATCAGTTATTCTTGATTTCATTTTATTTTTACACACATCCATTTGTATGCCTTACGGACACCCTGCGTGTATTGCAATTAAACAGCCACATTAATATCCTCTATATTCATACTAATTGACCATTAACAAGCTTGCAGATACGAATTGTTACCGGCAGCTAATGCTGTGTTAATTGAGTAGCTGCTTTACGAAACGAGTCGACTATTTCCGTAATTAATGCAGTTCATACGACTAAAGAATACACTGATATACCAACAGAAAGGTCTTTTATAACGTTAACTTTGAGATGCAAATTGCAAAATAAATATTTGAGCGCCCACCTTTTAAAGGTTTAATTATTAGGTATTGAATTTTTACATAACAAATATTACTATTATAACTCAATCAACAATATACATACAGAAGATATAATATATATTATTCTTTGTATTTCTATCATATTTGCAGATCTTTTAAAAATGACAGTCATTATGCTTAGCTTAAGTAAATTTAATACTTACCTTAAGCCGGATTGTATCGTTTCTTTCTATGTCTACTCTAGTAAATGTAGGAAGAACAATTGCACGTTTTAAACTTTTTAAGCTTAAAATTCTTTTCAAGGGAGATATGCTGATGATAAAGTTAGTAAAAAATATCACTTAACACTCATTGTTTTGCCGTTAAAGTAAAAAGAATATCCTTTATGGGCTTTTGGTCAGCCTGACGAGACGTGCCAAAGCAGTAACTCCTGTATTATAGACAGGGCTACCAATTAATTTACTAATAATGAAAAATATAGAATAAAAAAAAATACATTCCTTCTCAGTTCTGCGTAGAGTTTTTTTGGACAAAACAGATTGGGATTCTGATATATTACTTAATACATTTTGTATAGTGTGTGTGATGATAACTGACGTGTGGTCCCGTACCATTATTGGTGATGTGATGGCGGTGACCAATGTGCAGTGGTCATTCTCACTGTGGGGACATTACCACAACCACCTGCTGTATATTATACAGTACTCAGTGACTTGCTATAGTGTGTGTGCTGATGGCTGACGTGTGGTCCCGTACCATTATTGGTGATGTGATGGCGGTGACCAATGTGCAGTGGTCATTCTCACTGTGGGGACATTACCACAACCACCTGCTGTATATTATACAGTACTCAGTGACTTGCTATAGTGTGTGTGATTGTCACATATAATCTCTGTATTGCCTGGAACATGGAAATACACGCAATGCAGTCAAAATTACAAACTTCATAGTAAAAATCCATGCTTTTAACACTACAATGTAACAATGTCTTCTCTAAAATGGCCAAACGACGGCTGACATGGAATGCAATTAATAGGCTATATTTCTAGTTATTGTCCCTAGATGCACTGGAAATCCTAGTACTTTCTTTTACGAATAGTTATCGTTTATAGAATGTAGGTGCGATATTTTTTTTTTAATTTACGAAATACTAGACAATTAAAAAGAGTATTTTACTGAATTCTCTTCAAAACTCAATAATCTTCACTTACCAAAAGATGTTATCCTTGCCCAATCTTGAAATTATAGTAACGCATAATCAACGTATGTAAATAGAATCTTACATTAAGGAGATAAAAAAATATTTAACAAACTGTCAAATTAATGATAATCTAAATATCTAGAAACTTGTGATATTACCATTTACTTTAAAAAGTTTCTAGACCTTTTTTCCCTTTGATAAAATATGGATCCTGTTTTGGTTTATTTTACTTGGAGAAAGATTTAGCGTGGTACAAAGAGAACAAATCACAGCCCCAAACGGTATGGATATTTGATTTTTCGATCATTCTTTTCGCAAAAAACGTCTTTTGTAAACAATAGAGGGTGATCAACTCTAGGAGGCCACCATTGGAAAATCGGAAACGGTAAGAATTAGAGAAAACTTTAAAAGGGGGACATTCCTTTATTTTTTGTGACAATTAAAAATATGAATTTAGTTTTATGAATAGCTCCTAAACGAGTAGGTTTATAGAGAAAATGCAAATGTAAATAAGTCTTAAAATTGTATCTACATTCCAAAAGACCATAAAATACGTAAAAAATATTGATTCTACGTATTATTTCAAAAATGGCGGCCATTTTCCAAAATGGCAGCAAACATGAAAAGTGGAAAACTGTGTATTTTAAGGTACTTTATGGTCTTTTGGGAATGTAGATGCAGTTTTAAGACTTATTTACATTTGCATTTTCGCTATAAACCTACTCGTTTAGGAGCTACATGATGCAACATGTACACCAGAAGTCATTTTTTCATAGGCTGTAAAACACACAATACTAAACGAAACTTAAATAGCTGTTCCTTAACGTTTCAATAGTTGCCTTCAACTTGATGCCAACTATTTGAGTTTTTTTTTTTTTTTTTAATGTCCTCCATTTTTCCAGATACACAGCCAAGTTTCTTTGCACGTGGCACCAACAGTAGCTTTAAAAGACAACGTTCCTCTGACTAGAACATCTATGTTCATAGTCCGGTTGTTAATTTCCTGATTATTATCCACTAAAGATGAGTAGACCAATCCACGTAGTCACACAAAAAAGTCCAGTGAACATAAGGTCTGGCAACCTGGCATGTCAATGAACCAGACCATATTACCTATCATTATCATTATAATCATCCAAGTTCTGTATTTTGCATAATCTTGCACATCGTTTGAATGTAGCATAAAACTAACACCGTAAACGGTATTCGATTTTTCTCAATAATGAAAAAAAGAAACCTTAATTTCATTTAGGCAAATACATGTTTTATACAGGAAATTAGACTTTAGTGTTCCGTGTGTTTCAAAAGAAACTCTTAAATTTAAGAATGAAAAAGCTAAGAAACAGTAGGTTTTAGGGAGGGTAATTAAGTGTGTTTTAATAGTAGTGTGTTATTAATAGCTTAGAATAAAATTAATAAATTTGTCAAGTTTGATCACAATATATCCATAAACAAGCAAACTGAAAAAGTTAACTTATTCTCCATAAAAATAACAAGGGAATTTTGAATTTACCCTTTTTTTTAATTTTATACGTAACAGTACAAAACACTTAAATATACTAAATTGTATCTTCAACATGGTTTAGGGAGAAATTGGAAAGGTCCATGTCCTACAATGAGACCTAAGGTAGCCTATTAGCTTATTCAATATACGGGAAATTCGCTAAAACAGATAAATAATGGCATTTTTTTTACACACGGTTCTTTCGGTCGCTTGTTGTATGTACGTTAAAAATTAATAAATCATATTGTAAGCATATTTTCTTTTAGCTTTACAATGTCATTACAGCCAGTTATTATATTGAACGTGTAATTTATTGTAGATGCGCCCCTATGTATCTAGTAATACATCATCGATGACCTGGATCTTGCCGATAGCCCTGGGTCTTTGTAATGTTTAATATGAAACTTAACTTTGTGAAGTTTCGTTCGGGTCTTGTTGTTTGTCGATAGCTTGGATGTCTTTGTAATGAGTAATGGACCAATGGATAAATAACGTTACCATTCTGCTTTGTTTCCTTTTTTTATCGTTCATTACTTTACTCACATAGTTTACGATAACTAACAAATCCATTATTTGTTTTAGTGAAGCCTACTTGTAAATTTATGAACTCAATTCATACAATTAAAAATAAAATAAATCCATTAATCTGAACACGTTGTTTGTAAAATAAAATTTATTTATTGACTGTTGGAATTTTGTTGGAGCTTCAGCTAAGCTTTTCCATTAGTATTTTTAGATTCTTCTCCTCTTTGATCTTGGTGTAGCTGGTTTACGTTCCAACGAACCTTTAGGGTTCTATCCATGTAAAGAAAAGTGTTACACTTTTTATTGCAATGAACATTTTGCACTTCGATAAAAAGACAATCAAAGCAAAGCTTTTGGGCACACGTTTGGCGCGCGCAGATGCAAGGGTTTTGGTTCTTACTGTTTGTAGCAACAATTTTATAGCGCTTTAAAAGCTCTTTGTGTCATATTTTTCTTAAAACAATATAGTAGGCCCTGCGGGTTTCAAATTTAGATATTTTCAAAAAGTTTTAGAACTACGGTAAAATGTTGGTAAAAATGATAATTACGCTTTTTTATCATTCATTTTGACGCATACAAATAAATTTTAGATAAAAAAATTAAACACGGGGACAGTAGATTCTTAAAAACAAGAATCTACATTTAGTTTGCCAAAATGTTTAAGGATAACGATGTAACCACCAAGATACAAAAGGCTTGCAAGCGCTCTTAATGGCGCTGACCAGTGCAATGGTATAGGAACATCGGCGTTAAGCAACATCGTACTGACAAATCCGAGCTGAGGTAGAGCACACCCTTAAATGAAAACTGCTTTTCTACTATTTAAAAAACCATACGTGAGCAAAGAACTAATATTAATATACACGTCAATTACACATAACCATAGATAAAAATAGATATTAGTTAAACCTTTACCCTGTGATTATACTAAATTATTACAATATCACATGACATACATTACAATATTGTGAGTACATCAATAGCAATCAGTTATTGTATCTCTACCAGGATATCTCCGGGACGGGTGGCGTCGTCCTGTAATCCAGCTACTAGGAGGTTACGAATTGTGGATGTATATAGTCATGCACTGTGGATGCGATACTCCCTGGTTTGGATTGACGTCCGCACGAGTGAGTACTACGACTATCCGCAGTACTATCCTGATAATTAGACCAATTCGTATATACCAAGGAAAAATGTGGTTCGGATTCCACTATAAACTGTAGGTCCCTAGTTGCCATTAGCTGTATGGGCTATTAATTAACAGCTGTGTCTAAGGAATGTCGACCTTAGTCACTAACAAGACTACAAGATAGCGCCACTCATCCTACACTCATCTCCATTCATACTTGGCTTAAAATACCTACTATGTATAGTCGCCATTTCATTGAACAGTATCTAACAGGATATTGAAGCAATAAATTATAAACAAAGTTTATGTAAGGAGGGAAATGACACAAAACATTGTCTTCAACCATTCCACAATATAAAATCTCAGGAATATATGCATATAGATATTATTTAGCATATAATTGCTAGGGGAGCGAGCTAGTCTAGTGGTAGAGCGCGGGGCTTCGGTCCCTATTCGCGGGTCCTGGATTCAAACCCGCCGAATCGCCAATGAATTTTATCGAAGTGAAAAGCCTCAACCCCTAGGTCCTGAAGTAATGTGATAAACAATTCCGGGCTCGTAGACAAAAAATAAAAATGAACAAATTATTGCTAACTTTCACAGTCCTCAGTTGTTCTTGTTCAATCTGATTGTGGTATTTGAAAATGCATAGTATACAGTTATGTGCTATATATTCAAAGACACATTTTGAAAGTAACATATTTTATATGTAAGCACAAGACGTAGTTAAAATGCTGCATTAAAATTGTATCCTAAAAAATTGTTATGTCTACATATTTATTATGTCTTTTTTTAAAGTCTCTTAAACAATAATAATGTTTACACTATTATGTTTGTTGATGTAATTTTACTTTTTTGTTATAAACTGAAGAACACTTTTGTTCCCACCAAACTTTAGTGTTTTGTCAACAAATGCTAGAACCGGTTATCATTCAGTGGATTATTGAGTGATTTAATTAGTGACGTACAAGAGGTCAAACCGAACGTATAGGGCTATAAGGCCCTACAACCTAAAATTGTAGGAATATTAATTTCTAAAATTATATTCCATACAACTTTACAGTTTACGTCTTCCCATTAAAACCTGCCACCCAAAGGGTTGCATTAAGTGAGAGCGTCGATTTTTATCCACAGTTTTTGGCTACTAAGACGAGACTAATCGCTGCTTGAGGGTGGGAACCGGCAAATATAGTTATAGATTAAATAAAATATTACGGCCTATTTGAGCAAGATCTAGGCTTGCTTGGTA
Source organism: Macrosteles quadrilineatus (assembly GCF_028750875.1). Lineage (NCBI taxonomy): Eukaryota > Metazoa > Arthropoda > Insecta > Hemiptera > Cicadellidae > Macrosteles > Macrosteles quadrilineatus. Next base: position 77,932,141 of record NW_026542594.1, read on the forward strand.
AGATTTACAGATACCCCAAATAAATTACAATGAAATAAGTTTCCGAATAAGAATATCCATAGTTATTTAGATAGTAAACTATCTTTTTACCGAAAAACGAACATGAAAAAAGTTCCTCCATATTCTCAGCTGTTAAAAATAGAAGATGAGGTATCATTCTAATTTTAGGCAACCAATCGTAAAGAAATTTGTTATTGAAAGAATGAAAATGTAGACAGTTGGCTTAGATTGTTTATAGTTTGCTGATGTAGCTAGTAAGTTGTATGATTCTCCCAAAAAACGACCCATTGGATAGCATACAACGAGGTATTGATTAGTAGCTAAACCTATATAAAGTAACAGTTGATATAGATCGCAAATATTGAAAGCTAACATTTAATCCTTGAGGTAGGGAGGTTAACAAAGTTAAACGTTACCAATGCCGTGTGGGAACTACTCCGGTATATTGACAGATTGAACTGTTCTGGCCCGTTGAACATCCAACAGCCCTGAACTGGCGTTCATTCACGTGAGACAATTGTAACGTATGGACCGGGAATAAAATTGTATTATGGCCAAAACAGTAATCCGATTGAAAGTCGGATCAATCTTCAAAGACAGGTAAAACATTTCCACACAGATTGCTGTGATTCGTAAGCTTACAGAACCTACTCTTACCGACAAAAAAGGATTTTGCCCTATAATGCGTTGAACAGTTGACTGGGAAACCAAGTGGTTGTAATTTTAATTCATAACTGCGTCATAATTCGTCATTGATTTGTGGCATAAATAAACGTTTACGTTCCTTACTACGTCAATATTATTACAGTCACCGGTGATTAGTTTTGAAACACTAGTTTAATTTTAGGCTAGGGCCACACTTCTTGGCGACTTTGTCGCGGCGACTTATTTTCACGCGATTTTGTCGCGACGACAAAGTCGCTGAGGGTGGCCACAATAGGCGACAATTTCAACCTTCAAGTTTACTTTTTTACCATACCAGTAAATAGGGGTTCAAGATGTTGTATTGTATTATCAAAATCGTGTCATTGATTATGGAAATAAATAGGCCTAAGGATCTATTTTTGATTGTTTTTGGACGATCTTAGAATACATCGATGTTTTTACCATTATTTGCAGTATCATACAAATTTAATCGAATCTTTTACAAATTAAATCATATAGTTACAGTATTTCCATACGTGAACCAGTGCCTCTTTATATTTCGTACTAGGTCACGTAATAGTTTTTAACCATTTACCCGCAGTGTGCAAGTGTTAAATTATGTTTCTAAAACCAATGTGGACGTCTAAATCGTCAAATCACAGTTTAATGCTTGCTGTTGCTATTAATTGTATATCTAAATACCCCCGCTGCAAAAAAAAACCTGCAGACTAAGCGAATTTTAATTTGTTTGGCTAGATTTCCACTAAAATATTCACTTAAACTTGTCGGATTTATTTCCAATTTAAATAAGATGAATTTAAATTAATGCTTAGGTTTGCTGGTAACCCTAATGAGGTGCGCTTGTTAATTTAAATGTTGCTCATTATAAAATTAACAATATTGCCAAATTTTATTAAAATATATCCATAAACAAGCAAACTACAACAGTTTATTATCCATAAAAACTGGTATTATTAATTTACAATTGTTTAAATTGTCTCCGTACCTGTTAGACTAACAACAACGCTTAAAAGGACAAAATTATTAATTTTTTTAGCTTACAAAACAGTTTGAAAGGGAATTGTGAAATTTATGTTTTAGGGTCAAAAATAAGAAAACCCCAATTTTATACCCCATTAAAGGCCCTTAACCCTTAAAATATTTGTATTTTAAAAGCATATTTTCCATATTTAACAATTGCCAGTCCAAAACTAAACAATATAGATAAGTAGTGGTGAACTACCGGTATGACCCCACTTTAGGCACGTTTTTCCCATGTTATTCTTATGGGGATCATTTTTTAGCCACCAAATCCAAAAATCCTGATCTTCGCCTGTACACCCCAATATAAATGTTCAATACCATTGTATAGCTTCATTACTATTTCAAATCCACATCCATTCACAAGTATATTCTCAAAATCATCAACTTGACAGTGCGAGGTTTGTGCGTAAACCATCGATATATAACTACTGCGTAAACTTGGAAGCGTCCATACCACTGCAATTAATTATACAGACAGACCAGTTTCAGGTGTTCTATTCAATGTCGAGAGGGGGGGTATTGAAAGAGAGAGAACGTGGCGTGGGAGTGAGAGAGAGAGAATGCGGCGCGGGAATGAGTGGCGCCAGATGTCTAGACAGGCGCGCGGCGTCGGACGTATTGACAGTGATTGATGTGATGAGAGGTGACAGGTGTCAAATTAAATTTGTACTTTCATATTTTAATTTTCTCCAGAAATTGTTAAAATAAATTTTACAAATACACTGCAATTGTTAAAAATTATTTTATGAATTCACTCGCTGGGAATTATATAAAAAGGCGGGGAAAACCGGTTCCTTCAGTTAGTCCCCTTCCGTCGCAGCGCAGCCATCTTGGTCTCTCTCCTCTGGTAAGTTTTTTTGCACATGTGGGGCTGGGCTAGTGGAAGGCGTCGGCACCGTGGACCTGTCTAGACATCTAGCGCCACGCCCCTGTCTCGGTAGCGAATAGAATGTCTGAGACTGGTCTGTCTGCATAATTAATTGCAGTGGTATGGACGCTTCCTCGCTTGCTCGTGCGGAAATTATACTTAGTTAAGTGACTGCCTGTCTGTGTATTTATTATTTGACACTTAGAGTATTTCTCAATACAATTGTGACAGTGAAACTTAAACATTAAAGTCCCAATTTTTGAACTTAGAAAAAATTTATAAAGTTTTTTCTTTAACACTTAGATTATTATTCTCCAATTACACTTTGTCGTTTTTCATGTGACTTTTACTATACAAAAATTTACTAAGTCCTGATTTTTAAAACTTAGCTAAAATTTCACTCACTGAGATAACATAGATAGTCCTTCCTATAGCACACACACTGTATAAATGTAGACTCAACATTCTGAATTGCTATAAAGTATTTTTTATTTACAAATTTAACTTTTAAGATTTAGTTTTGATTTTGAAAATTGCAATTGTTAAATCTTATTGTATAAAATTGTTTTGAATATTTAAATTTAGAATTCTGATTTAAATTACTATTTCTCATTAATTAAAATTTTCCAAATGTAATTTCTACTAAAGAGTTTTTCTCAATATAATTGTTACAGACAAAATTAAACATTAAAGTCCTAATTTTTGAACTTAGAAAAAATTTACAAAGTTTTTTCTTTAACACTTAGATTATTATTCTCCAATTACACTGAGTCGTTTTTCATGTGACTTCTACTATACAAAAATTTACTAAGTCCTGATTTTTTAACATTTAGCCAAATTTCACTCACAGAGTTAACATAGGTAGTCTTTCCTATAGTACACACACTGTATAAATGTAAACTCAACATTCTGAATTACTAAAAAGTACTTTTAATTAACAAATTTAACTTTTAAGATTTAGTTTTGATTTTGAAAATTGCAATTGTCAAATCGTATTGTATAAAATTGTTTTGAATATTAACATTTAAAATTCTGATTTAAATTATTATTTCTCACTAATTGAAATTGTTAAAATGTAATTTCTACTATATAGAAGATGCCAACCTAGTTTTTTGTTACATATATAAAATGAAGGCTACATGTCAACACTGCTCTGTGTCATTCTCCACCAAAAGTAACCTGATTCGCCACTACAATTTGATACATCAAATCAAGGTAAAACTGTGTAAAGTTTGTAATTTAATCTGTGATAGTAACATAGCTCTAAAATCTCATATATTAATAACTCACAAGACTTGTAGTTTCTGTAAAAGAAATGTTGTTGGTCATTTTAAAAGACATGTAAATTCTTGCAACAAATGTCCATATACAATGATTAAATTTGTTGGTGAATCGATTAAAACTAAACTTAAAAATACTCATCAGTCTTGTCCTCTGCCGATAAAATGGACTTTAGTAAGGAGAATCAAATTTATAAAATATTCTGTGGATCAAAATGGAAAATTAGTTAATGAGAAAGAATGTATTGCAGATTTTAGAAGCATTACCACCTTAACTATTGAGAAGAGAGATTTAAAGCCTCAAATTGACAATGCTCTTTTAAAGATTGATGCATCTATACACAAATATCAAGCCCAAGGCAGTGGATGGATTTATGACCATACTAAATATTGGCAGTTACATGTTTACAAGTATAAGCCCTTAACTCCAAAGTCATACATTCCCACACCAGAGAGTATTAAATTGACAAAAGCAGTTTTAAATATAAAAAATTTGGATAATAAATGCTTTCTTTGGTCAATTTTAGCAGCTTTATATCCAAGGAATGCTAATGATCATGCTGAAAGGGTCTCTAACTATGTACCCTACATAGGTCAGTTAAATATGACAAATATAAAATATCCCGTAAGAATATCTGATATAGATAAATTCGAAAGACAGAATAATATAAGTGTTAATGTATTTGGAGTTGAAGACCAGAAATGTATATATCCATTAAGAACAACCAAACTAAATAGAAATACTCACATAGATTTATTATTATTACAAGAAGGTCGTAAATCACATTACTGTTTAATTCGTGATTTTAATATGTTAATGTTCCACTCTACAAAAGATGACCATAAGAAGCATTTTTGCAAGTTTTGTTTACAACATTTTTACACTAATGATATATTGGAACGTCATGCAACATATTGTAAAAACTTTGATGCCCAACGAGTGGAAATGTCTAAACAAGATACATTACAATTTAAAAATTATAAATATCAACTTAAAGCCCCATTTGTGATTTATGCTGATTTTGAGTGCTTTATAAACTCAAACAACCATACTCCATCTGGATTTGCATTTGTTGTAGTGAGAGATTCTAAGATTATTTCTGAAGAGTTATATAGTGGTGCAAATGTTATGGACGTGTTTTTCAAAAGGTTGTTTGAGACTTATGACTTCATTAAAAGTCAAATGTCAATATACATTCCTCTTGTAATAACTCCAGAGCAAGAGGTATCTTTCCAAATCTCAACACATTGTCATATTTGTGAAAAACCCCTATATTTTGATAGGGTGAGAGATCATTGTCATTCATCTGGCCGATACCGTGGAGCTGCCCACAATGATTGTAATTTAAACTATAAAGTAACAAAGAAAATCCCAGTATTCTTCCATAACTTGAAAAATTACGATGGTCATTTAATAATGCAACACTTAGGAAAATTTAATAATTGTAAATTAAATTGCATAGCCAAAGATATGGAAAAGTACATTTCATTCTCAGTTAATGATTTAGTATTTTTAGATTCCTATAACTTTCTGTCCCTTCCATTATACAAATTAGCTTCCAATTTAAATATATTTAGATTCATACAAAATCCACTACTACAACGCAAAGGTGTATATCCCTATGAATATATGACGGGACCAGATAAGTTTGCAGAGTATCTCCCTCCTATAGAAGCATTTTACAGTACTCTAACTAAAGAACATATCTCTCGCAATGAATATGAACATGCTAAAAATGTCTGGACCCATTTTAATATAAATAATTTACAAGAATATCATGATTTATATCTTAAAACAGACGTATTGCTACTGGCTGATGTCTTTGAGACATTTAGAGACCTGTGTTTAAAAGATTACAAACTTGACCCCGTACATATGTATTCACTCCCTGGACTAACATGGGAGGCCTGTCTTAGAATGACCGGTATAAAATTACAATTATTTCAAGATATTGACATGCATTTGTTCATAGAAAGTGCAATCAGAGGAGGAGTCAGTATGATTTCTACACGTTACGCTAAAGCCAATAATAGATATATGGGCGAACACTATGACCCCAATCAAGAGAGTGTGTATTTAATATATTTAGATTGTAACTCGCTATACTCCACAGCTATGTGTGAGCCACTACCTGTGGATGGATTTCGTTGGACTAATGAGATAGACTACAAAATATACAAAAATAATCAATATGATGAGTTTGGATACATTTTAGAAGTTGATTTAAAATATGATAAAAGCTTACATGATTTACATAATGACTATCCATTAGCACCAGAGAAAATGAATGGCAAATTAATACCTAATTTAAATGACAAAACTAAATATATTTTACATTACAAAGCATTACAAAAATATGAGGAATTGGGTTTGATTGTTACAAAATACCACAGAATTTTAAAATTTAGACAATCAAAATGGCTTGCGCCCTATATTAATTTTAATATTGAAAAACGAAAATGGGCTAAAAATGATTTTGAAAAAGACTTTTACAAATTATTAAATAATAGTCTCTTTGGTCGAACAATTATGAATCAACGAAAGTTTCGTGACATACATCTCAAGGATGAGTCACTATTAACAAAATATGTCACTAATCCAAGGTTTGACTGTAGCAAAAAGTTTGATAACAATTTACATGCTATACATTTAAATAAATTAGTTGTAAAGTTTAATAAACCAATATATTTGGGAATGACTATTTTGGATATTAGTAAAGTAATAATGTATGATTTCCACTATAATTATATGTCAAAATTTAAGAATAAAAGATTTCTAATGACAGATACAGATTCTTTAATGTATGCTATAGTTACAGAGGACTTTTACAAGGAAATAGAATGTGACTTGCACTATTTTGATACCTCTGGATATAGTAAAGACCATTTCTTATACTCTGATAAAAATAAAAAAGTCACTGGAAAGTTTAAAGACGAATTGGATGGTCATATTATGTATGAATATTGTGGTTTAAGACCAAAGTTATACTCTTACATTCCTCTAAAATGGTTATATGAAGAAGACAAGCAAGCTTTAGAGGTCAAAAAAGCTAAAGGAGCTGATGGTGCTACAGTTAAACATCTCCTTAGACATCAACATTATTTGAACTGTCTTGCAACTGGTCAAGACTACTATGAGAATGTGACAAGAATTAAATCTACAAATCATCACCTTCAAACCATGACCATGAATAAGAAAGTACTATCGTTTGACGATGACAAGAGGTTTATTCTAGAAGATGGCATCAACACCCTTGCTCTTGGTCATTATAAAATTGATCAAACATAAATCTATATTTGCCATTATTCTTCGACCTTTCTTTGTCTATTACGAAAAAGCCATATTTAGTTTTATCCCAACATTGGTGGCAGAGATTTCTAAATTGGTTAAATGAAAAGTCATTACCAACATGATTGTTATATACATGTTTTAAATTTAAATCATCTTGTTTAAATAATATTAGGAAATTTACATTATCACGTAAATGTTTGTGTACTTTGCTGTAAGATTGACACAAGTAAAAACAGTTAATATTTTAGTTCGACCCATTGAGAAAAATTGTGTAATATTTTGACTATTTATGTCATCAAATACAACAACTGACTGTGATTTTACATCATTTGGTGTGATTTCACAGTCAGTAAACGTGTGTAATTTCACTTCGTCACACAAACTAAATATTTCAATTATTTTTTTATATTTTTCTTGTTCTAAAGATTTAGATATTAAATATAAGTTTGTAAATTTTAATCCTTCCTTTCTTACAATTAAATTGTAAATAACAACCGTCTTCCCACTTCCACTTGGACCACAAATAACACATCGAATATTGGTAGGAAATATACCCAACTTCTTTGGTATATTTTCCTTACTATGTACTATTTTAAATTTATGTTTTTGTTGAATAAAAGACATTTTTTATATAATAAAAATGGTAAAAAATGATAATAAGAAAACATGTAAAAAGGGCAAAGGTTTATTCCTAAAGCCTTACAGGGGTCGAGGGTTATTGAATACTCTTATAAATAACCTTCCATTTCCACTTCACATACCATCATATCAATACTGTGGACCTGGGACGAATGTACGTGAGAATTTAGCTAAAAATGTACCTCCAAAAAATAAACTAGACTCTTATTGTAAAGAGCATGACATATTCTACATGAATAATCCCGATACCGCTGCTCGGAACAAAGCAGACATGAGATTAGCAGACTTAGCTTGGACTAGAGTAACGGCCAAGGACGCAAGTCTTGCTGAAAGAGCTGCTGCTTATGCCGTGACAAATTTGATGAAGGCAAAAGCAAAAATGGGAATGGGATTAAAATTTAATAAAAAAGATGGACAACTACCAGCTGTTAGAGGCCGCAAAAGACGTGCCTCACTTCAGGGGGGTGTACCTAAAAAACGAGCTAAAAAATCTAACACCAAGAGTAAAAGAGTGCGGAATAGTTAATTTAGACAGTTCATCTGGCACACATTGGACAGCATATCGTAAAAATAAAGATATTGTAATTTATTTTGACCCATTTGGAATCCAACCTCCAAAAGAAGTAATTAAATATTTTGAAGGATATAAAATATTCTATACAACTGATCAAATACAAGATTTAAATAGTTCTATTTGTGGAATTTTATGTTTATCATTCATAAAAAATTTTTGTTTATAAAAATGGATTCATTTACTATAACATTTTCGGGTACAGAGTCAGAGCTAAAGTCAGTGTTCTTTCCTCCCATAGAATTAAATGATGATTATGTAATTGGATTAGTAGATTTTCAAAGTTATAATTCTATATTTAATGTTAAAAAACCTCTAAATACTTTAACATATTACAAAGTAGAGAAAATGACATTACCAAAAGGAGAGATCTCTGTCGATGATTTAAACCAGTTATTAAATGGTAAACTTAAAGTTATAATAGATAAAAATGGAGAAGCATTAATTAATACTAAATCCAAACTTTTATTTAAAGGGCTTATTCCAAAATTAAATCAACTTAAGGGCAACAAATTAACCATTAGAGAAGGTGATGATGTTTTCTATTATGATCACAATGCTCCAGTTACAATAGAAATTTCTGAAGGAACATATGAGGTGGTTGAGCTTGCAAAGGAAATTCAAAAGCAAATCCCAGACTTTTTCCTTACAACTAATAATAAAACTATGAAAGCGACACTACTTTCTAGCCACGTGTTTGATTTTACAAAACCATGTTTAGGGTCTGTTTTATTGGGATTTAAAGGTGTTTCTACTCCTGGTGTTCAGTTTGAATCTACAAATAAAATAAACATTAATAATGTAAATGTGATTAGAGTAAAATGTAATATTGCAAATGGGTCCTATTTAAATGGCAACAAATCACACACCATACATAGCTTTTATCCAGAAGCTCCTCCCGGCTACAAAATTATTGAAGTTCCAAGAAATATTATATATTTTCCTGTAAATAAGAGAAGTTTAGATGTTGTCAGTATTACATTTGCCGATCAGCACGACAAGGCAATTGACTTTAACGGAGAAGAAACTACAATTACTTGTCATATAAAAAAGATATGAGAATTTATAAGAGTGGGCAGCTATCTATAAGTGTACAAAATGCTAGGTTCCTAAAGTCAATAGGACTAAAGTTAAAATTTTCTATTAATAAAAATGGAAGATTTTCTAGATGTTACAGGGAAATCCCAATTCGACGATAGTGCAGTTAAAATTACAAATCACTCCTATGTTCCCCACAACACTTTGGCAATAAATAATTCTGATGAAATTCGAATATGTATTAATAATCAAGATTTGCTAACTCTTCCATGTAGGAGTTATCTGTATATTAAGGGAGAAATTGAAAATCATGATAAAGGTCATTTTATAAATAATGCATTTGCGTTCTTATTTGATGAAATTAGATACGAAGTTGCAGGTAAAGAAATAGACATTGTAAGAAACCCAGGAATTTCTAGTCTTATGAAAATATTGAGCTCTTACAATAAAACTACTAAATTGTCAAATGTGGCATTTGATTCTGACACAAATTTAAAAGAGTTCCATAAAGGTGGTAAGTTTAGTACATGTTTGCCATTAGAGCTGTTAATGGGTGTATTCGAGGATTTTAATAAGGTATTAGTAAATGTCAAACAAGAATTGGTGTTGAAAAGATCCAAAAATGATTTGAATTGTATATTAACAACCGCTAGTGCTCCAGCCAGTGGCACTGCTGATTTGATTCCTAAAATTACACTTAACTCAATTCAATGGGTGATGCCACATGTGATACCATCAGATGGAGAGAAGTTATAATTACAAAAGATGTTATTGCAAAATAAAAATTTGCAAATTGCATTTAGAAGCTTAGAGCTGCATGAACTTCCATCATATCCCAATACCACAAGACATACATGGTCAGTAAAGACGTCTTCAAGTTTGGAGAAGCCTAGGTATATTATATTTGGTTTCCAAACAGCTAGGGATAATAGTGCACGAAAAAGAACTGATGAATTTGATCACTGTAAATTAAAAAATCTCAAAGTATTTTTAAACTCTGAATATTATCCTTATAGTGATTTAAATCTCGACTTTGAAAATGGAGATGTCTCTAAAGCTTATGAGATGTTTATGAGGTTTAGAGAGACTTACTACAATACTATCCCAGATCCTATGATTAGTAGGGCTGAGTTTATGAAGAAATATCCACTAATTGTAATAGATTGTTCTAGACAGAACGAAACAGTGAAGGAAGGAATTGTTGATATTAAATTAGAGATTGAAACTGCAGAAAATGTACCAGCAAATACATCTGCATATTGTTTGATAATACATGATAAAGTGTTTGAGTACAATCCTTTGTCAAATGAGATAAATAAAATTTAAATAAAAGATGAAAAACATTCAACAAGAATTGGTTGACTCTGCAAATCAAATACGAGAGAAATATAGAGCTTTAAAACGTGGCAAGTTTCTAGAGGCTGAAGAGAGGTTCCAAACATTCCAACCTTTAATAGAGCCATTACAAGAATTAAAAAAAATCACAGCTATTGGCAAAACAGAGAGGCCTCAAATGGAGATACTCCCAATGACTCCATCTAGAATATCAATGATACCAAGATTACAACCATTACAGCAATCCACTCCACAGAAATTAGATTTTGGTCTTTTAGCATCAGACTATTTAGGAAATTACCTCAGTAAAAGTAGTATGACAGACACTACATATGGTATTAGACGAGAAGCAAATAAATTTTTTATTGGAAATAAGGAAGTTGATATTGCCAATGATGATGTTACAGTTGCAAATAAAACTTACAAGGGGACAAAAGGCTTGTGGCAGTTGTTAACTTTAAAAGAACCTGAGGATTATACTCCGGCTGATTTGCAAAATTATAAAGAAATTTTGGAAGCTACAAATGGGCATTTAAAGAGTTACAAAGATGGTGCACCAATTTCAAGTAATAGACATACTAAATATCTTAATATAATTAAACCTCTATTTAAATCTGTTGGTGAAGGTTTGAGACAAGTGACTGGTAATAAAATAGACTATATTTATTGGGATGATCCTAATGAGCTTGTAGATAGGTTAAGACTTCTTTGGCTAAGTCGCCAAGCCGGTAACTCAGGAGTGGATAATGAAATAGATTCCATTATTGAGGAATTGAGAGAAAGTGGTATTATTTATTAAATAAAAATATGTTTATAGATAAATTTTATCGTTTATATAATCCATATAATAAGCCTGCAGAACCCAGGGCTAGTCATGAACCTACTTTAAATTTAAAAGACGATAGTTGGAATTGTTTAAACCGTAAAATTGGTAATGTTAAAGATGGGGAGATTGTAGATGATGTATCAACTTTGGGACAGACATTAACTAGAAAAGGTGATGTCTTTTTACAAGGTAAAACTAAATATGAGTTTTTAGAATCTAAGAATAAAAATTGGAATGCTAAAAAACAGAAAATTACTAATGTGAAAAAGGGTGAAAGTTTAGATGATGTGCCCACTTTACAACAGACTTTAATACGTAAAGACGGTGGTACATTTGTACAAGACAATAATAATTATGAATTTTTAGAATCAGAGAATGGTGTTTGGAATGCTAAGAAACGGAAAATTACTAATGTGGAAAAGGGTGAAAGTTTAAATGATGTGCCCACTTTACAACAGACTTTAATACGAAAAGAAGATGGTAAATTTGTACAAGACGATAATAATTATGAATTTTTAGAATCTGAGAATGGTGTTTGGAATGCTAAGAAACAGAAACTTAGCAATTTGATGGAAGGTACAGATAGTAAAGATGCTGTGAATGTTTCACAAGTTCCAAAAATGGAAGCAAGCTATTGGGATTTTAATAATAAAAGGTTAGTACGTGTTAAACCTGCCATTGATGACACTGACTGTGTTACAAAAGAACAGACTATAACTTTTGATAAAAAAGAAAAATGTTGGGATGCCAAAAAACAATTTATAAGGAATCTGCCAAAGGGGGAATATTTAGATGATATTTGTTTAATGTCACAAGCTATGTATTATGATGGATCAAAATTTGTATATGCAGGAAGAAAATTTAATTTGATGGAATACAATCCTGATTTATTAGTTGCCGACCCTACATCTTTGAGTGGATTTAAGTATATAGATAATAGACCTTATATACCAGAAAACTATGTATTTAAAAGAATGGAAGATAATCTATTGATTGGGGCTAATGGTAATATATTTACAGTACAAGGAAAGAGTGATGTTATAAAAAATGAATGAAATTGCATACGAACTTCATAAGCCTGCAAGAAAGAATTTCATTAGAAGATCTTTTAAAGTATTGGGTATAAACGAAACTATACAAATAGATTTAATTGATATGCAAAACTATGCTAGAGAAAATTCTGGCAATAAATATATTTTAACTTTAATAGATACATTTTCTAAAAAAGCTTATGCTGCTCCACTAAAGAATAAGACAGGGTTAGTGGTTACAGAAGCCATTAAAACCATTCTACCAAAGGGGGTTAAAAACATTCAATCTGACAATGGAAAAGAATTTTTTAATCAATATTTTAGCAAACTAATGAAAAACTTAAATATTAATCACTATCACACTTTTTCTACAACTAAGGCTGCAATTGTGGAGAGGTTTCAGAGAACTTTAAAGAATTGGTTATATAGGGAATTTAGTGCTCAGGGGAGTTATAAATGGTTGGATTTACTTCCAAAGTTAATTCGAAAATATAATAATAAGGTGCATGGATCTATAGGTATGAAGCCTAACCAAGTGAATATTAAGAATAGTAAATATGTGCATGAGAGGTTGACTTCTAAAGTAGTGCAAGTTAAGAGGCCAAGATATAAGGTGGGTGATAGCGTGAGAATTTCCAAGTTTAAACATGTTTTTAGTAAAGGTTATACCCCAAATTGGACAGGTGAGCTATTTACAATAGCAGAAGTTAAGAATACAAAGCCTGTGACTTATATCTTGAAAGATGAAAATGGCAATATAATCAGGGGAGGCTTCTATACAGAGGAGTTGTTAAAGACCAAATATAAAGACATGTATTTAGTAGAAAAGGTAATTAGGAGGAAGGGTGATTTATTGTATGTCAAATGGCTTGGGTTCCCAAGTAGTCAGAATTCATGGATTTCCACAAAGGATGTCCAAGGGAGCGCGCCGTGAGCCGGGAGCACGTGCAAACCTCGCACTGTCAAGTTGATGATTTTGAGAATATACTTGTGAATGGATGTGGATTTGAAATAGTAATGAAGCTATACAATGGTATTGAACATTTATATTGGGGTGTACAGGCGAAGATCAGGATTTTTGGATTTGGTGGCTAAAAAATGATCCCCATAAGAATAACATGGGAAAAACGTGCCTAAAGTGGGGTCATACCGGTAGTTCACCACTACTTAGATATGAAAATAGAGCAGCAAAAGGGGTGTGAGCGAGCGACTTGTCGCCTAGTATGGCCGGTGCCGTTAGATAACATGGGGAGCGTATTTGTCGCCGCAACCGAAAAACGCTCCCGGTCGCGTTTATTTTTCTGTCGCCGACAAAGTCGCTGCGTCAATGAATGAAAGTGCGTAGCATTAAATTAAATGGAGGCGGCCACACTAAGCGACTCGCGACCAGCGACCAACGGCGACAGAAAAACAAACGCGACCGGGAGCGTTTTTCGGTCTCGGCGACAAATACGCTCCCCATGTTATCTTATGGCACCGGCCATACTAGGTGACAAGTCGCTCGCTCACACACCCTTTGCTGCTCTATTTTCATAGCTATATTGTACAGCTGTGGAATGGATTTGTTAAATGGTAAATATGCTTTTAAAATACCAATATTGTCATCGACAAAATAAGTGTTGACATGTTAACATGTGTGCTGTAGAATGTATGAGATTTAACTCTTCTGGTTTAACAGGAATCCAAAACCTCGTGTATTTTTCAAATGGTGTGCGTCGTCTTCAATGTCAATAGCTCGCCAAAGCTATGTTCATCCAAAATATTACTAAACATTTACAAAATTAAAATACGCCATCCATAAACGATAGTTTTAGGGAATTCACTCCATACCTGTGTTTTCTCTTCTATTTTTGACCCTTAAACATAAATTTTACAATTTCCTTCCAAACTGTTTTGTTGAGCTACAAAAAAATGATTTTGTTAATTTAAGCGTTGTTGTAAACCTATCGGTTACGGAGATAATTTAAACAATTGTAAATTTAAAATGCCCATTTTGATGAAGAATAAACTGTTTTAGTTTGCTTGTTTATGTATATATTTCCATAAATTATAACAATATTTTAATAAATATTTTTATTTTCATACTAAGCCATCAAAATTTAAATTAACAAGCACACGTCATTAAGTACCTTATTTGTCACAGTAAACCTAAGCATTCATTTAAATTCATCTTATTTAAATAGGAAATAAATCCAACAAGTTTGTGGAAATCTAGCCAAACAAATGTAAATTCGCTTAGTCTGCAGGTTTGTTGCGGCGGGGGTATTTAGATATAAAATAAATAGCAATAGCAAGTATTAAACTGTGATTTGACAACGTAGACGTCCACATTGGTTTTCAAAACATAGTTTAACACATTAATTTAGTAAAAATTGTATTTCTTTTGTTGCAGGCAAATGGTTAAAAACTATTACGTGACCTAGTACGAAATATAAAGAGGCGCCAATTCAGGCGCACGTATGAAAATAATAGAACGATATGATTTAATTTGTAGAAGATTCACTTAAATCTTATGGTACTGAAATTAATAGTAAAAACATCGATTTATTCTAAGGTGGTCAAAAAACAATCAAAAACGGTCATAGATCCTAATTTATTTCCATAATCAATGACACGATTTTGAAAATACAATATAACATCTCGAAACTCTATTTTTACTGGTTTGGTAAAAAAGTAAAATGAAAGGTCGAAATTGTCGCCTATTGTGGCCACCCCCAGCGACAAAGTCGCCAAGTGTGGCCCTAGCCTAAGCCTTGTCCTCTTATAATGTGTTTCGCGAAACAGATTGAGCCAAAGAGTGTTAATTTAATAGTGTTAACAGTAGTATTGCTAAAGTGACTAAAAATATACATAACATATATGTATAGATAATACGAGTAATCGAATTACTTATTTGAATAGATACCATCTCTCACTTCTGTATACCTTTATACATAAAGACACTTAACCTGATTCGTTCGTTTGAATGACAATCATACCTGTCGTTTGTTTTCTCTATAGTATTGTAATCGGAGCTACAAGATTCCTCCCTCACATTGTGGTTGTTGTGGCAATCCTCTCTATTTACTATGATAATCCAGAGAACCAGATATTGAAAAGCATCGCTTTATATCGCTTTATATTGGCTTTGAATTTTTGAAAAGAAATTAAATGTATAATTGTTGTAAATTGTCAGTAAATGTTATTATGTTGTAAAAAATCAGGTAACATCGGCTAGCTGAACAGTTAGATTCATATATAAAAAAAATAGTTTTGAAGACAAGTAGATTTGATGTATCAACAATATTTTTTCAAAGATATTCTGTAGCTGATATTTATTTATCTTTTTTTCACGTAATTTAAGAATCGAAACATAATTTAAGTAAACACTTGTGAAAAATATTAGGGTAACACATTATTCAGGGTGGCAGATACATGTAGACATAGTCGTAAAAAAAAATGTATTTAACAATGTATTTCAAAAACGTTGAAGTGAAAGGAGTAGATGATTACTAGTTGTTCAATAGGTCTTTTGAATTGGTGAGTGCTTGTGGCATTTCAGAAAAAGTACATTTGTCCTTAGTCTGCACTATTACAAACTATAGTTGTTCAATAGGTCTTTGGAATTGGCGAGTGTTTGTGACATTTCAGAAAATAAGGCTAATATGAAATAGTTATTTGTGTAACTAGTGGTGAAAGTGGCACTTTGCTGCACACGAGAGCAATGTTTACGCACGAGCCGCAGGCGAGTGCGGAATGATCTCGAGTGCAGCAAAGGCCTTTTTCACTCGTGTTACACATTATATTTTTCCTACAGTCACTATAAAGCATATAAATAATTAGTCTTTCAAACACTATACAACACGTTTTTAGGTTCAGCTGGCAACACAAATGGTGTCCTAGAGAAAGTAGTACCCGCGGTCCGTATCACTCCGCTATTTTTCCTCGGCAAGAAATGTGCTCCGCGTTTTGAGAATATAGTTCCGTATGATTTTGTAATTTGAAGTGGTTTCCACGCCTAAAAAAATGCTTTAAAGGTATTTTCTTGTTTATTAAGATCGTAGGAATGTTTTAAAAACGTTTAAAAGAAAAGTCTAGAAAGTTCAAAAATACCGAAACTATAAACACGAAATGACAGATTAAATCGTAGTTATAATAGTCAATCAGCTGCTCATAGTATAATTATCTTTAAGTGTTGCCAACCTATTTCCAAGCGTACACGGATTACGTACATAATAGAACCACGCTGTTTTGTGTTGTTTCGTTGGAATCCTGATGTGCGGCAAAGTATAAACCGTACGACAAAGTACAAACCGTACGGCAAAGTATAAATATGCAGCAATTAGCAGCTTTCTGTACTATAAACAGTACAAGGAAGCCAACTTTGTCGGGTGACTGTAGGAAAAGTAAATTTGTCCTTAGTCTGTACTATTACAAACTATAGTTGTTCAATAGGTCTTTTGAATTGGTGAGTGCTTGTGGCATTACAGAAAAAGTAAATTTGTCCTTAGTCTGTACTATTACAAACTATAGTTGTTCAATAGGTCTTTTGAATTGGTGAGTTCTTGTGGCATTACAGAAAAAGTAAATTTGTCCTTAGTCTGCACTATTACAAACTATAGTTGTTCAATAGTTCTTTGGAATTGGCGAGTGTTTGTGACATTTCAGAAAAATAAGGCTAATATGACAAGTAAATTTGTCCTTAGTCTGTACTATTACAAACTATATTGTGTACAAACTAGTAACGTGTAGTGATAGGTTTTCCTCATTCGAATATTGAAAAATGCGCAGATGTGAATATTTGTCATTCCACAGCAATATTGAAACTATAGATATGAAAGGAGGAAATAGTTTAAGGTTATTGAGCTCCGCTCAAGGAACTTGCCAAAGCACTTGTACAGTAACTAACTATTACAGAGGTCGGTTTGCCTAGTTCGGACTGAATGTTAATAGAACATAAAGTTATAGTATTTCATTTCCGTACCATCTGGTATAGTTTCTGTTGCCTCTTGGGTATGTTCAAATGTTATGATTCAGTGGATATAATTTATTGTTTGAACTTAAACTTTTTTGGACAGTAAAAAGTTTTACGCCACACTACATTATTTTGACGAACTTCCCACGCAAGGATTTAGTCCAGAAAACAGCTGTTTGCCGCCAGCTTATTCAAATGGGGTTTCATTGCGTACTACTGTGCTGCAATGAGTTTTGCCGGACACCAATCAGCTGATTATATACTGTATTTAGGTGGCAGTGAGTGGTTATGACTAGTGATTTTTAGTCCTTTAGTTGGTGGAAATATATAAGGATTTGTACGGATTTAGTAGTATGGCGTAAACTATCGTACGTAACTCGTCCAAAATGTGTGTACCGGACTCGTATGGCAATCCCGTACTCGACTTCGTCTCGCACGGGAACGACCACACTCGTCCGGTTAACACTTATTTTCAGGACTAGTAACGTAATATACTATTATCAAATTAAACTATTTTACCTTATCTACCAAACGGAATGTACCGGTACAAGGGACAAGTAAACTCCCTATGTTTTTTAAACACTAAAAGTTCTTATAGAAGGTAGTTTGACAAGGTAGCTTCGTAGAAAAGGTAGGCTTTAGAAATATCCATGAACTAGAAGCCAACCCCATATAATGCTTGACATATTTGGTGTGTTACTTTTTATTGGCACTCTCTTAACTGAGAACAGTGCATATTTTGATATTACACTGTAACGGACAGGTTTGGTAAGTTGACGATAGTAATGACACTTCCGTTGACTTGATTCTCACTACTCTTGAGATTGTAATGATTACTTCCGGTCTCACAGATCAACTCTGCCATGGTCAGTCAAGTGTTTAAACGTATTTTTATCTATTTTGTTGAGCGAAGCATATTGTTAGACTAGTGGTAATTAAAAGTTCATCTTGCATAATCAATAAAACAGTGAGTTATGCAGTAATTGCAATACCAAGCCACAAACATTAATGTAATATATAAATGAGAAGATACAAACGCACGAATCGTGTTTTCACAGAGATAAGCCAATTTTCACACCTCAACGCGACTTTGGCGACTGAGACGCTTTGAGGATTGTATGCGTTGCTGCTGCTGCACTCTGTTGTAATAGTACAATAATAGTAAATAGTGTAATAGCTGTAGTACAATACCAACACATTTAGTAATTCGGATTTTCACACTTTGTATGGAATCATATAGTATTACCCTTAAATTATGTTCATTTATTTTTAAGGCATGATAGAACATGTTTACTCAGTGGTTCTAGTGATGTCCAAAATTATGTGGCTGTTGTTAAAAACTGTGTAACACCAAACTAACGAAGTTGCACAATAGTTACTTTTTATTTAAAATCATTATAGCCATGATGTTGACACAAAATGCGTTCTTACATGTTACTACAGTTTATTTATTAAGTTAAAAATAAACGGCGGTTACGCGTCTGTTAATGTGTTTTTAGTTTATTTTGTATGTCTTTAAGTAGCTCATAATATAGAATGGTTTATTGTCTTTGTAATTTTTAGATAAAGAAATCTAATAACATAAATACACTTTTTTAATGTTTTATGATAGAATAATAAAATAATTTTCATATTTTAGGCATATAAATACGAAACCATCTGTTCCTGAACATTTAGCTATAATAAATGATCCTGACTAATGAACCAGCTGATCTTAGTCAGTAAAAAAGCTACCACATGATTTCTACACTCATCCTTCACTCATATTTGGGTTAAAATATGCATCTAGGTGGCGTCCCTATATCAAATAACTTATAGTTGCTTAAAAAAAGTATATACATTAAATATTACTTTAAAATGGTATATTTCATCACTAAGGCGTAAAGTGACTCTTTTCGGCCCAAGCTCAAGCTTCACGACCGAGGTAAAGGCGAGGTCTTAAAAATGCGTGAGGAATGAACTTTGACATTCAAAGCTTACAAATGTTTATAACAGCTGATTTTTACTTAATAGGG
Organism: Macrosteles quadrilineatus; assembly: GCF_028750875.1. NCBI lineage: Eukaryota > Metazoa > Arthropoda > Insecta > Hemiptera > Cicadellidae > Macrosteles > Macrosteles quadrilineatus. Next base: position 77,951,679 of record NW_026542594.1, read on the forward strand.
ACTAAAATGATTTTTTTTCTCTCTAGAGAATACAATACACACATTAGACCCGCAACGAATGTACCTATTAAAAACAGCTGTTTTGCTGCAGTATAACGAAATAGAAGTTTTCATTACTAGTCTTGAAAGTAGCTTATTGCGGGAGAGAGATACGCGCAAGGCGAAGCCAAGCGTGGACAAACCTACCGGGCCTGCAATGGCTCTTTTGAGACGAGTATTGAACATTATTTTTCATTACGATATCGAAAACTTGTAAACAACATCAATATTTTTGTTTATTCAACTTAGTGTTAAGAATAAGAAAAACCGAACTGAAAACTCTGAGTTTCCGTGCTTTTGTCAAGTACATACGCACGGAAATTTAGCGTGATGAGTTAATACAAAAATGCAACAGCAAATAATGCTACAGCTGATCGGTCTGCGCCACAAAATCCCATAACGGTTACTTTCCATCCATCTCGAAGGCACAGAAAGTAAACGTTATGTAGTTTTACCATGAAGTAGCAGGAATAACATATTTTCTTAGCTCATTAACGTTTTAGAATGTGTACTTTCATGTGTAGAGTAATGAAATTTTTTTGCTGTCGTATTTTGGTAATAACTCATAACGCTGAGTTTCCGTGCGTATGTGTACCTCGTCAAAAGCACGGAAACTCAGCGTTTTGAGTTTGGGTTTTCTTCTTCCTAATAGTAAGTTGAATAAACAAAAATATTCATGTTGTTTACAAGTTTTTCGATAGTGTAATGAGAAATAATGTTCAATAATCGTCTCAAAAGAGCCATTGCAGGCTCGATAGGTTTGTCCACGCTTGGCTTCGCTTTGCGCGTAAATGTAATCTCTCTCCCGCAATAAGTCACTTTCGAGACTAATAATGAAAACTACTATTTCTATAGTAGTTAGGCTAAGTAATGTGTAATTAATTTTTCATAAAATGTTTTTTGTACATAAAAAAGGATTTCTATAAACTAATTATGCTATCTTTAATGAATATATTATAAAGGGAAAAGTTCTAATATATTTGGCCCCTATTACTATAGGTGGCACGGTGAAACCTAGACCCTGGTCCGATTTAAATTGTTCATTTTTATGTCCCCAGAGGAAAAAAAACAATTCGTTCAAATATATAATGTAAATATATTTAAATTTCTACATTTATTTATCATTTTACTTAACTGTGATCATGGCTTAAAATCCGAAATATATTAGTTAAGTATACTATAGTTAGTGCTGATAATGTTCTATATAATATGACGGGCTCTTAAAAACATTGAATATTGTTAGAGCTAAATTATGGATCAAAAGCTCAGTCCTCAACCATGGAAGTATATAACACATCTCCTCAACGCTTGTAGTATGTATTTATTCTAGGACCATGTCTAAAATAAATAGGCCTGCGGAAATCTTGAAATGTTGTTGCGAGGAAAATGGTACGGAGCTTGAGATATTCTAATGTATTGATATCTGTAGATCAAAACATGGTAGCTACATTGAAATGTATGTTTTATGTCTACATAATATCTTAGCAATGATCGATAGTGTCAGGGGTATAAAAGAATATATACATTTTGCAGCGTTTCAAACACGTAAGCTCTAATTTATATGCTACGAAAAATAATGATTTTAAACCTATATGCTATGGTCAATACATTTCTAGGCGCTTTTTGTCTAAAGAATTTTATTAATCAAATCAATTAAAGCCTATGATTTGAGCTAACGAATGATAAGTGTTTGGGAATGTCAATAGTGTCCTAGTTTGAAATGTATTCATGTATAACCTAGGAAGTGTTGATCGATTTGCCCAAGGGAATCATTTTGTGGACCAGTGGAGCGAGCACAGACGTGCTCGGCCAGAGTCTGGGCTTTAGTCAAATATTTTGTTTTAATCGACTTGAGGAATCCAATCTAAACTTTTATATTTCATGTCATATGTATAGATATATTAATTAGGCCTCTTCTACATTTTAGAGGAAAAAATTACTATAACTACGAATTAAAATCACTATAATAATAGTTACATCATTTAAAAACCTTTTATTTTACTGGTTCATCCCAATTTTGCTATTAATGAAACAATTATTGTTTAATGACGTACATTACTATTTTTTCATTTTAGACAAACCTAAAAATTATTTATACTGTTGAATTATTAACAAAATATGTTTTTATAAGAACCACAGGCTATAAATTCGCATTTACAATATAAATATAAGATGATTATTGCTTATTTGATTTAATATCGTTTTTGGCTGTATGCATTCAAGAAAACATTTTCTCAAAGAATATAGAAGAACAGTGTGGCTTCCTCAACTTGCTGCTCTGGATTGTACAGTCTAGTGGTGTTGTGTTTATAAGTTTTTATTAAAATTTTGATCTACTAAAACACATTTGCCCAACTCAACAATATTTAAAAGATCAATAATATTCCTTAGAAAAGTTATACTGTATTTGGTACTGCACGAAGTGTAAATCTGTCCATTGAATTGTTGACTGTTAATAATTACTGATTTTAGGAAAATATACGGTTATTTACTTTGGTAAAGTTAACCAATGTTTAATGCACATGGATGACGTAATTCAATTTAATAAATTAACGCGTCTGTTAATGTGTTGCATGTGTAGACATATCGCATCAATTCGGCAGCTATTCAGATCTTACTACAAATCGTCATAAACTTCCCTACACACTTGTCCATGGGCGGTAGTAGGCTGGAATAGCCGGATATATTCTTAGGAGACTTTGCAATAAGTGGGTTGTTACCTAATTTTATCTCAAAAAGACTTATGGGACTCTTACTTAGTCCCTTAAGTACGGACGTCGACGTTTTGAAGCATCAGGAAAATATGTATCGACCTAAAACGGTAATTTCGGTATTTATTTCTTGAAATTCATTCATGAACCGTACAAATAATCTGTAATAACTATTTCATCCATCTTTTTATTGGAAAATCTAATTTAAAGCGATTCTTAGATAAATGTCTTTGTCGTCAATCATACACGCGTTTTACTTTAGAGTTTATTGCTTTACATTACGCTGAATATTACATTTTAATTTATTCCATCTTCCCAATGAATAACCAAGGTTTAATGCCAACAATAATTTGTCGGTGCTTGTGGCGCTGCAGTAAGCTTGACTGATCAGTCGCATCAAAGTGTGATCCTGGTTGACAAATGACCTCAGTTCGGTGGATCGTCCGACATTAGTGTTGCAGATAAAAGGCGACAAAGCATGACGGATCCAACTTTCATCAGGAACGTTCATTACCCCAAACATATCCGAATATAACACTAGTGCAGTGGTTGTTTGTCTAGGTAAATACTGATTATAGTAGTTATCTAGAAATATCTTTGAATATGTAATAAAATGTGTCATGTACAACGTTGGCCAACAACGAAATACTTATTTTTGACTTTTAATTACCACAATCACAAAGTACCTCAGTTCGAATGATGCCGATTGGACCCGTTAATTACAAATTTTACCTGAGCAAAAGTACTTACCTTATACATAAGTGTGAAGACAGTTTTCATTGTTTTATTTTACTAAAACCATGAACGTTTGACAGACTTAAACAATAGCGAAACTTTTACTGTATATAACTTTGCATCATTGCACAGTTATATTGCTGTCTCTTTTTGACCTAAAGCCAAAAACTCCATATTTCATAAGTGGGGTAGTTTGTTATATTACTTTTTACTGGCGTGATACAATTTTAATACACAACTTATTAAACATTAAATAAATAGAGGTTTGATATTTAACTGACTTGTGAAATATGACTAACAGCTGGTGTATAAATATTGTGAAAAATGTGTATCTGATCCATTCAATTAGGTCTAAAATGAACAATCCAAGTAAAATTGGGCAAAGTATAAAGATTTAAATTTGCAAAAAGTAGGTTTTCAACAAATGACCACCGAAGGTCGGCTATTTCACGGTAGTTAGAGGTTTGAGCTGCCGGAAGCCAATCAGTGGGGTGTGATGACGTCATCTGCCTGACAGCGGTCGCAGCACCACGCCACGCCGGGGATAAATTTGAAAAATATTAACAAAATAACTTTCAGCCCACTCTAGTTGTCAATTTACCATCACAGCTTACGTTAAAAACTCCATCACACAAACGTTACCATTGTGACGAAAAGGTGTTTTTGTTATCTAATAATTGTCTTATTAATGCAACTCTTAATTTTGATTATAAATACACATATTACACGTATTACTTTCCGAGCAATTATTTTTATACCTACTACTTCTAAATCATCAAAATGATGACTCAATGTTTAAGTTGGGACACGTATTAAAACTGAATCGTTAGTATTTAACATTTCACTTGTGAGGACAATTATTGTTTGTATTCCGTAGTTATGACATTTGGAGCAATGGTAAATTCATGATTACAGAAGCTGTGGACAGCCATTTTATGGAATGACTTGTATAGCATAAAAGTGTAAAAGGGTGAATGTTTATTTCGTTGAGTATTTTTATTATTTACTACTTTGTTATTGTAATAGTAAGCGAGTGTGGCTACATTGTAGTTTCAACGCTAAGGGATGTTTGGCTCATATAACATTAGATTTAGCTTGAGCACTTTGGTGATTAGATCGATGTATAGCTCATTACCGTCAGCTAACCTTAGGTTTACTGTGCTTCTACTCATGGCCCTAAAACAGTTTTCATATTATTATTATTATTATTATTATTATTATTATTATTATTGAAATCAATTAAGCTGAATGTTTGTAAGTAAGTCTGATCGTATGAACAACCGACTATTGTGTTTACGTTGTTGTTCAACATTACGTAAGTACAACATATTTGTAGAAAAAAATTATTCCATGGCTAACAAAAATCAATATAACTTAGAATGGTCACATATATACCTACTTCACTTTCGGACTCCCTTTAAGCTTTCAAACTTAAAAACCTGTTTCCAAACTAGTTAGCAATACCATTATTAGTAACGCCACAAATAAAAAGAAATATGAAAGATATTGAAGCCCAATAACTATAAACTTAACTATTGTGAAACCATTTATGAAATACTTTGTTATATAAAACCCCCTCTAAACGTGTCTAGATTGTTTGACATTATGATAAGCTGGTACGTGGTGTGGGGTGGGACTGTAACTGCAGATTATAGTACACGATGGTTGTGGCCATTACTGATGGACGTGACTACAACAGCGCCAGCGTCGTCTGCAATTGCAGCTGGAAATGCACGGATTAGCCCACTATTTATATTGTAATCCGTCTTAGCTTGACATTTATTTTTATTTAATAGTTTTAATGGGTGTGGTAATAATTAAATTACAGGTTTCATCTATATTACTATTGTATTTAAAAACCCGTTCAATTTAATTTGTAGTATGCTTAGCTTAGATTTGAAAAAAAACACATACATGTTTCCCTGCTATGAAGTGATTAATTGAACCAGAGAGAACCCCTTGCACAAGAGTGACTATAGGCCTACTTGACTGATTGGAGGTCTCTTCTCCAGTGAAGGTACGTCAACCTCACACCCACGCCACAACTGTAGCCGTATCCTTGCGAGTGGAATCTATCACTTGTGCAATTCAATTACCAAATATATTGGTATTTGTTTTTTTAATTCGTAATGCGTGTGTTTTAAAAGATTGTTGACTGTAGATTTGTGTAAGTAAACTATAAATACCTTCATGTACGAAACGATAAAATAACTTATAAGGGATATTATTTACCCACTATGTAATCCTGTGACCACACAAGGGAATGGAGATTCTAAATCTCTAAAAACGTTTACTTACTTCAGTTATACTGTATGTCTTATGTACTGTACTTAAATTGACGCCAATAAGGTGACTTAAATGGACACCAGAACTTCTGCTTACCCATACTTCCCCGAACTGTTTGTTCAGATTCTGTAATCCATAACTGTTCAAATTTAATAAATTAGTAGATTGTTTATAACACGTGCAATTTAAAACTCACCTCATTTATCTATGTACGAGCTCTTGAGCGATACAGTTGGTAATTTTGTATTTTCTGAGATTCAAGGTAGTTTTATAGTTTATTTCTGGGAATTAATTTGTATCTGTTTATAGTACTTTAATATAAACATACTGTAAACATTTATTATAAGAAGTTTTTGAAGCATTTCTTATTATTACAGTAAATATTGATAGTCAAGTCAATAAAGGGATTGCAGAGGACATGGAGAGGGGGAAAATTTTTTTCTGCGGGAATGTGTTCGGGGTAGTTAGAAGATAAAAATACCAAAAGTCCCCACCCCTGGCCATGCTGCTTCAGCGGGGGGAGGGGGGAAAGACCCCATTTTTTGTTTTTTACTTCTACACTGAAAACCGTGCATCGTACGGAGAAAATGTAAATTTTATTAAAAAGAAAGATGATAAAATTCTCTACAAGAATGGTTATATTCATTTATTATGTATAGGCATTGGTTTTAAAGATATTCTCAAAATAATATAAAAATTATTTTCCAAATTGATTTTTCACACGTTTTTTTAAATAAATTCATATAATCGATTAGCTTGCTGTTGTTTTATCTTCATATAAGGATAGAAAACAGGTTTTGGAGCGCTAACCTATATAATATAATATATCCATCGTATATATTGTGTTAAAAATACTTTATATAAATTTAAATAAGTTATGTATATTTGTCATGTAAACAAGTAATTTTGGCATAATTCTTACACTAATAATGAAAAAGATTATGTTTGCAGCTACATTTGCCCAGGTTTATTTATAACAACTACCGAAACCAAGACTTTTAATACTATTGTTCATGATCTGACTCACTTGGGACGAGAGGGTCCGACTTCTGTCCCAAAAACAGCTGCCATCTGGAACTGAGAACCACCATCTAGGACATCTCCATCATTCAATTCTTGTTGATTAGACTCAATATTGGCTATCGAAGTGATAATGTGGTGTAGGCCTATATATTCTTCATCTTCCTCATTTATCAGAATGGGTATTCCATGTAAAAAGTTCCCTTAGCAGTTCTGGCATAACGGGGAACAATTGGACATTTTCTTGCATGCACAAATTGCACATGTGGCACTGTTATAATCTTTAGTACATTTGCAAAAAACTTGGTTAAGAGATTAACTGTTCCTGGTTACTATAATTTCGGTGTCTCTGTTCAAATGAATACTTACTGACCAGTGGCGATCCCTGGTGTGGGGGGGAGTTATATCCTCTTTGAAATATTTTATTACCTAACATAAATACTATAGCTTGAAGATATTTTAGAGCTCAAATACATATAAAGCTAAGTTATTATGCTTTAACTTCCACATTTTTTCGGGGGGAGGGGGGGGGGGTTGGACCCTCCGGTCGTTATCCCCCCCCCCCCCGAAATTAAATGCTGAGACCGCCACTGCTACTGAATTTTTCAATCTGTAGCGTCTTTCTTGGTCTGCCATCTTCGTGTTGTTTTCTGAATTGCTATAGTATAGAACAGTGCAGCCTTTTTGGTCTTTATCATACAACTCTCATTAAATAAAGGGAAATGGAGCAAGTTCAAATCGTAACAATCCTTTAAATCTTGATAACTTTTTTTAACTTATACAAATCCTTTAAAACAGAATCAAAGGTTTTGTTACAACGTTTTAATAATTGCAATATCGTTGGTTGAACTCACAGAGGACAAAGGGAGAGCCATATTTTCCCGTGACAGCTTGTTGTCCGAAAATGATTACCATTTGATTAACAATTACTTGCTGACCACGTAATAGAGCATCGTAACAGTTAACGGATTCATCTCCCACAATCCCAGATGCTATTGACATGATGTCTTGAGTTTCAGGGAAGAGTGGGTAATTTTCAAACATTGCTGTCAGTTTAGAAGTATATGACATTTCATCATCTGTATAATTTCATCAAGGACAACTCTGTTTGGAAAACCAACTACACTCAGAAATGTGGGATTGGGAGCGCAAAAAGGTAATCTGTTCCCATATTTAACCAATGAACCACCTAACCCACGAGAAATTTTGGGCTTGTTTTTTGCAAATATACTAATATTTAGCAATAAAAGATGTACATGCAATGAAATGTCCTTTAATTGTTCCTCGTTGGCCGTTATGCCAGAACTGCTAATACTTGAATACTTGAATACTTGAATCCTGCATCTTTGACAGATCTAGTCTGATAGATTGCGTCATAATTTATAATATATAATCAGATAAAATAAAACTATATACAATATTTACAAAACCATATAAATGGCTACTATAAAAAAAAAAAAACTTGGCCGTCTATTGGATGGCAAGGCGGACATACGCTATTTTACAAGGGGCTCATCCTCGAGTTCTTTAAGGGAGTAGAGCGGTCTTTTAGCAAGTATCCCTTTTAGTTCCCTCTTGAAGGATGGCATATCCATCTCCCGCATCTGGGTAGGCAGAGTATTAAATATTCTGATCGCTGAACGGGGATAGCAGCTCAAGGTACGACTGAGACGGCAGCGGGGAACGTCGATGTTATGGGCCTTCCTAGTATGGTAATCATGCACCTCCTCTCTCTTACTGTAATCCCTCAAGTTGTTCTTTAGTAGGATCAGAATATCCATAACATATTGACTATGTACTGTGAGCACCCCTAGTTCCTTGAAGATTGGCCGGCAATGGTCCAAATACCCAGCAGATGTAACAATCCTCAAGGCCATTTTTTGTAAGAGAAGTATATCCTCAGCTGCTGAGGAGTGCCCCCAAAGTACAAGTCCATAAGTCACATGACTGTGAAACAAGGCGTGGTACACGGATAGGAGAGATGATCTAGGAATTTCAGACGCAAGTTTTCTTAGGAGATGGAGCACACGAGATAACTTAACACATGTCTGCGCAATGTGTTCGCTCCAACTTAGTCTGGTATCTAATGTAAATCCCAGAAGCTTTACATTGCCATCTTCCCCTTCTCTCCGCTTCAGCGTACAAACCAGGGACTGGGTTTTGTCATCATTGATTTTCAAGCGGTTTACAACAAACCAATCCTTGGCTCTCTCGAGCAGGTCTTCAGCCTCTGTAGGCAGTTGGTGAATATTTACACCTCTAGTCAGCAGTGTTGTATCATCTGCAAATAATAATGTTCTCCCACTCAGATGAAGGTCGTTGATCATTATAGTAAAAAGGAGAGGGCCGAGGACAGATCCCTGTGGCACACCGTGTGAGAGATGGCCTATGCTGGAAAGGGCTCCTCGCAGGGATACAACTTGCTTACGGTCCTTCAGATAGTTTGAGAGGCTCTCGAGAACAACACCGCCAACGCCATACTTTCCTAGTTTTAGCAGGAGGATATCATGAGGTACTACATCAAAAGCCTTGCTTAGGTCGCAGAGGCTAAGCTGCACGGACTCATTTTGCTCAAATGCTTCAGAGATGGTGTTGACTAGGCTCAGCAAGGCGGTGGTGGTAGAGCGGCCTTTTCTGAATCCATGTTGGGCATCAATAAACAGACTATTGTCCTCAAAAAACGACATGAGTTGGTTCTTCATTATCGTTTCGAGTATCTTTGAAAACACAGGTAGAATGGAAATAGGCCTGAAATTAGACAAAGTGGAAACATCACCCTTCTTATGGACGGGTACGGTTCTAGCCATTTTCAATAAATCTGGGAATGAGCCTTTACTGAGACATAGATTGACTAACCAAGTGAGGGGTACAACTAAAGAATCGATAAGAGCCTTTAGAGCCATGCAGGACACTCCGTAAATATCTTGGCTTCTAGAATTTTTAAAGTTCTTAACTATTGATATGATATCATGAGTACTCACCAATTTCCAAGTTGTTAGTGTGAGTGCTGGTTGAATGTCATTAATCGAAGCCAGAGGGTCCGTCTGTAAAACAGGCAGGTTAGAGACAATGGCCTGAACACTACTTAAAAAGAAGTTGTTAAAATCATCAGGTGATGCTTCAGTATTTAGAATAGACCTCTGAGTACGATGCTTATTTACAAGATTCCAAGCAGCTTTACAAGGATTTGGAGACTGCATGATTGTCCTAGCATTACCTGCTCTCTTGGCCTGAGTGACCGCAAATCTGTACTTTTTCTATACCCTAGTGTAGAGGTTCCTAAAAGTAGCAATAAGTTCAGGCGAGTTAGCAGCCTTGTAGTGATCATGGAGAGTTTGCAGAAAGGATCGCATTTTGGCAAGTTCTGGAGTATACCAAGTCTTACTTACCCTACAAGGAGCTTTACTTTTAGGCCTACCATCAACTACTTTTTTGGGTTTTATAATCTTAACAGGAAAAACTGAATCAAATTTGTTGGTAAACAAGTCATGGAAAGTAGAAAAAGCAATTTCTGGGTCAGGTTGTTGCAGGAGTAAATCCCAATTTACCGCTCGTAGAGCATTACTAAGCAGAGGGAAATCATTTTCATTAATCACTCTCTTTAGAATCTGATGACTAAAGCTACTGGAAGACAGTGGATTTCTTACCAGATCAGAAGAAACACTTAGGATAACCGCTCCGTCATGGTCGGCCACCATCGAATGAACCACTTGGACATCGTAATCCCAGGAGTCGAGGTTTGTAGCAGCCGTGTCAAGGCAGGCTGGTCCTCTGGTAGGTAGTCTGGTTGTTATAAACAGTCCGTAACTCCGCAGTAGATTCACAAAGGTTGCTTCCTCATGAGAGGGGGACTCCAAGTGAACGTTAAAGTCACCACAAATAATAAGTTTTTTAGGTTCAAATCTGGAGAGGTAGCTCAGACTTTGTTCAAGGTGGTTAATAAAGTCCCCAAAAACTCCGTCCGGGGATCTATAGACGGCTACGAGGATAGTAGAAATGTTAACAATCTCCACTGCTGCCAATTCAAGTGTCAGCTCTATACAGAATCTATCCAGGTTCAGTTTCCTGCAGTTGGCCTGGTCAGAAGCGAAAATTGCTACACCACCATTTTTGTGGTTACTTCGACAGAAAATACTAACCAGATTCAAATTAGCTAGAGTTTGGTAGTACGCACTCTCTTCTTCCACCAGCCAATGTTCAGTCACACAAAGGAAATCACATTTGGTTTCCTCGACAAAAAGTTCGAGCAAGTTTATTTTAGTCCTTACACACTGAGTGTTTAATATAGCAATATTTACACGGTCTGGTCCCTTCTCAGTTTCAGCCCTATGGTCAGAGGTAGTTAAGTTGATTTCAGTTTCTTTACATGCAGGCTAGACGTTGCATGTAAAGAAACTAAATAAATATTGCTAATAATATTTATTTTATAAATAAATATTGCATGTAAATATTGCTATATTAAACACTCAGTGTGTAAGGACTAAAATAAACTTGCTCGAACTTTTTGTCGAGGAAACCAAATGTGATTTCCTTTGTGTGACTGAACATTGGCTGGTGGAAGAAGAGAGTGCGTACTACCAAACTCTAGCTAATTTGAATTAGCTAAGGGAACTTTTTACATGGAATGCCCATTCTGATGAATAAGGAAGATGAAGAATATATAGGCCTATACCACATTATCACTTCAATAGCCAATATTGAGTCTAATCAACAAGAATTGAATGATGGAGATGGGGGACAGAAGTCGGACCCTCTCGTCCCAAGTGAGTCAGATCATGAACAATAGTATTAAAAGTCTTGGTTTCGGTAGTTGTTATAAATAAACCTGGGCAAATGTAGCTGCAAACATAATCTTTTTCATTTTTAGTGTAAGAATTATGCCAAAATTACTTGTTTCCATGACAAATATACATAACTTATTTAAATTTATATAAAGTATTTTTAACGCAATATATACGATGGATATATTATATTATATAGGTTAGTGCTCCAGAACCTGTTTTCTATCCTTATATGAAGATAAAACAACAGCAAGCTAATCGATTATATGAATTTATTTGGAAAAAAAACGTCTGAAAAATCAATTTGGAAAATAATTTTTATATTATTTTGAAAATATCTTTAAAACTAATGCATATACATAATAAATTAATATAACCATTCTTGTAGAGAATTTTATCATCTTTCTTATTATAATTTACATTTTTTCCGTACGATGCACGGTTTTCAGTGTAGAAGTAAATACCCCCGCCGCAGCAAACCTGCAAACTAAGCGAATTTCAACTTGTCTGATTACTATTTTACTCAAATATTTCCATAAATAAGACATATTATTCCCTACTTAAATAACATTAGATTTAACAAGTGCTTAGGTTTGCTGCTACGGGGAAGGTAAAAAGTGTTAATATCTATACTATTATAAAGAAGAGGTGGTGTCTGTGTGTGTGTTTGTATGAGCTAATCTCAAAAACTACTGGTCGGATCGGGCTGAAATTTGGCATGATGATAGCTCACATTCCCGATTAACATATAGGCATATTTTTATCCCAAAAATCCTTCGGGGCTCCGCCCCAGTGGCTCTGGAGTTTCCCATGTTAACCTTATGAGAAATGGAATTAATGAATCTTAACAGCTGTTTCAATTAAACAAGTTGGTTCTGTTCTATGATGTTCAATAGCATTAAAAGTTACAAGGATTACCAACAGGGTGCAGCACTAGCACTATTATTTCTTTTACATTTATGACAACAGCAAAAGGTGAGTGAGCGTAGCGAACGAACTTCAACCTGGAGGCGAGTGAGCGTAGCGAACGAGCTAACCTGAAGGCAAGTGAGCGTAGCGAACGAGCTAACCTGAAGGAAAGTGAGCGCAGCGAACGAGCTCCAACCTAAAGGTGAGTGAGCGTAGCGAACGAACTTCAAAAAGAACCGAAATTTCTTAAACCATGTCCTCACTCATAACTGCTATAAGCATTTGATACTTATATGCCAACCCCGTACGAAGGACAGGTACTCTGCTAGTATACGCATAAACAAGTAAACTACAACAATTTTCATTTTCTCCATAAGAATAACATGGGAATTTTCAATTACACAATTTTTGAATTTTCTCCATGACCGTTAGGCATACAACAGCGCTTCAATATACTAAATTATTTCTTTTTTTAAGCTCTACAAAACTTTTTAGAAAGAAATCGCAAAATTGTTTGTTTTTAGGTTCAAAAATGGGAAAAACCCATTTTTACCCCCATAAAACCCCCCATAATCCCCCGTTCCCATGGTCCGATTATGCTGGATCGCGAACTCGTTCGAATAAACGTAGGTTTACACGTTTGTACCACATTTCATCAAAATCGGATCATTTTTGCTCAAGTTATCGTGCTAACGGACACATATCAAGTGCCATTTATATATATACTAGCTGACCCGGCGAACTTCGTATCGCCTAAGTTATAGGTTTCCCCTGAGACAGATTGATGGAAAGAAAGTACCGTTACGTTTAATTTTCAAGATGATCTCGTTCGCATCGCTCAATCACGTCCTGGTTGAAGTTCGTTCGCTACGCTCACTCACCTTTGGGTTGGAGCTCGTTCGCTACGCTCACTCACCTTTAGGTCGGAGCTCGTTCGCTGCGCTCACTTGCCTTCAGGTTAGCTCGTTCGCTACGCTCACTCGCCTCCAGGTTGAAGTTCGTTCGCTACGCTCACTCACCTTTTGGTTGCAAATTAGCTGTTGTCATGAATGTAAAAGAAATAATAGTGCTGCACCCTGTTGGTAATCCTTGTAACTTTAATGCTATTGAACATCATAGAACAGAACCAACTTGTTTAATTGAAACAGCTGTTAAGATTCATTAATTCCATTTCTCATAAGGTTAACATGGGAAACTCCAGAGCCACTGGGGCGGAGCCCTTTTAAGAATTTCGAAACGGGAAATAGTTTACGTCCGATTCGCATACCTACAGAATTTACACACCAAATTTCATAACGATCGGTGAAGTCGTTCCGGAGGAGTTTGCAGACAAACACTGTGACACGAGAATTTTATATATTAGAATAAATATATATATATATATATATATATATATATATATAATGAATTTGAACGGATGGTGTTTTTGGCCTCTAGGGACCTCAAAATGAAAAATTAGATCGGTCTCGGGTCCAGGTCTTACCATGAGTACTACGGTAATAGCTTATTCCCTATATGGGAAATTCGCTAAAAACAAAAAAATTGGGTCTTTCCCCCCCCCCTTCCCCCCGCTGAAGCAGCATGGCCAGGGGCGGGGACTTTTGTTATTTTTATCTTCTAACTACCCCGAACACATTCCCGCAGAAAAAAATTTCCCCTCTCTCCATGTCCTCTACACCCCTCTTTTGAGCATTCATTGACTGGACTATGAATTTGATTTATCAAAGCTTGTTAAACTAAAGTAGTCTCTATAAAAATAAGCTAGTCAAAAACCTCTTTGTTTGTCCATTTAAATTATTTATGCACTCTTCTTATGCACAGCCTGTCACATTTTACATCGGTAGACCACAAACTACCCAACGCCACTTAATGAATAACTAAACTAACACAGGAGTATGGACTAGGTGTTTAAAAGTTGGATGGAAATAGATTACTAGCTTTAAAATTGAAAACATGATATTAAAAATACATTTTTAATATTTTTTAGAACTAACCCCCTTGGCGTTCCATAGCGTCTTCGGCTGTTTTTAATAATCGTTTTATCAAGTAGCAGCGTTCATAAGTTTACGAGTTAAAATAGAACTTTATCGTTTACTAAATGCATTATGAGTTTTAAATTACCCTTTTATTTTTGTCTCATTTTTAATAGGACCTAATATTAGGTGTTTATAAAATTTATAACGGTCACTGTGACTTTAACATATTATGTTTACCGTTGACTCATCCTTTAGGGGTTTTGACAAATCATAATAATAATAGTATAATAATATTTTTATAATATTTTGGTTATGTCAAATATTGTTTAATACTTAGCTTAGCCCTAGTTACACACTCTGCGTTGGCAACACATGGACAGTTAACCCTTGAATGACAATCTTATTATTTTGATAAATAAATAATAATATTAAATATAGACATAAAAATATATATGAAAATAATAATAAATTATAATAAATAAATAATGTAATAAAATATTGTTGTTCATTAGTTATTAATTATATATTTTAACGTAAATACTATGTGAAAAGATATATTTGAACTTGTCTACTTTCAACAAATCTTCGCTAGGATACCTTATTAGGTATTATTGAGGTTGTTTATAGATAAATAAACTTTTACATTACGTCTAATAATAAATAACGAAAGATTCCCAGAAGAGTAAATAACTGTGGCTTTTGCAGTCCATAAACTCCACCCTGGAACGCATTTTATTGCTCTATGAGTTGAACACAAAACATTTCCCCAGCAATGAATGGGCTGCGGTCCCTGATGGTCTATATAATTACACTTCCGCGAATGGTAACACTATTATAAATGAAATTTCTATAAAAATAGAATGCGGAATTGATATATAAGAAGAATTATCTCGGTGGTAAGTATTTATTTTTCGATGCATCAAATCTAATAAATCATGTATAGATGTTTGAGATGATTGTGTGATATTATAAAAGCATAATTTGAAAAAAAAATTGCTTTTGCTTACTACGTAAACAGGGCACAAGCCATACTTGTTTTTTTTTACATTATGTATTCAGTTAAAATATTCATTTATATTTAAGTAAAAAATATTTCAAACTGTGGTTGAAAAAAAAAACAGTGATGCCACAAAATGTTTGGATGTATAAAAAAACCTGTACAGAGAAAACAGATCAACCAAACAGTCAAAGTTAAAGACTTACACGGCAAAGTTAAAGTAGGTAGTTGAAAAAGTTGACATGTCATTGCTCGACGCGGCCTTTTATAATTGCAAGATAGCCTTGATAAATATTATAAAATCTTTTAATCTAAATACATTTGTTATACATTAGCATAAAAAGTTATAGCAATGATAATGATTCTGCTAATCTACTCAAAACAAGATAATAGTACTGATTGGTTCAAGTGTGCTCATAACATGTATTAGTATTTTACAGACAATTTATTCATACCGTTAATATATATAAAGATAACTTAGCCACTAAAATTTGATGTCTACTTGGACCCTTTTATAAAATAATGAATCTCTCGTTATATGGAATGAGGGTTTTACAAGAAGTGGCTTTGCAAAGCTCAGTCATGTTTGGTTTTGATCAGTTAGTTCATACATTTATTAAATAGATAAGTGAGGAATAAAATGCATAGTATTCCATCTAGATAGTTTAAAAGTTTACATTATACTTATTTTCAGAATGCGACGTTTGTAGTACAAACTGTATAAAGGATTTACGTTTTAATATCCACATTTTAGTGAATTAGCCCATAGAGGACAAGCAAATACTGTAGGTGGGTCAACAAGACCCGGTACGATTTACTTTTTCATTTTGATGTCCTCATAGGCTAAAACAATATTCGTAATATTTGTGTATCAACATAACACATTCAAATATAGCACATTTAAACGCCCAATAAAAACATATGAAAAGTAAAAATATAACAGATTTACAACATATTTATTTTAGTAAAAATGAAATCAATGAATATGGAAATTCACTAAGTATGCAAGTATGGTGTAGCAGGAGTAATTTTAATTGCAAATACCACGCAAATGCCTAAACGTTTTATCTGGTAATTTTGTCCAGCTTAACCGTAAACAATGCATGTACGAACCGTTTTGGATTATTAATTGGATCTTCATCGCATTAGACCTTAATGAAGAAGCCCTGAGCACTTTGGCAATTAGATCGATGAATAAGTTATTTCGGTCAAGAAGACGTTTATACAACCCCTGTCGTCGTGATTGAGAAGGCTTAGAGGTTTTTCATGAAACCTACTCCATAAAGAGGTTAAGTATTCCTAGAAAACATGGAATACGTTATTTATTCTCTCTTTTATAGTTTGATCACATTCTTTGATTACATTTGCAAAACATTTTGTTAGTTATCAGAATTAAAGTATCGATTGGTTTGATATAAAACCTTTTGGCAGCACCATAGGGTATATCTTGTAAACATTGTTAGATTCTTCCGATGAGCTTGTAAATTGTTATGTATGACAAATAAACAGTTTTCAATTAAAATTAAACCTCTGAGCTACAGCACTAATCAAACCATTGTATGTTGTTTTTCGCAAAAGTATATTTCAAAATTAAAATGGTTTACCTCGCCTTATTGATAGGTGTACCTACAGCTAAGGCAGGGTCCAAACTATAGGACCTTGGCACTCTATCACAGACTAGTAGTTGGTGGCAATTTAACCCCTGAAACCCTTGAATTTCATATAAATGCCGTACCAGTGCAATACGAGTACCAGCTGGAGATACGTGAAGTATTCGTTTAACCCTGTATATCGGTCTCGCCAGATACGAATAGTGGTAACATGTAGACATATTGTGAGTGTAGGGAGTAAATATTAGATTATTTAATACGAAAAATCCAAAAACGTCAAGGTCAGATATGTATTAAAAGTTAGGCTTACATGCATTGTGTATCTCATTAACCTTCTAAATCCTTCCAAGTATTAGAACGTAAAAAATTAAACGTGAAATGTAAATCTGCCCGATTTAAGGTACTTATAGTTAATTTAGTATGAGTGCGTATTTGTAACTTAAAAACTATAAAATATAAATTATGTAATGTTATTTATAATTTAATGACAAATCTAATATAAAATAGACACAAATATAATACAAATTCAATACAGATTGTTTTAAACTACTTTTTTTGTTAGTGTACTTTGTTCTGTGTTTTCTAATTTGTTTTTCCCAACTGTTTGTTTATTATCAGTAGTTTGCTGATGGATTTCGTATCTACATAGCTGCTGTCTAATGACCTGCTATCCTGTTGTACATGAGGTCACACACTGGCGCATTGTGTTTGTGTAGACTATAGACAGTGAAAGACAGAATCACAGAATGTACACGACGAATGGCCTGCTATCCTGATGGACGAGTCCTGTTGTACATGACCAACAAGCTTCACTCGCGTGTCAAGATAAGCTGCAGTGTCGCTGGTCCTCACACACCACACACTGGCACATTGTGTAGACTATAGACAGAATCACAGAATGTACACAACGAATATGATGGACGAGTCCTGTTGTAAAAGCTTCACTCGCGTGTCAAGATAAGCTGCTGCGTCGCTGGTCCTCACAAACCACACACTGGCTCATTGTGTAGACTATAGACAGAATCACAGAATGTACACAACGAATATGATGGACGAGTCCTGTTGTACAAGCTTCACTCGCGTGTCAAGATAAGCTGCTGTGTCGCTGGTCCTCACACACCACACACTGGCACATTGTGTAGACTATAGACAGAATCACAGAATGTACACAACGAATATGATGGACGAGTCCTGTTGTACAAGCTTCACTCGCGTGTCAAGATAAGCTGCTGCGTCGCTGGTCCTCACAAACCACACACTGGCTCATTGTGTAGACTATAGACAGAATCACAGAATGTACACAACGAATGACCTGCTATCCTGATGGACGAGTCCTGTTGTACATGACCAACAAGCTTCACTCGCGTGTCAAGATAAGCTGCTGTGTCGCTGGTCCTCACACACCACACACTGGCACATTGTGTAGACTATAGACAGAATCACAGAATGTACACAACGAATATGATGGACGAGTCCTGTTGTACAAGCTTCACTCGCGTGTCAAGATAAGCTGCAGTGTCGCTGGTCCTCACAAACCACACACTGGCGCATTGTGTAGACTATAGACAGAATCACAGAATGTACACAACGCAAGGCCTACTATCCTGATGGACGAGTCCTGTTGTACATGACCAACAAGCTTCACTCGCGTGTCAAGATAAGCTGCAGTGTCGCTGGTCCTCACAAACCACACACTGGCGCATTGTGTAGACTATAGACAGAATCACAGAATGTACACAACGAATGACCTGCTATCCTGATGGACGAGTCCTGTTGTACATGACCAACAAGCTTCACTCGCGTGTCAAGATAAGCTGCTGCGTCGCTGGTCCTCACAAACCACACACTGGCGCATTGTGTAGACTATAGACAGAATCACAGAATGTACACAACGAATGACCTGCTATCCTGATGGACGAGTCCTGTTGTACATGACCAACAAGCTTCACTCGCGTGTCAAGATAAGCTGCAGTGTCGCTGGTCCTCACACACCAAACACTGGCACATTGTGTAGACTATAGACAGAATCACAGAATGTACACAACGAATGACCTGCTATCCTGATGGACGAGTCCTGTTGTACATGACCAACAAGCTTCACTCGCGTGTCAAGATAAGCTGCAGTGTCGCTGGTCCTCACAAACCACACACTGGCACATTGTGTAGACTATAGACAGTGAAAGACAGAATGTACACAACGAATGACCTGCTATCCTGATGGACGAGTCCTGTTGTACATGACCAACAAGCTTCACTCGCGTGTCAAGATAAGCTGCTGCGTCGCTGGTCCTCACAAACCACACACTGGCGCATTGTGTAGACTATAGACAGAATCACAGAATGTACACAACGAATGACCTGCTATCCTGATGGACGAGTCCTGTTGTACATGACCAACAAGCTTCACTCGCGTGTCAAGATAAGCTGCAGTGTCGCTGGTCCTCACAAACCACACACTGGCACATTGTGTAGACTATAGACAGTGAAAGACAGAATGTACACAACGAATGATCTGCTATCCTGATGGACGAGTCCTGTTGTATATGACCAACAAGCTTCACTCGCGTGTCAAGATAAGCTGCAGTGTCGCTGGTCCTCACAAACCACACACTGGCACATTGTGTAGACTATAGACAGTGAAAGACAGAATGTACACAACGAATGATCTGCTATCCTGATGGACGAGTCCTGTTGTACATGACCAACAAGCTTCACTCGCGTGTCAAGATAAGCTGCAGTGTCGCTGGTCCTCACAAACCACACACTGGCACATTGTGTAGACTATAGACAGTGAAAGACAGAATGTACACAACGAATGATCTGCTATCCTGATGGACGAGTCCTGTTGTACATGACCAACAAGCTTCACTCGCGTGTCAAGATAAGCTGCAGTGTCGCTGGTCCTCACAAACCACACACTGGCACATTGTGTAGACTATAGACAGTGAAAGACAGAATGTACACAACGAATGATCTGCTATCCTGATGGACGAGTCCTGTTGTACATGACCAACAAGCTTCACTCGCGTGTCAAGATAAGCTGCAGTGTCGCTGGTCCTCACAAACCACACACTGGCACATTGTGTAGACTATAGACAGTGAAAGACAGAATGTACACAACGAATGATCTGCTATCCTGATGGACGAGTCCTGTTGTACAAGCTGCACTCGCGTGTCAAGATAAGCTGCAGTGTCGCTGGTCCTCACAAACCACACACTGGCCCATTGTGTAGACTATAGACAGTGAAAGACAGAATGTACACGACGAATCACCTGCTATCCTGATGGACGAGTCCTGTTGTACAAGCTTCACTCGCGTGTCAAGATAAGCTGCAGTGTCGCTGGTCCTCACAAACCACACACTGGCACATTGTGTAGACTATAGACAGTGAAAGACAGAATGTACACAACGAATGATCTGCTATCCTGATGGACGAGTCCTGTTGTACAAGCTGCACTCGCGTGTCAAGATAAGCTGCAGTGTCGCTGGTCCTCACAAACCACACACTGGCCCATTGTGTAGACTATAGACAGTGAAAGACAGAATGTACACGACGAATCACCTGCTATCCTGATGGACGAGTCCTGTTGTACATGCTTCACTCGCGTGTCAAGATAAGCTGCTGTGTCGTTGGTCCTCACAAACCACACACTCTTCAACGTTTTACATTTCACATATTTGGCTTTTTCTTGTAGCTTCTCCCTAACTCTTCTACGTCTACAACTCGAGTTATAGTTTTATGTAATAATCTAGTTTGATTGCAACTTGGATGTTTAGCTTAGTTACATGTGATTAAGCTTTGCAACAGCTTAAGCTGTACCATGAAAAAATATATAAAGTGTTTTATTTTATTTTTAGGTCATCCTACTATACTTTTAATTCATCAGGATTAAGATTTTTTTTAGTAATCTAGTGAGCACGTAGAAGAGTAAGTCGTAGTCTATTTTGATGGGTGGAACCTGTAGCTATAGTCTGAGGCAATTTCAAACAGATAAATATCGAATGACTGAAGTATCACGATTTTTAGTTGTAAACTGAGGCAAACCTAACTAGCTTAGCCTTATTCTACCCATTTCACTACGAAAAATCTTGGTTTTTTAGTTTTCAATTCGATCTTTTTGAGCTTTGTGTCGTTTGATATGAGATTTTAAATGCTAAATAAAAGTGTTCTTGCCGTTTTTTTTTTTAAATCAGCTAATTTTTAGTAATTTAAATTTTAAATTAAAATGGCAGCCATTTTGAAATTTTTAATCCGATCAAAGATAACTTTTTTTTTAAAAAGGGTCCCTTCTACTGAAACATTCATACCAAGTTTCATAAAGATCGGTTCAAACAATCCAAAAATAAACATCTTATGTGAAAAATACGAAATTACGATGATCTGGTTAAACAAGCTATTTTGGAAAAAGACCCATAGAACCATATCGCGGAGTTTAACTGTTTACTTACGGGATAGTCTGTATAATTGGAAAACTTCATGAAGAAAGAAGTAACACTATATAGAAGGTTAGTTATTTAATACCCTTCGATGCAGAATGTTCATCGAGATGTAGGATTTCATTTTCCGATTGACAACATTTCAGCTGTCGCAGAGACTCGTAAATGGACGTCGTTACATCTATTGAAATTGTCTGCGATGTTAAATCTTTCAACTTTTCCGCCTTTCGCCATAAAACATTGACTATGTTGTTTCTGCAACTGGTGTATTTGGTTTGAATTTGCTTTGTTGTGGTTTAACACTGAGATTGCTTCGTACAACTGTTGCATCATGTAACGTATTTTGTAGCGATAGAATAATACAACCACCTAAAATATCTGATGATATGTTTTTCAATGTAGAATGTAGAGGACTAAAATGAAGTGGTAACAGGGAATCATATTAAATCAATTTTACTACTTAAATGAAGTATAATAATTTTGCATCGTACGTTTTAACACACATCTTTGTACGATCTCCTTGATAATTTAGAGACTGTCAGAAGGACTACATAATATAAAATAGCATCTAAAATGTCACTCGATATTTGTACCCAAGCTTAACCTCGGAGGGTGTTTATTTAGTATATGTTTGTTTACAGAAACAGCGCGATTTTACAAAATATGTTGTATCAATAGTCAAAGATACTATTCACCAAAGAAAAATATGACTTTCAAATATATAAAATTTAGTATAATAATAATAGTCACATACTGCGATCATGGACCTTACAGTTTATTAGTGCTGACTACTTAGTAATTTAAGTAAGTTTGTTAACCACAAGTTCAGTCACATAATTTTATATGCTAAAGAAAATTTTAAATACTGTTTACTTACGTATGAATTGCCTAAAATTATGTAATATCTCTTTATTTGTAATCACATGAACGTGTCGTCTATATTTTAAGAAATAATAAAGCACCTTTACAATTTATCTTAATCTTGTAAACCTGACTACCATTTTAATTATTAATTTGCCATTTAAACTACATTGAAACCTAACGGTAAATTGAAGTAGAACATCGTACACAGACTCTCCCACCATCATGGTGAGCTAAACTTAGGCCAACTTGTCCATTAAAGACTGGCCAGTGGCCACTCTGAGCCTGCTAGTTACATTAACATAAACAGTTGACATTAGTGTGTTTGTGTGAGTGCAGTGGCGGGTGCAGGTGCAAGATGCGCGCGCAGCGTACAACACAGGAATCGGCACAGATCTTCACAAGCGCGCTCGTTGTCCAGGCTACTGCAACCCTCCATCCATGCAGCGGTACGGCCCCGTCCACTATGAGCGGTATGTCACCAACACTATACAGTATACTACAGACAACACGTTGTGATTGTTTATGAAACACATTGCACAGTGGAATTCGTGGCTCCTAATTGTGTGTGGGTTGAAATATATTGATAAGAAGTTTGGTATTGTAAAGTTATCAGTTCAACAAAATTTTTGATTTTAGATTTATTTTTAGGTTTACCTACATGTAACGAATGACGAATTGTTATTAAAATGAATCTTATCATTTATAACAAAATTTTTGATTATAGATTTATGTTGGGGTTAACCTAAAACCAACGAATAACGAATTGTTATTAAAATTAATCTGTCACGACAAATCATTGGTGTTAACGAATTTTTATTTGCTTCATTTTAAGGATACAAGCACTTGGATTTGCGCTGTGTAAATAAAAATGTTAAATCATTCATTATTGAGTGTCAGTGTTACGGTAGGACGCAAATGATAAATTGTTAGTTTTAAATTTTAAGAACTTCTTCTTTAGCTCTACAAGATAGAACTTTTTTACAATATGAATTGTTAACGCAAATTAAATAATAATGGTTATTCAACATTTGTTATCTACTGAGTATACAACAAACAGAAGATATAAGATGGCTGAAACTTGAATTTATTAAAATTCGTTAGCAAATCTATATTTTTATATGGTAACTAGAAAGTACGTCAATTAAATTGCGTGATTTTGCATATTCTGATTTTAAATTTGTCCAGTTAGAAATATGTTGTGTCTGTAATAATAAAAAATAAAATAAAACCTGATAATTAAACTAAAATTACTTTCGTTTAGTTAGCCTGTAAAACAAATAATAAAGTGTGTAAAACAAATAATACGTGCGTTAAACAAATTATAATAATGTGTAAAACAAATAATAACAGGGTAAAAATAGATTTTATCAATTTTAACCATTAATATATAAAATATGCAGTTTTTCATGTAATTTTAAAGCTCTTAGAAAACAAAACAAAATTATATTTAAGCGTCGTTGAACGGCTAATTGTACGGAGAAGATTAAAAAAAGTATATATTAAAATAGTGGTTTGCTTGTTTTTTTAATATTTTGATCAAATTTTGTAAATTTATTCATTTTATACCATACAGCTTTTGTATTTGAAATTAGGGAATAAATACACCTATTGACGTTTAATTTTTAACCTTAAAAATGTTATCAAGGAAAAAATTTAAAATGCAACCATTGTAGCCAATAAAAAAATATAATTTGACTTACATTTTGAAGAATGGGAAAAGGTCCGTGAATGCACTTACGTCGTACGTGTTCTGTATGGATGGGGTTGTAAATGTTTTTAATAATTACCAAAACAGTCCACCACAAATCACCGTTTGTTATCTCACGCGACATGAGTTGCGTAGACGAAGACAATCACGGCGTTTCCGTGGTGTCGGGAGAAGACTGATCAAAGATGATGACATTTTAGTGTGCTCTGTGTAAAAATATATTACTCACGATTGCTCTAACTTATGCAACGAATATATGTGTGTATGTGTGTTAATTCTTTGGGAGTTTATCATCAGTTTATGATATACTGTATATTAAAAATAAACTTTAAAAACCAATATGAATTCACGAAACGAATGCTGTAGTAGTATTATGTTGTAAAATAAGAAGTAGAACCTTGAAAAGGTAAGGAAAAGGTAACAATTCCTCGTAAAAACCTTATTTTAACCCATATTTTTAAAATTCCTAGTAATTTCTCGTGATTTTTCTATAAGCCTTAAAGTAAGTGGTGTCTCAAAATACCAGATAATTCTATAACTTGACAACTTAGTTATACGAGTGCCAAGTTTAAAATCAAGAAAAGGTATGACAAATTAAACTTGAATGAACATTTTCTGGACCAAATGGAAATATAGCATTTAGTGAAATTTAAAAAAGGGCAATGTCAGCCATTTAAAAACCAATTTTGTTTTTAAATGCTATTAGTCAACGTCTTAATCCGTATTTCTAACTCCAAAAAGATACTGATTTAGTTTTATTGTTTTGTGTCATGTGCAATAAAATAACATATATACGGAAAACATTTAAAAAAAGCCCACATTTCAGCGCTAGAACGTCCAAAGCCTGCGTCTCCCCTTAAAAAAAGGTTCCGAAGGCTTCGATGTTTTTTGTATGTTGGATTTTTGTAAAGGATAGTAACAAACAATATAAATTTAATCCATATATTCATGTTGGTCTCAAAGAGAATTCACAAGCAGTGAATTTTAACTTAAGTATTATATAAATATTTTTACAGTATTACTTTTATGACAATGATTGTTTTCCAAACTGATTGGATACATTCAGAAAGTGCAGTCTTTTGGAGCGAAATCCAAAATTTTTGCTCAGCGTGTGTATGGGAAATAAAAAATGTTTAAGGGAATATTTGAGAGGAAGTTTGATCAAGCAAATGGAAATTTACTTAGTCATCAGGTTTACTGAGGTGGATGTTTTATTTTTATGATTTAATAATTTATCATCTGACTCATTTAGCTTGCTCTGTTTAATTTCTTTAAAATAATAAGATAATCATTCCGCAACTAAGGTAAATGGATAATGAAGTTAAGAAATTACCAGATATTTCAAGCATTTAGCCCTACAATGAGGAAGCTTCGGCTTCGGAACATTAAATTAGATTACAAATAACAAGGACGACAAAGCGAAAATATCGCAAAGTCGGCACACTATAATTCAACGCAGGACATAGTCTGTATCAAAGGCATTGTTGGGTGCAATTAATTGACTAAGAGCCAGCCAGCCAATAATCAATTTGTGACTGTACAGGGAAGAGTTTACCCTCTATTGTAAGAACAGAGCACTTTTACCAGATTACTCCATTACCTTACAATAAATAATAATGGCGTTATTATTTAAAAAAAATAATATTTTGAGCCCTAACGAGTAGGTTGGCGTTATTGTTATTCTTTGTAACTTGATTGTGCCAATTTGCAATGAATGTTTAAAATGCAGGGAGAAATAACAGGCTGTTTTCAAATGTTGCATTATTGCCGCACAGCAAACTTTTTGATAAAACTTGAGTTTTGACTAATCCAAAGATTTGGGTATTGGCGAGTTTTCCTTATAGGGAAGAAGCGATTACCGTTATGACCAAAATGCTTTTTCGTTTTCATGCCAAAACCACCATCCGTTCAAATGCATACGGGTAGGTTAATCTAAATATTAAGTGTTAACACGATAACTTGAATTAACATCATCTTGAAATTTGGTAAAAACGTCTAAACCAACATGTACTCGAACGAATTCGCGACCCAGCATGATTAGACTATGGGAACTGGGTTTATTTAGGGTAAAATAGGTTTAAAAATTGTTTTCCCTTAAAATATAAAATTTTGCATTTTCTCTCCAAACCAATTTCTCTAGGTGAAAAACCTTTTAGTATATTAAGCGTTGATGTGCACGTAATGGTCATGGAGAAAGTTTCAAAACTCTATGTTTAAAATGCCCATTTTATTCTTATGGAGATTAAGTAAACTGTTGCAGTTTGCTTGCTTATGTATATGTTTTGATTAGATTTGACCTTTTTACTTACTTTATCTTAAAGTATTATCGATTTGCTAAAAAACACAACTTGTACTATACTCGTTTAGTGCTGTTTTGATGGGAAATGAATCCATTTTAAAATGAAAATCTAATTAGGCAAAAAGAAATTCTCTTAATCTGCAGGTTTGCTGCGGCAATTGTATTTTCCTTCCGGCGAGCCTAATTGAAAATAACTCAAATGAAAGTTACAACTTAAATCTAAGATAAAATGAACACGTGCTAAGCTCTTCGTTAAACAGCAACAAAGCAAGACAACTGCTAAAAAAATTGTAAACAAATCCAAGCTCACCATAAAAATAAGCTCAAAGCACACAGGTAAATAATTCTCAGAAAATCGTGGCCATTCAGTTTAACTTAATATCTTATAAATTATAACTATAACCAACGTTAGTGAGTACGTAACTAAAAATAAATTACTAAGCAATAATTTTCTTTATGGTGAGGTAATTTATTAATTAAAGATTACAGTGTTTTGAATCCTGTTTCCGGAAAAAATACTTTGAGCTGTTCCTAGGTATATATCAAGGCGGATACAGGTACATTGTGAGTAAGGACACGAGAACAATGAGGATAAACACAACATGAGTCCTCAAGAGCCGTATTTCATTTTAGCGAATTTCCCATATAGTGAATAAGCTAATATACCTGTAGTTCTCATGGTAAGACCTGTACCTGAGACCGATTATTTTTGTTTTGATGTCCCCAGAGTGCAAAAACACCACCCGTTCAAATTCATATATATTTATTTATAATATAGCTATACTGTATATAGTGTATATGTGTGTCCGTTAGCATGATAACTCGAGCAAAAATGATCAGATTTTGATGAAATTTGGTATAAACGTGAAAACCTACATTTATTCGAACGAGTCCGTGATTCAGCATGGGAACGGGGGTTTAAGCCGGGTTTTCCTAGGCGCGGAGTCGGCGAGCGCAGAGAGGAACGCGGAGAGCGGAATTGAAATTAACATGGCATTCCGCTCCGCTTCTAGGAAAACAGTAACATTAAATTGCCTAAGACAAGTGGAGTCCGCTCTCCGCGTTCCTCTCACCGCTCGCCGATTCCGCGCCTAGGAAATGGCTTTGGGGGGTTTTATGGAGTAAAAATGGTTTTTTTTTTCATTTTTGACCCCAAAAACCAAATATTTTGCAATTTATTTCCAAACAATTATTTTGTAGAGCTGAAGCAAAAAAATTGTTTAATGAAGCGTTTTTGTATGCATAATGGTTACGGAAAAATTCAAAAAAAGTTTTATTTAAAATTCCCATGTTATTCTTAAGGAGAAAATGAAAACTGTTGTAGTTTACGTGTTTATGGATATACGTTGATAAAATTTGGCTAATTTATTTATTTTATCATATACTATTGACGTTCGGTCAAAAAACACTTTTTACCTTCTCCGTAGCAGCAAACCTAAGCACTAGTTAAATCTAACGTTATTTAAATGTGGAATAAATGTGTCTTATTTATTTATTTATGTGTTCATATTTTTGTACAAATGTAATCAGAAAATGTGAAATTCGTTTAGTCTGCAGGTTTGCTGCAGCTGGGGTATTATTCGTTTTGGTTAAATTCATTTGATAGCTCATGCTCAAATAAACAGTGAGTTCGAGTGTTCATAGTGGCCAAATTTTACTTGGCTAGATGATTTTTTTATGACGAAAGCCTTTGCAGGATGGCTTGACTTAACCTAATACAGTAGCCTACTATAACTGATTTAACAAAAAAAGATAAATTCAGAATCCTGATTTAATATGTGATGAGCTCATGTACTACTTGCAAAGAAAAAACATGCTTTAACCAGCACAACAAGTTATGCAATGAATATGTTGTGTTAAGAATTTACTACTTACTTCTATTCATCTAGTGTAAAAAAGAGTCTTAAATATTTAAATGTCGTGAAGGAACCATTATATATATTATGCATAGGGAGAGAAAGTAAATATGTAATTGGTTATAAAACATGTTTAGATCCCATGGGTTTGAGGAGGATCAATGTTTTAATTGGAAGTTTGATGCGTTTTGGGAGAATTTTTATTTGATTTTGATTCTTATTAGCTTTTCATTTATTTAAGTAGAAGATCTAGATTAGGTAGAAAACTGACTATCTGCGATAATACTTCCACTACATTGCTGAAGGATAATATGCCTGGTATTCCATTCTCTCATATGCAACGCAATCTTAAAAAACTTAATTCACATTACAATATATTTAGTGATCAATATATAACTGTGTTTTACGATAACTAAGCTATTTTTGATTGACTACCAAGTTTCTTAGAACAACTAAGTTTCTTTCTAACAACTTTAATTGTGTCATCTTTGCACTTCTATTCAAGTACAACCATGGTATGGCTTCGTGGAAAGGATCACGTACTCAGAAACGTTAATTTTGTCTTAATAACTTCTTGGTTAGAATTTTACGTGCTGGTGCCAGTTTAGTAAAATACGCCTTGGAAAGCTATTTCACATATTTACACTTATAGTGTAAACGTTTACAAGGTGGAAAATAAATGGTTTGGCAAATAAATATAACATGGCGAACAACTTAACTGTGCCAACTTCTCAGAAACTAATAGATGTAGAGAAAACATTATATTGGGGAATTCACATAGTTTTTCCATAGTAAAAAATGCAATTCTATATTTCTAGAACTCCCGCCATTTTCAAATATACTTACTAGCTTTAAAACTTTTCTCACAGATAACCCTGTATTTTATGATGTTTTTAGAATAAAAACTCAATTTTAAGACGTATGTACTGTTAGTATTTTTCTGTTACCTACTTGCTTAGGAGCTCAACCATGTTAAACATTGGAGAAGTGGCTCGTATTACATGGTATTCTCGCACAGCGAGTCTCCTCTTCTTTTAAAGAAACCGCATAGTGTGGTTAACACTTATTGAATTAATTATTTGACATCACATTTATCAGATACAATCCATAAATGGAGTAAAATAATTGAAATTATCGTAATGTATTAGAAAATATTTTTGTATAAGAAAACTTAAGAGAAATCTAGGTACTGAATTATCGTTTTAGGTTCTGAATGTTTTGCGTGATCAAATGACGCTAGTTCAAAGTTTAATTTAGTATTTTAATCTTTAGAACCAGTTTAATGGTTATTGCTGCAAATAATAATTTTGGATATAGTTTTTTTATTATTTTTTTATAATGCAGTCATAAGACATTATGAGTTCTAAATATATTAATGTGTTATGAATGGTCTATTTGATTCAATGATCTAGTTATGCCAATGCGCTAGTTACTATAAATTTCTCTTGACTCAATTGATGGTCAAACATTTTCCTTGGTATTCATTCTCTTTTGCTAAAAAGTACTTTGCCATTCAGTGGTAAGAACATTACCGTAAACATGTACGGCATATGAACAAACATATAAAACACAAGCATCACTCGCATGAAAGATAAAATGATATATTTTTGGATCACCAAGGTCTCCTCGGGGAAACGTATTCAATTCTGTGTTGCCTTCCAAGCGTTTATCTTGATAAGTAGGGATGGTCCGCTCGAGGACTTTCATATTTTATTAGATCCTATTTCCGTAATATGTTTATACACGCATACAAACGAATATTTCTTCCCTCTTAAACTTAACATTGCAAAAAGCTCAATCAACATTACAAACCACTAGTAACATTGATCACTAATATATCATATTATTGGTGAGCATTAAATCTAACACCAATAAATACATATTTTCTTTTCATCATTTTGTACCTAAGAAAAGACATTAGACACTTTAAAAGTAAACTGATCCAAACTGCCACATGTGTAAGTGGAGTGGATGTGCTTTACAAAATGCAACTTAATTATGGCCTCACTAACGTTAGTTCATTGTTATAGCGTGTATTTAGGGAAGACATATCGCGTAAAGTAGAGGAAGGTTATTTCGTTGAAGTGTGTTCCGTAATTGCAAAAAGCTTAGTCGCTGGCTTCTAAGTTACGATATTAAGCTAATTGCACTAGTGCAAATATCTCCACATTCCAGGAGTCCTTTGAACTTGTCCTTTCCTTTTTAAACCAACCAAAATATTACAAATACTACAGTTAATAAGCCAGATACTAAACAATGAAATAACAACAGTAAAACCACTTGACTATGACAATCAATCTATTTGAGCAAAATAATCATCAACAAGAAGTCATCACATACTGTACCCTAAATATGTTGGTTAGGGATCTTTTTAAATAAAATTAGCTGATATTTCTGGCTGGAAAGATTTCCAAACTAACAAATTATGAAGGAATATGTGTTAGATAAAGACTGAAATTCTGACTCTCTTTTTCGAAAGGATTTTTGGAAAATCATATTTTTTTTATACATGCCTTAATAAAAGTTTATGTTAAATTAACAGCAGACTAACCAATTATATACTTTACAGCAATTGTTCCTGTTACTATCGGTCCCTTTGATAGCATGTTAACTGAGAATAGAAGTGCTAAAACTATTCTCTAATTTTTTCCACGCATTAAATAAATAATCGATAAAAATGTGTTTATAAAAAAATGCAAAAAATACAAAAATGTATTTATCTTATATAAAATTCCATTGAACTTTGCCAATTTGGTGTCTTTTTCTTTCCAGAGATCCTAACTACTTGATCCTAACACTTCATGCTAAACATATTGAATGTATTCACGTATACATTTAATTAAGAATATGTTTGAATAAAATGCAATGAAACAACTTGAAGTTTAAATTGTTAGTGATTTGATTGAGATATGAATATCTAACTGGTCTTTCTAATTATTTGAATGATCAGTTAGGCAGGAAGTATTACATTGAATATCTTAATCATGTGAAATTGAATTTGAGTTGCAAAAAATTGGTTATATTGTAAACAATACTGATTCTATAATTTAACATACATAACCACGAATAATAGATTAGGTAATTAACTTAGACAACACTAGCATACAAGTCGCGTGTATGAATTTATCAGTCAATTACACTTAACAATTTCGAAACATAACATGTCTAGTGCAACTCCACTGTTTGATCTACAGAGATGTTTGTATTCTGTTCTGGAAGGCAAATAATTACAAGGACACGCTACAAACATTCCGTTTCACGTGGTTTAGTCGATCACTTTGGTGTTTAATATAATTATATTCTACTTTGGTTATTGCAAATTAGAAATTAAGTCGAGTGAACCGGTTTGTTAGAACAAATGTAATGATTATTGCTTGGAAATGTGCTTGAATACGGAAGTATATTTTATAATATTGTGAGTAGATAAATAAACAATGAGGTCAAAAGGTTATAAGCACCATTTGCAAGTCTGGTATATAATATACAAAACGTGATGTATTATCTGTAAATGTACAAGAGTCTTTGAGTCATTACATCTTACCGACCTCAATCCAAATTTACACACCTCTAGATGTAAGCTACACTATCAGAGCCAAGTCCAAGTCGTAGTCCGCAATCTACGGAACGACCAACCCTTGTAATGCTCTACAGGGTGGTTCAATCCCCCCTTACCTGCTCAGATTGGGTCAAGTGGCCGGGTCAAGTATCGGTTATACTATACATGGTTAACTGTTTGGTTTGTTTTAAATAATACAAACACCAACCCTTTTAAACTATTAAGCCATCATGAGCGTGTTACTATGAAATGTTTATCTATGCGTGGCCTTTAAAACTAAGCGTTGTGTTTAAGAAAATACTACCGTAGCAGTCATCTAGCAGATGAATAGTCTTTATACGATCACCAGCTGTGTAATTGTTTTTTAATCCAGAAAAGCTCATAAAAAGAAGAAACCCCCTAAACCCATGCTTAGTATAAATAATACTAGGGTAGAAAAATAATTTGGATTTGCTACCCTACTTATTATTATAAATATGTTGCAGAAGTAAAATCTAAAATAATTATAAAAACGAGATCTGGTATAAAGTGGTCTGAAATTAAAGGAACAATGGTCCCGCACCTTAACCTGTCCCACGCATTGTTGTAATACGCAGTAACTGTTTCCTCACTTACACTGCTGCGACGAGACGGTAAATGTAAACCTCTGAGTTTAAACAATTGTAAAACTGTTGGGATATACTATCGTTAACATACTCGTATATTGTAAAGTTGTATTGTATATTGAGCTTTCAATGATTTTATTGTAAGCGATTTTATTCGGCAGCAAAACACTTTAATGGCGCTTCACAAACCACATACTCACAGCTCAACTGTATTTGTGGGTAATAATACATCTTAGATAACTAACTTCGGTTGTTTGCTTATTTTAAATAAATCCGAACCGTTCTTGAAATAACATAGATCGTTAGATAGAATATGTCATATAAATTCGAAATGACCGTAAATTTAAAAACCTACTTGAAACTGAGAAACAAAGTTTGTAAATTATGTTAGAGCAAGGATGAAAAGCGTGGTGATAAGTTGTTAACGACGCGGCTAGAAGGATTCTGAAGTGAGTGATAAATTGCTTGACAGGAGCTCGGCGTATCGGGGTTACAGGACTACCATTCAGTTATACATAAACATAACTGTCGGGCCATAAATAAATGCATTGAAATATGATATCCCTAACTAAGATACTCAAACATAAAATGTAATGAAATATATTTAATTAATTAATTAACTAGTTAATTTCATTCGTGTCATTATGTTTATTTAGGTTTTAGTCAAAGTGATCATTTGCACAAACGAATTCCGCATCATTGTTATTAGAATTGATTTGGCATTTATTTCTAAATAGAACGATTGCCAACTCAGTTTACCCTCATGCACTTAAAATAATTAAAACCTTTTGTACGCATTAAAATTTTTAAAATGAAGGCTAATTAATTGTTTTTGTAATAAAACTTTAACAGATGATAATTTCTCTAGTGGTACCATAAAAGGCAATTCTATTTGGAAACCAATGTACTCATCAAAAGCTATAGTATATTCTTCATTGCTAAAATTTGTAAAAAAACTGAATTTTATAGTAAATACGTGTAATATAATTTAATTGTGATGGGGACAAATTTATCATTGCTTACTTTTCATATCCTCAATCGGTGTAATGGTTTGACATGCTATTGAGAATGTTTTGAAGCGTTTTGGTTTTGGTCTAGTTTATCTAATTAAAAACTATAATTAAATATTACCAGTTCAGTGGAAATCTATTTATCTTATAATTTTACAACCAATTCATAGAAACTATATTTAAAAAGATAAAAATCAATTCTCTTAAAAATGTAAACACCAATTAACGAGACATTCGAAGGTCGTGAAGTGGGATTGCATACAACTATATACACTCCGATGTTTTACAAAATGTCCATGTAAGAAGATAAAAATCATTTAACGATACTTTTAAAAATGTAAACACCAATTAACGAGACATTCGAAGGTCGTGAAGTGGGATTGCATACAACTATATACACTCCGATGTTTTACAAAATGTCCAGTAAGAAGATAAAAATCATTTAACGATACTTTTAAAAATGTAAACACCAATTAACGAGACATTCGAAGGTCGTGAAGTGGGATTGCATTCAACTGTATACACTCCGATGTTTATCGAAATGTCCATGTAAGAAGATATAAAGCATGTTTTTTTTTATATTTTTACGATACACTTTCTATATTGAAATATTATGCATTTGGATTTGTACGAGTATAATGATAAATATTTGAATGTTCGTGATGTTGAGGAATATCCTAAGAATTTCTATTGAAATACAACAAACTTTGAACAAATTACCCAATTTATCTGTGGTAGCCTACAATTATTTATTATCGCATTAGACAAATCCTTGAACTTGGCCCAGTTACTCTGCTAAAGAATGTAAATCTGTGATAACATTATGCCTCGTCAGAGAATTATTAAAATCGACCAGCAAGACGTACAATTTATAAAGAACCGTTTAACCTTTGACGTTTGGGTACAAACTTATACATTCCCTCTACAGGGTGACTTTTTAATTGTCCCCCCCCCCCAACTTTTTTCTACATTTTTTCAAATATCAATCCCAGACCACTTTCAAACATTGTTGGGTAGTAAGTACTTCATTTTGACAAGGTGGTCATTTCCGGCCGCCATCTTGGATCCGCTATATTGGATGCCAATTTTTTTTTTCGAATGTAAAGGTGGGGTTGTGACCCATTATTTCGAACTAGATATTTATCCTAATTACAATGCCGCAAACTGTTTTTACAAATCTTGATTCATTCTAAAGTTATGAGGGGTTTTTAAAACTTTATTTTTAGCCCATTTTAACATTGTGCATTTACAAACTAAGATCATAATCTCAAAATAGTGCTAGATAAAGATAAGTATACACTACCAGTAATTGTCGACCTATTTTCACTTGGTTATGACTGATGTATTATTTTCGGCCGCCATCTTTGAAATGTGAAAAATTATTTTAAATATGAAGGGGGTGTTGTGACCCATCATTTCTAACTACTTTTGTAAGCTGAACTTAATTCCATGATCCGTTTTTCACTTTCATTTTTTTATTTTTTTAAATTGACATTTTTTACAAAAGAATTGCAATATTTCATAAATAAAACTTGACAACAAAAAATTGAATGCGGCATTGAGTTTAGCTTTTTAATAATTTTTAACAACTCGAGTCTACGCAAAGACCACTGAGGTCCATGTAGACTCATTTCCATTATCTATTACATTAGTTATTATTCAAGCCGGAGCAAACATTCAACTAGTATTTAAGTTTTTACTATTATAACTTTATAAATTTAATTTTACTAGAGTTAATTTACGTAAACAATTTATTGTATAATGCTTCAAGACTAAATATATTTGTATTTTATTTTTTTGAAAAATTGTAAATTTTTTATGTCTTGTGGAAATAAAACTGATTTGATTTGATTTGATTTGAGCTTAAAAAAGGTAGTTCGAAATGATGGGTCACAACACCCCCTTCATATTTAAAATAATTTATCACATTTCAAAATGGCGGATCCAAGATGGTGGCAAAAAAATACATCAGTCATAACCAAGTGAAAATAGGTCGACAATTACTGGTAGTGTATACTTATCTTTATCTAGCACTATTTTGAGATTATGGTCTTAGTTTGTAAATGCACAATGTTAAAATGGGCTAAAAATAAAGTTTTAAAAAACCCTCATAACTTTAGAATGAATCAAGATTTGTAAAAACAGTTTGCAGCATTGTAATTAGGGTACAAATCTAGTTCGAAATAATGGGTCACAACCCCACCTTTACATTTGAAAAATATTTTTCATCCAATATGGCGGATCCAAGATGGCGGCCGGAAATGTCCACCTTGTCAAAATGAAGTACTTACTACCCAACAATGTTTGGAAGTGGTCTGGGATTGATATTTGAAAAAATTTATAAAAAAGTTGGGGGGGGACAATTAAAACTCACCCTGTATATGGAACAGCATTAATATTTTTTAAAAGAACGTAGTTAAAAGAGCCACTCACAAAATAAGCTACAGTCTACAATAATTCTATTGTCTGTCTTAGTTGTTTTTATTTTTTTTTTGTTCACTGAGTCAGTTAATATGACATAAATAATATAGAAAATGAATTATTGTAAAGATAAAGTAGACAAACAAAAAATTGTTGTCTAGTTTAAGCTTGCCTACATATGGCTGGTCATATTTTGTAAACGCTACAGTACAACTCAGTCAGTTGTTTGCATCGATTCATAAGCTTAGTATGGATATAAAGTACAAGTATACGTATTTTTCGTAATTACTGTGTATTTTGTACGTATTTTCTTGAGTGAGTACCAGTGTAACAAAGGGTCTGTTGAAATAAGAAAGACTGTAACGAACTCTCCACGTGGCCGGGTGCTGGATTACCTCTGTCAACACATAACCTACACACACACACACACAGACGAACACTCGCCAAAGACCAACATTCTAGAAAATTCATTGAGGGAAGAAACGTAAATTCGAACTGTTACATGATTGTCCCTCACATAGTGTAGAGTTGATAGTATTCAATAATATTCATAATAAGATTAGACCTAAGTATTACAATGCCTATATTTTTTATAGTATAATAAGACTTAATTTTTTTAAAGACTAATGTGGCTTCTATACAGTATTGATATTTTAAACAAATTTTGAGGATGATTTTAAAAGAAATTTGCATTCTTTACTCAACTGTAAACAAGTTTATTTCTAGCCTCTTAGCTTTGTTTTTATAACACTAAACACAGTTATTAACTCAACTATTAAAGCTACAAAACATTAAAAATGTTCTTCTCTGTAATCACGCGCTATTAGATTTAAGTTAAAGTGGCTGAGTTACACACGAATCTACTGTTCCCAGCTAAACAAGATCATAGATTACTTTAATTATACTTCTAAAACGATTTATCAATATTAAAAAAGATAGATGCTCTATATGAACTAAAACCCCTTTATGCAAACTACACAGCCTGTAATAAATAACCATTTAATACGAATATAAAAATCTCCAGTAAACAGTAGAAAGCCCCTCTAGTGTATAACTTATCCAAGCTTCAATTTAATTCATGTATACTATTTAAACAATATCTAACCCCAGCTGTACGATATAGTGGAATAATCTCCACTCTGTTTCACTAGCAAGCCACCGGGTACCATTCTTAGTAGTAATGTACATCCAGGTCAAGTGTACAACTTCTATACAGTATATTCTACAGGGATCAGCTATGACGTGTTGTTTAGTGTTCTATATAACTACTTACTTATTTTACATTTTTGACTTCCCTGCAATTTATTTTTCCTACAGTCACCCGACAAAGTTGGCTTCCTTGTACTGTTTATAGTACAGAAAGCTGCTAATTGCGGCATATTTATACTTTGTCGTACGGTTTATACTTTGTCGTACAGTTTATACTTTGACGCACATTAGGATTCCGACGAAACAACACAAAACAGTGTGGTTCTATTATGCACGTAATACGTGTTCGCTTGGAAATAGGTTGGCAACACTTAAAGATATTAATACTATGAGCAGCTGATTGACTATTATAACTACGATTTAACCTGTCATTTCGTGTTTATAGTTTCGGTATTTCTGAACTTTCTGGTCTTTTCTTTTAAACGTTTTTAAAACATTCCTACGATCTTAAAAAACAAGAAAATACCTTTAAAGCATTTTTTTAGGCGCGGAAACCACTTCAAATTACAAAAACATACGGAACTATGTTCTCAAGTCGCGGAGCACATTTCTTGCCGAGGAAACATAGCGGAGTGATACGGACCGGGTACTACTTTCTCTAGGGCACCTATTTGTGTTGCCAGCTGAACCTAAAAACGTGTTGTATAGTGTTTGAAAGACTAATTATTTATATGCTTAATAGTGACTGTAGGAAAAATATAATGTGTAACACGAGTGCAAAAGGCCTTTGCTGTACTCGAGATCATTCCGCACTCGCCTGCGGCTCGTGCGTAAACATTGCTCACGTGTGCAGCAAAGTGCCACTTTGGCCACTAGTTACACAAATAACTATTTTCATGAAGTGTTACGCCAACGAATGTAATTCATATTCAGGCAATGTTTAGGCTAACTAGTGGTCTTGATTTCTAAGAACAACGGTAGATTTATATTATAAAGTAGTTTCTTCACCACGCAAGACCCTGTTTAAAATAAATGCGCGGATGAATTATACCATAATATAACTCATAGCTATTATTATTAGAAATAACACAATTCAATTAGACTGTTACAGAAATTAAAAGTTGAAAACAAGGCGATAATTGTTTTTTTCATTTTAGGTTTCAATGTTTGGTAATCACCACACCAGGGCACATTGAGGTCGACTTTTCACTACAGTGCAAATACTTCCTTCGGCCTAATATCCATTTATTGAACTATTTTCATATCACAAGCTAAGGATGCTTTCTAGCAGACGAATAAAGCATTAGATTTATTCCGTAGGATGTTCTAGTACAGAAGGTCGCTCACGTAAACAAGATTATACGATACAAATTATTACAATAAATACAATACAATTTATTACAAAACAAAAAAATATTGTTAGTGTAGGAAATATTAAATTGTTGTGGTTTTCTGTTAAGAGCATAAAAAGAGATAGGAGAAACACACAAAAGTATCCCAAAATCAAAAGAATAAAGAACAGCAAAGCATAGATACCGTGCGTCGCTGCTGGCTACGTTTCTAATCAAGGCCAATTTCCGTAGTGCGTACTGCGATTTACGCAGCAAAGGTTTTGTAAAAAAAAGATTCTACTTTTCCTTTAAGTTTTTATTTAAATTTTATAATTTACCTGTTTAATGTTTATGTTTTTATTTCATACACACACTAAGTAAATTTTCAGTGCACTCCATAAATAATATGGTATACGAATCTGTGTATAACCGTTTTTATTCTGGTACTAACGCAATTATGTAAATATGTTAAATCTTATAGACGTTTGTAAAATCGAGATTTAAATACTAAATACACAATAATTTGAATAGATGCACGAAAGAACATGTGATAAATGAACACAGAAAAATTAATTTATTGCACTTAAAGACGCTTGAACAAAATATATTATATTTTAAACATTTTATTTAAGGTTTTTCCTTTCGCTCCTAAACATTTGTCCGGTTTTTTAAGTTTCTTAAAAACGGACGTGTACACCCAGTGATACTAAAAACTCCGTTGTGCGCCACCTGTGTTATTATGGTTATTATGGTATGTTATTATGGTGATTGTACATGTACACTAGAACACGGTATTTTTTAATTTTGTTACTATTACCATATGTGGCACGGCAGTATTGATTTACTTTTACATTTTGAGATCCCCAGAGGTCAAAAACACCATTTGTTAAAACGTTTTGTGAATTTCCCTTTTTTCAACGCGTAGGATGGGACAAACTTGAATTAATTCGCAACCAGCATGATCGGACGACGGTAACGGGGATTAATGGAGTGGAAATTGATATTTCCCAATGTTGACCCTCAAAATAGAAAATTTTCTTATTTATTTCTTTAATTTTTTTATTTATTTACAGAATGCCATTACATCATAAAATGACAGGACATTTGTGAATGCATTATAATACTTAAATCTAAATAGTAAAAAAATCCAAATAAAATAATTTCAACAGTTAACCCTCCCAATTTTCTACTTAAAAAATCATTTAAAGAATAAAATGTTTTTGTCAGTAACCAGTCATTACATTTTTGACTGAACTTTTCTGGATTTGCGATGTTTTTTAAATGATCAGCAATCAATTTATACAATTTTGTTCCAATATATTGAGGTGATGCTTCAAATAGTGATAATATATGGCTAGTGGGCTTAATTAGGTTCTTATGTCTAGTGATATACCTATGGTTTGTGTGACCCTCCCTGAAAATGGACAAATTGTTGAATACCAAAAATAATGCTTATAAAATATACAGGTCATAAAATGTCAAAACGCTAAAAGCCTGAAAGATGATTTTGCATGGACTTCTTCGGGGTACTTTAGCTATGATTCTAAGTGCCTTCTTTTGAAGCCCAAATATCTTCTTACCATGGCAAGAATTTCCCCAGACAAGTATTCCGTATGACATTAAAGATGAAAAATATGAATGATAAACTGTTAATTGAGTTTTAGTATCTGTAACTTGAGAAATCGTTTTGAGAGAAAATATTGCTGAAGAAAGTTTTTTCCGTAGTTTGTCAATGTGAGGAAGCCAGTCAAGATTTTCGTTTATATGAATATCCAAAAAATTGACTGTCTCCTCAAACATTAACTGATGATTTGTAAAAGTGGTCTGTTTTAAACTATTTCCATGATCTGATTGAAAATTAACTACTTGAGTCTTGTCCATGTTCAAGGGGAGCCCATTTACTCTGAACCAGTCACTTAAAGCGGCTAATTCTGTATCTACTGTGTGCTGCAGGGATTCAACATTGGGTCCCTTACATAACAGCATTGTGTCATCAGCAAATTGAAATATATCCATCTTTGACACGTTTGGTAGGTCATTTACATAAATAAGAAATAGACAGGGGCCCAATATTGATCCCTAAGGCATCCCTACTTCAACTTTTTCCCAATTAGAATTTAGAGTATGTCCAAATTTGATAATTTTTAGTCCTTTGATATCCATCCCTCAAGTATGTAGAAAACCAATTTAGTTCCTTGTTTTTTATTCCATATTTTTCAAGTTTGTCTATTAACAAACTGTGATGAACGCATTCAATCATTTCTAAACTATTATAAAGAGAAATTAAAAAACATCAAAACAAATTAATCATTTAGTATACCGGTATGGAAGTATTTTGTACAATAAATTATTGTTTAGGCCTACAGTACGGAGAAAATTAAAGAAATTGTAAAATCCCCATGATATTCTTATAGAGAATAAAAGTGTTGTAGTTTGCTTGTTTGTGGATATATCAAACTTGGCAAATTTATTTATTTCATAATAAGCTATTAATATTTTACTAAAACACACTTTTTTATCCTCCCTGTAGCAGCAAACTCATTTAACCTAATGCTATTTAAATACAGGGGGATTTAAGTGAAAACCAGATAATGCTAAGGGAAATTCGCTTAGTCTACAGGTTTCCTGCAGCAGGGTATAGTATGCACATAGGAAACGGGGTGTTACTTACTTACTTACTTAATCCTGCCCTCTTCTACCGGTTGGTGTCGAGGTTACAAGGCGCCTCCATGACTTTCTATCTGCAGTGAGTGGTAGAGCTTCACGAATGGAGCTGCCCCTCTCACGCAGAGCATCTTCTATCTCATCCTCCCATTTCCTTCTCGGTCTACCTCTTTTGCACTTTCCCTCGACTTTGACCTCTTTCATCATCTTCGGAAGGCGAGTTGTGGGCATACGATGAACATGCCCAAACCACTTTAGTTGCTGTTCCTGTACTGTGGTAATTAAGGGCTTAACATCTAAAGTGTTTCTTATCGCAATATTCCTTATCCTATCCCTTCTAGTTTTGTTCTCTACTTTCCTAAGATACCTCATTGCTTGGAGCTTGCTTTTGAGTCTTTTGGTCAAAGTCCAGGATTCACATCCGTAGGTCAAGGTAGGCACGAAGGTAGATTTATAGACTGCTAATTTGGTTTTCTTTGAGATTTATTTTTTGCCTAGAAATTGGTTTCTTATGCACCAAAAGAGGCGACTTGCTGCTGCAACCCTTCCGTTTATTTCTTCTTCTATTTTTCCGTTTTCTGCAATAACTGAGCCTAAATATTTAAATGTTGATACCTGTTTCAAGGGGCTATTTCCTACTGAGATTTGATGGTTGGCCTTTTTCCCACTGATGACCATGGTTTGGGTTTTGTTTGCATTTATTTTCATACCTTTTTTTGACAGCTCATCCGCCCATATTTTCATATTATGCTGCAAACTTTCCTCGTTTTTTCCCAAAACCACTATGTCGTCTGCAAAAACTAGGCTGCAAATTTTAACAGCCCTTAATTGATAGTTTCCCACCACAAGACTTTTAGTTTTAGCTTTCACGTTTTTCATTATTTCGTCCAGCAGTAGAATAAAAAGAAGAGGGCTCAAATTATCTCCTTGCCTAACCCCTTGCTTTGTGATAAATTCAGTTGACTTTTTATTGCAAGTTCTAACATAGTTTTTGCAGTTGCTATATAAGCTCTTGATCGCCTGTATCAATTCATTTTTAACCTGCAGCTTTGCCAAAACTCTCCAAATTTCATTCCTCGGCACTCTATCAAACGCCTGGCTTAAAATCAATAAAACCGGCATGGAAATCTTTTCCCTTCTCGACCATCTTTTCACTGAGGATGCGCATGGTGAATATTAAATCCTGGGTACATCTGTTGGGTCTGAACCCACTTTGAAACTTGGAAACGGGGTGTTAAAGGGGTTTTATATATTGTAAAATGTGTTTTCTTTTTTAACTTTTGTCCTCTAAAACATAAAAGTCACCTATTTTTATTAAAACCATCATGGAGAGCTAAAAAAATAATTTTGTATTTATAACCGTGGTTGTGGGATCAAAAGTGATGGAATGGATAAAAAACCTGTAGGCTACTGTTGATAAATCTAATCTAAAGTATTAAAAGTTTAAAAGTATTTCTGAATACACGATTATGAACTTAATCATATGAACTTAATAATGAACTTATAATCATAACAACTTGAAAATCTAAATATAAACATAATCACATGTAATGAAGAATCATATTACTTTAAATTAAATTCTAACACCATTGCCAACACCTTCGCTTATCCAATTTTCAATCTCGCAAAACCCTTCTGTTTCGCACATCACTTTTTCCGTTTACTTCAACTTCATACTTTCTTCTTCCTTCCATCTTAACTACTTTTCCTTCAACTCAGGGTTCATTTTCCAGCTGAGGTCTTTGTTTTACCCGAATTTCTTGGCCAGTTTTTAAAGGGGAAAGTTCCTTTGTTTCTCGATCATACTGATTCGTATATGTGGCCCTTTGGTGAGATTGATGGTGTGAAAACTGATTATTGATTCTGTGGTGATGTGATGTATTGATTGTAATTAAGTGAAATGTGTTGGTAATTGGCTGTTGTGGGTGTTAGGGCCTGGAGGACCCTAGCATGTTGCAATTAAGAAAGTGCTGTACTCTACTACCATCTTGAAATGACAATTAAATTGGAAACGTTGTTGGGGAACCAGAGGGCGGAAATCTTTACCCAGACCAGAAGCAGGCCAAGCCAGCTTTGATTACTTATTTTTAACTATTAAAAAGAACTATAGCTAACCTTCCAAACTAAACTGCTAATTAGTGTAAAACGGAAATGATGATTAAACAGGTAAATTTCGTTCCCTAACTCGTTACTGAACCAATTTGGACTCATAAGGCGATTCCTGAATGAATTAATACTAAAACCTTCAACGTGGTGATTTTTGCATGTCTAGGAATGATTACCTCGCTAAGCGAGGTAATCATTATATTGGAATTTACATTTCTGCGAATGGGGCAAAAGCCTGCCGGCTTCCCCTTAAATAATTAAACTAGCCTGTCATCTTAATCCCAAAACTACTTAATAAATTAACCACTTATCCTGAATTTTGAAGTACATGGAGACATGACAAGGGGGCGATCTGCAGGTTTTCCAACGGTCGGCGGCAAGAGACAAGACGGAGGAGAACTCGGTTCCGTAGCTCCTTGACGTTTCTCGAAAAAAAGGCAAGCGGCAGACCGAAGGAGGCGCGCCAATCGCAAGGCCAGCGATTTAGTTGTGTGGCACTATGTAAAATAGTGGCGCTGAGCGTCACAACCACCCCCCTCAAGGTTTTTTTTTTTTTTTTTTGGTTAGGGAAGGAAAGTAGAGGTGTGTAGTGTTTCAAAAAGGAAGGTTGTCGCTCGAGTTGCTTCTCCGCATCATAATTTCTGGGTCCTCAGATACCTTTCCCGATTTGGTTCAAAAGGAAGCCGAGAAATCGATGGGTGAAACAGAAAACCCCAAACCAGTCCGGCTCGACTTGGGAACCTTTTTTTTGGGGGATGTGAATGTTTTTGTGATTGGTTGAGCCAAATACGACAGAGATCGGGATCCACCCCCCCTGCAAAAATGAGGAAGGAATGTGGGTTACGACAGCCATGCTATCCTGTTTGGGAAAACATTTGAGCTAGAATTGCATTTTGGAAACGATAAGGTTGGCAACTGCACGCACAAATTTTTTATTTTATTTTTATTATTTTTTTATTTTATTTTATTTTTTTTTATTATGCACTGTTTTGATTTTGTTTCTTGAAAGGGGAAGGTTTGGGAACACTGACTGTTCTGTTCGTTTTTGTGAGGGTGGGAGAAGGCAATCGCAGTTTGGGTTGGTTTGTTCCAGGCTGGCGGTTGTAGAGGATGAGTTGGCGCAGCTTGT
The DNA here is from genome assembly GCF_028750875.1 of Macrosteles quadrilineatus. NCBI lineage: Eukaryota > Metazoa > Arthropoda > Insecta > Hemiptera > Cicadellidae > Macrosteles > Macrosteles quadrilineatus. The sequence goes on from NW_026542594.1 coordinate 77,995,879, forward strand.
GTGGCATAGGCTGTTGGTAGTCTGCTTGACGCTTCGCCGCAGTGACTGCTTCGTGGCTTTGTGGGCGGCGTCTTGGAGTAGACGGGTTGTGATGTCACTTCAGGAGTTCTGCGGTCTGCAGGCACTATTGGCCAAGGCGAAGCTGCTAGCAGTGCCAACCAGGACGAAGCTGCTGGAGGCAGAGTCTGGGTTGATTCACCAGTGCTGCGCACTCTTCTCCTTCCTGTCCACTGTTCCATTCACAGGTTGTGTCCACAGCGAGTCCATTTTGCCGGATTTGCTTTCGAGGCAATCGCACTGTTGTGTTACACTGGGACTTTCTTCTTTTTGAGGGATACCCCCTTTTTAAAAAAAATATTGTTACTAATATTCTCAAAGTGCTTTTAATAAATTCATATATATATATATATATTTTTTTTTTATTGTGCAGCTGCTATACTGTAAAAAAAACTGAGGTTTTAAGTATTACCGAGAATATAAAAATAAAAAAGGGTAACTGTCGTGTTACTTGAGGGTGGTGAAGGGTAAGTAGCAGGGCGGTGGACCGATCACTGACGGAGTTGGCTGTGATCTATCAGGGGCGATGTGGATTTGACCCACGATAGGTGCCGGGTAACCAAGGCTGGACTGGTGTGGGTCGCGTAAACCGATTTTTGTCTGTGCTTTTGTGTTTGGAAGGTGTGAAAGGATACAAATTCTATATTAACCCCTTTTTTTTATTTTTTTTATTTTTTTTTGTTTTTTTTTATTTATTCTTTTTTACGCATGCAAACTGCAATTAGCAAAATTATTCTTGATTTCACAAGCATGCTGCTGTTAACAAAGTCCCGACGATACGGTTTCTCTTTGGATTCGTGCCGGTTTTGTTCTTGGTGCGATACACGGGCGTTGATGGGACGGGCAAAAATATTTTCTATTGGAAGCTTGTAAACCTATATATTAACTTAAATAATCTTTGGTTTTTCCTAAGACCTAACTACAGTTACCACTACAGACTACTTAAGTTAAGAAGAAAGGAAGAAAGAGATCAAGGGGATGATAGGAAAGAGTATAGTGAGAGGTTGTCTCCCAACACTCGACTGAATTCAAGGTCGCCACAGAAGGTGCCTCTACTGAGCCCTTTCCTGCAGGGTAAAATTAAAAAAATTAAACATAAAAGGTAAAACACCAGCAGGAAAGTAATTTTTACATAAAAAAAACTCAAAACAACTCAGCAGGGGTGTCGGAGACTAGAAGAGGGGGTATTTGACCAACAGCGCATGGGGAAGGGACGTGTAGGGCAGCCCATCCTATGGAAGGATACCCTGAGACTCACTAGTCCCCCGTGCGTTGGCGGTTGAAGAGACAGAGGGTGGAAGACTTAACTTAGTATCACATCGAAACTGCGTTTCTGGTCTGGGTAAAGGGAGTATTTCAAAATTGTGGTTGGAAAAAACGCTTCAATTGAGAGATATGTGCATTTCTGATGAATTTACCTGTGGATGGGTTTATCAAACGTGCTGTAACTGGTGATGAAAATGTTTCTATAACACAAGGCTTTGACCAAACAGGCAACAGCTTTTGATTGATTGAGTCGGCAGCCTTGCTTAAATGATGTTCCTTAAACATTACCCAATCTCCCGTCTTGTAGGGATTGGGCAATCTGTTTAAGTTGTAGCCTTGCTGCCTACTATGCCTAGCTTTTGTGAGGTTTTGTACCGCCCTTTCCCATTCCTCACGTGAGGATTGTGGGGAAGCATGCTCGTCAACCAATTTATCCAGGTTCCAATGCAACTCCAAGGGGTGGTACAGGTTTCTACCAAGAAATAAACGGGCTGGGGAAACTTTGGTTGATTCATGTTGAGCGGAATTAAAGGCTATCTGAAACCAGTGCAAGTCCTGGTCCCAGTGCTTTTGATGCTGGTGATGGAAAATCCGGATTGTAATTTTAATCTGTTTGTTGACCCTCTCGGCATGTGAGGGGTTGGGATAATATGGACTGGTGTAGATGTGTTGGATTCCTAGACCCATGCAAAGGTTCCTAACGGTGACGGATTTAAAATGTGAAACGTTGTCCGAGACTAAATACTTGGGTGGTCCAAAAATAGAAAAAACCTGTTTATTGAGAACATTGGCTGTGGTTTCAGCCTTGGTGTTCCTAACGGGGATCATGAGGCAAAACTTTGAGAAGGAGTCAACTATGGTAAGAATGTATCTATTCCGATTGAGAGAAAGAGGGAGGGGACCGATGTGGTCAATGAAAATTTTCTCCCACGGGTTGGTCACAATTTCAGATGCGAGCTTTCCTACCCTGGTGTTTGGGGCTTGTTTGCACCTCTGGCAACTGACGCATGTTCTGACCCTGTTGGAAATGTAGTTCTTGAGGTCGGGTGACCAGAAAAAAGGTTCGATGCGTGATAAGGTTTTGCTGATGCCTAGGTGGGCCGAAGTGGGAGACTGATGATAATACTGAAAAAGGAGGTCAAAGAGCTTAGTGGGGACCACCACTCTGGGTTTGGTTTGGTTTGGCTGTCGGTACAAAAGAATATTGTTCTCGACTGAATAATTTGGGGGTTTTTCATTGGACCGGATTATCTTTCTGAGGTCGGGATCTTCCAGTTGGTGACTGGCAATGTCCTTGAATACCTCGGGAAGTGTGAAAAGGGAAAGGGCTGTAGGCTGCGGCGTGGCGGGCTCTATTTCAGTTGACTCGGAGTTCTCAAAAAGGCGAGAAAGGCAGTCGGCAATGACATTGTCCTTTCCGCGAATATGATAGATTTTAAATTTAAATGAATTGATGAAGGAAATCCAACGGCCTATCTTGCCCATCTGGCGGGGATGATTGAGAAGCCAGGTGAGGGCTGAGCAGTCCGAGTGAAGCTCGAACTCTCGGTGTTCCAGATATTGTTGGTATTTCTGCAAGGCAAAAACTATTGCAAGGCACTCTAGCTGCAAGGTGGAATAATTGATCTCATGTTTGTTTAGTGCTCGGGATGCGTATGAGACCGGAAACAACTGGTCATTGTGTGAGTGTAACAGAACCGCTCCAATTGCTGACCCGCTAGCGTCGGTATGGACTACAAAGTCCTTTGAAAAATCTGGCATACGGAGAATCGTGGATGATACTAGCACTCGCTTTAATGTTTCAAATGCTGCGATTTGGTCAGGGCCGAAAATGAAGGGAACTGCTTTCTTCTTTAACTGGTTGAGAGGCATGGTAATGGTAGCATAATCCTTAATGAATCGAGCGTAAAATGCTGTCATGCCCAAAAAACGAGACAACTGTTTTATGTTTTTGGGGGTGGGGTATTCGTCTATTGGTCTGGTTCTGTCTGGGTGTATGGAGATGGTGTGGTTGCTGAAAACATGGCCGAGAAATTGGATTTTGTTAGACGCTACTGTAATTTTCTCCGGATTTACGGTGAGTCCAGCCTCACAAAGCCTCTGAATGACTGTTCTAACCTTTTCTAAGTGATCCTCAAATGTGGAATCGCTGTAGATGCACAAATCATCGAAGAAATTATAAATGTACTTAAATTTGATGTCACCAAAAATTTTGTCTATAAGCGAAGTGAGCACCATGCTACCTGAAGCAAGTCCAAAAGGGAGGAAATTAAATTCATATTGTGCCCAAGGTACGACAAAAGATGTGAAGGGCTTGGATTCTTCAGCAAGGGGAATCTGGTTGTAAGCAGAGTTTAAATCTAGCAATGTGAACCATCGCGCTTGGCCTAAGTGTTGGAAAGCGCTTTCAATCGTAGGCATTGGAGTGGCATCTAACTCCAAAATGGAATTGAGGTTCCTATAATCTACCACCATGCGGGTTTTTCCGCCCTTCTTAGGCACTAAAAACGCAGCTGAGGCGTATTGGGAAGAGGATGGTCTGATCACCCCCTTCTGCAACAGGTCGTCGATGTGCTGTCGCATTAACTGAAGTTTGGGCGGTGCGTACTGATAAGGCTTGTTGCGCACGACCTTATTCTCCTTTACCCTAATGTGATATTTCAAAAGGTTGGTGCGGCCAAGCTTATAGCTATACTAGTCTCGGGGTACTGAGAGAGCAAATGTGTGACTGATTGACGCTGCGATTCGGTCAAATTTTCACCCATAGTTGCTGGGTGATCTTGATGTTCGGCGACTGAGGTGAAAATCAGCGGTAAAGATTGTGGTGAACCATAGGGAAAACTGATTGTGTGATTAGCCATGTTTATGACTGCTTTAGTTTTTGTTAAAAAGTCAGAGCCAATCAATATTGGAACCGGTAATTTGTCGGTAACAAAAAATGTGAAGGTCCAAGAAAGATGTTGTATTTTAAAATGAACCCTTACTGTGAACTCAAATTTGATGGGTTCACCCGCTGCAGAGATAGCAGAGAAGGACGTCGGGTGTTTGCTAACTACTGCCTTGGTGTGACGCTTTAAGTTTCGGTAGGTATCGTAGGATAGTAAACAAAATGAAGACCCGGTGTCTATGAGTGCATCTTTAAACATTCCCTTGAAATTCAAAGTGACGCGGCACAGATCGTTGGTCGGAATACTTGGAGAACCCTTGGGTTTATTGGTCGTGACTGTTTTTCTAGGCACCTGGTTTACGTACTGTGCTAAGGGAGGCTCTGCGGCGCCTAACGGTGCCCCCCTTTGGTGTTTCCCTGCTCCTGACGCGGTGAACTGAAACTGCGACCCGGAAAGGTTGAAAGGTGGCGCTGAGCGTCACATATATTGCCATTTTTACGATTGTAATTTACGATCCCATTTTGCGACAACGCTGTTGGGTACTTCAGGTAAAAGCAAGATGATCCAAAAATACCTATCAGCGTATCTCTACTTTTGATAAGTTAAGCCACACGCTTATCAACCGCATTCTTGAATGAAAGGTCTTGATATGAAACTTCCCCGAAAAATATAAGTTTTTCGATTTACCCTCTCCTAAGGGCAGGAACCTCAATTAAAGGGCAATACTTAATCTCATTTCAAATATTGAAGATACATCAGCTGTTAGATTGGTTTTTCTTTTCTTTTCCTTTAGTTAACCGATTGATTCTACCATAGATTTATATATTGAATCTTACATATTGTTATAATGTTTTCACCACACTATGATGTTTTTGGCTGTATTACATACGTTAATTGGTGGCTGAAAGTTACGTTTTGCTGGCCATGCCAGCTGTCATCGTAATTTGGGGACCGAGCAGGTTTTTACAGGCCGGGGCCGCAAAATCAGCTGTCCGCTTACTTACTTAAAACATGGTATTTACTCAGGGGAGGTATAGAAGAGGCTACGATGACAGCTGTGGGCTTCTTATTAGCTGAGGGAACGCCATTACCGTAATAAAACGGACATTAGCCATCGGCCTCGGTGGTCTAATGGTTAGCGTGCTGGGCTGATATACTGTAGGTCCAGGGTTCGAATCCCGCTGGTAATATTAACTTTTTGTCCAAGATTTTTTTATTATCAGCAAGTTTGGTTGGTTTGGTTTGGTTATTACAGTTAAATTTTATCATTAAGTCTTTATAAAATTTTAATTGAGCAATCTAGTTTTATTTTAATAAACAGAATTATTTAAATTTTCCGATTACTAAACTTTTGTTATATTAATTCTTTATCAGCAAGTTTGGTTAGTTCGGTTAGGTTATGATAATTTAATTTTATAGTAAAGAAATAATAAAATTGAATTTGAGACATTTATAATTTTATTTTATGAACAGAACTATTTTTGCGATTAGTAAACCTTCATTGCCAAAGTGCTCTCTACTACAGCGCTGTTCACGGAGGAATTTTGAACTAAATTCCTCTTTCGTACCTCCCCTAAGTCAGACCCCTTAAAACATGAATGCATTTTAAATACACAATCAAAATCCATAGCATTGCAATAGAATTGTGTTATTGTCAACGTTGCCTAGCAACTAATTATTTTTATTCTTGCTGATTACACAAATTATTTCTTCACATAACCTAAAAGTTATAGTTGTGTTGACTATCAGTGTGCATTATTATAGTGGTGAATAGTGGTAATAGGGTATAGTGTGGTGAAAAATTGCGTTCGTACCACGGACCGAAATGGTTTTGCAGCTCTCGATCGATTTAAGTTCTCGACTTCGTCTCGAACTTAAAAACTATCTCGAGCCGGCAACACCTCATTTTCGGCCCTAGGTACGAAATATACTATTTTAATGTAGGATAGTGTTTAAACCTTTGGATTACGTTTCAATCAATTGCTTTTAAGTTCATTATTATATATTTTAAAACAAAGAAATTTATGTTTCAGTTAAATATTGTCTTAATAATAATGTGACACCAGGGCCACAGAGTTTAGAAGGAGCCTTATGTGTCCCAACTGGGAAAAAACGCATCTGTAGAACATTTTCCTTGTGATATGGACTTATAAAATCAAAAATAAATAAATAAATAAAATCACCAAGAACGAGCGCTTAAACATCCACTATTTTGCATTGGTTGTGGCAGTGAAGAATCACCAATTCTTCTCTGCGTTCTCTCCCCGTGGCGAGGCACGGACAGAACAACTAGTGATAATAAACCTTCGACATACATAGTTATGTGTAGTTATGTGTTATGTGTAGTTCGACATAGTTATGTGTTGTTTATATTATTGGCTAATAGTGAACGGTTCACAGAGTTCACACAGACGGTTTATACACAACAAATATAGTGTACAGAAAAATCGTGTCCTTGTGTCCTTGTTAATTGTTTCGTTTGACTTATGATGGATTATTTTACATCTAGATCTTTAGGGGCTTTTTTCCTTACAAGCCACTAGTTTAGGTATGTGCAATAAACAGTAAAATCGTTGTTTTAAAACTTGGAATCGGACTTTTTAAAACATGAAAGTCACTGCTTTAATCCGGTTGTTTGGCGTTCTAGTGGGTGTTTTTACAACCTGTGGTGACAACTCAAACGTTTGACATAGACTATATTTTAAGCATTTTTCTTGCATGTCTTTTAAACGAAAAATTTCTATATTAGAGAGGAAATTCTCCTTGTTTGAGTGGCTTATCCTTCCGATTTTAGTTACGTGTAACTACAACCTAAAATTGGTTGTTGCTAAAATTGGTGTGTGATTACATTACTAGATAGCTAAAGGCTATCTAGTATTGTATTGACTTAACCGATGATTGTATTGACTTAACCGGCCTCCTTGTCTAACCACATGGACCAGTGCACCAGTTATACATTTCAACCGACAATTTGTGTAAGTTTAAATCATTTGCGGCGGTTTATTTTGAACTTATTACTCCAATAGAAAATATAAAATTTATTCAGACAAAGGTCTATGAACGAGATTGATATTTTAGATAAGTAGTTATTAAGTGTAATGCACTGCCACTACACACTACGACTTGTAATTTCTTTTTACTGTGTAATTATCGATAAAATCCATGTTCAACATTTTTAACATATATGCTTGTCATTGAAGTGTCTAGCATATATAATGATCGTGAAAAAGAGCAAACTATAATTGAACTAATAAATTGTAGTTAAAGGGTAAAAACAAGACCATTTAAATTTAAAAGTAGCTTTTAATCCAAAAAGATATCTTATTAATTTAAGGTAAGCTTAGCTTAAAATCCAATTCCAGAACTACTCCACGTACAAGTACCTAATTAGCATGTAAAATAGTACGCATTAGTCTGGAGGAACTTTGGCAATCAGTTAAAACAGGATTTCAAACTTCGCGTAACAAGTGTATTTGTATAAACTAGTCCATTAGATACTCTGGTGATCAAGTTTATGTTTATTAATTTTTATGGTTAATAATAATGATTGTTTGGAAAATAGCTAAATACTGCTCAAATATTTATCCCATTGCTAAAGTGGTAAATTTGGATAAATTTTCTCTAAAATATTTTCTATATAAAAAAAAAATTAACTTTTGAAACAATTAATGGGATGTGTATAGTGGGGCTTAGATAACATGAATCTCCATAATTAATCAGACCGCCCCATATTTAAGCTTTATTACTTTTATTTCTTATTCTTAATAAATACAAGTTTTTTAAATACAAGAGCTTTCAATACGGCAACGAAAACAATTTGGCAGAGGGTACCAGAATGGTTCTATTAGCTTAATAAAAAAGTTTAAACTAATAAACAGGTATATTAGTTTGTTTGGCACAGTTTTAAGCGATTCACCCAGTGATTTCAGCATATAGCTAGCTGTGTGTATTCGACTACTCTTATACAAGTACTGTACTTGTGCTGTTTTTCTTTAATAAAACGTTTTGTTGCAGGTATGATAGTTTATCACCCTAACCACCCACCTAACCAAACTGTTGTACATGGTAAGTTTCTTTGTGTCAGTCAGAGCATTATCTGCATAGATGTAAGAATATAATATTTAATAATAAATACATCAATTATACTAGGAACCGCATGTGTCCCTGCTGATGTCCCTACGTCATAACACAACACAAGCGAGGGTCTAGTAAGCTGTGATTTTACTGACTCACTAGAGATTCAGCGTCATGTCGGCTCACAGACACAGAGAACCATTAGGTATAGGAACCGCATGTGTCCCGGCTGATGTACCTACGTCATAACACAACACAAGCGAGGGTCTAGTAAGCTGTGATTATACTGACTCACTAGAGATGCAGCGTCATGTCGGCTCGCAGACACAGAGAACCATTAGGTATAGGAACCGCATGTGTCCCGGCTGATGTACCTACGTCATAACACAACACAAGCGAGGGTCTAGTAAGCTGTGATTATACTGACTCACTAGAGATTCAGCGTCATGTCGGCTCACAGACTCAGAGAACCATTAGGTATAGGAACCGCATGTGTCCCTGCTGATGTCCCTACGTCATAACACAACACAAGCGAGGGTCTAGTAAGCTGTGATTATACTGACTCACTAGAGATTCAGCGTCATGTCGGCTCACAGACTTAGAGAACCATTAGGTATAGGAACCGCATGTGTCCCACCTGATGTGCCTACGTCATAACACAACACAAGCGAGGGTCTAGTAAGCTGTGATTATACTGACTCACTAGAGATTCAGCGTCATGTCGGCTCACAGACACAGAGAACCATTAGGTATAGGAACCGCATGTGTCCCACCTGATGTGCCTACGTCATAACACAACACAAGCGAGGGTCTAGTAACCTGTGATTATACTGACTCACTAGAGATGCAGCGTCATGTCGGCTCACAGACACAGAGAGCCATTAGGTATAGGAACCGCATGTGTCCAAGCTGATGTACCTACGTCATAACACAACACAAGCGAGGGTCTAGTAAGCTGTGATTATTCTGACTCACTAGAGATTCAGCGTCATGTCGGCTCACAGACACAGAGAGCCATTAGGTATAGGAACCGCATGTGTCCCAGCTGATGTGCCTACGTCATAACACAACACAAGCGAGGGTCTAGTAACCTGTGATTATTCTGGCTCACTAGAGATTCAGCGTCATGTCGGCTCACAGACACAGAGAGCCATTAGGTATAGGAACCGCATGTGTCCCAGCTGATGTACCTACGTCATAACACAAGCGAGGGTCTAGTAAGCTGTGATTATTCTGACTCACTAGAGATTCAGCGTCATGTCGGCTCACAGACACAGAGAGCCATTAGACAGATTGTTTATCAAGCTGTGTAGGATTACGTGGCCAATGTTGTAAAGCTTTAATTAGAAATTTCACGTTGGAACGTCAAGATATAATGCAATAGCAATCATGCTCTCACCTGTTTAATTACCACTGAAATATCATATTTAAATATACGTTTATATAACCACGACTTAAAAATGCTAGTCACTAAATACTTCATTGGATACTAAAAAAGTTTAGTCTTGGACTATTTACGATCACTCTTTTGAAATTGAAAAGACAACATGCAGGAAGTGGTTTTGATTTAACTTGAATAAAAATAATTCAATAGCTACAAATAATGAAGAGTGTATGTTAATCTCTTTCACCAACAATACATTGATTGGTTAACTACATTGAAAAAAAACTGTATAGAAGATTAGAGACGTAGTTTATTGTACTTCATATAATATAAAGCCATTGTATTGATATCTGCTACTTACTTGAACACTGATATGAGGAGGTGATGACCTCCTCGGTACCACTAACTCAATACTTACTACGTGATGTTATCATCAGTGTGTTGAGTTTAAACACATATAATAACGAGCACAACAACTACGAGGCTAAGCCACAGTAGATAAATATCTGATATAGGCTCTTCAAGTATGAGACTTTGAACACTGATATAACGACCTGCCCCATACCACTACCTCTATACTTACTACGTGACGTTCATCAGTGTGTTGAGTGGAGACTCATACAATAACGAACACAACAACTACGAGGCTATGCCACAGTAGATAATCTGATATAGGCTCTTCAAGTATGAGACTTTGAACACTGATATAACGACCCCCCCCCCATACCACTACCTCTATACTTACTACGTGACGTTCATCAGTGTGTTGAGTGCAGACTCATACAATAACGAACACAACATCTACGAGGCTAAGCCACAGTAGATAATCTGATATAGGCTCTTCAAGTATGAGACTTTGAACACTGATATAACGACCTCCCCCGTACCACTACCTCTATACTTACTACGTGACGTTCATCAGTGTGTTGAGTGGAGACTCATACAATAACGAACACAACAACTACGAGGCTATGCCACAGTAGATAATCTGATATAGGTTCTTCAAGTATGAGACTTTGAACACTGATATAACGACCTCCCCCATACCACTACCTCTATACTTACTACGTGACGTTACCATCAGTGTGTTGAGTGGAGACTCATACAATAACGAACACAACAACTACGAGGCTAAGCCACAGTAGATAATCTGATATAGGTTCTTCAAGTATGAGACTTTGAACACTGATATAACGACCTCCCCCATACCACTACCTCTATACTTACTACGTGACGTTACCATCAGTGTGTTAAGTGGAGACTCATACAACAACGAGCACAACAACTACGAGGCTAAGCCACAGTAGGTAAATATCTGATATAGGCTCCTAAAGTATGAGACTTTGAACACTGATATAACGACCTCCCCCATACCACTACCTCTATACTTACTACATGACGTTCATCAGTGTGTTGAGTGGAGACTCATACAATAACGAACACAACAACTACGAGGCTATGCCACAGTAGATAATCTGATATAGGTTCTTCAAGTATGAGACTTTGAACACTGATATAACGACCTCCCCCATACCACTACCTCTATACTTACTACGTGACGTTACCATCAGTGTGTTGAGTGGAGACTCATACAATAACGAACACAACAACTACGAGGCTATGCCACAGTAGATAATCTGATATAGGTTCTTCAAGTATGAGACTTTGAACACTGATATAACGACCTCCCCCATACCACTACCTCTATACTTACTACGTGACGTTACCATCAGTGTTTTGAGTGGAGACTCATACAATAACGAACACAACAACTACGAGGCTAAGCCACAGTAGATAATCTGATATAGGCTCTTCAAGTATGAGACTTTGAACACTGATATAACGACCTCCCCCATACCACTACCTCTATACTTACTACGTGACGTTACCATCAGTGTGTTGAGTGCAGACTCATACAATAACGAACACAACAACTACGAGGCTAAGCCACAGTAGGTAATCTGATATAGGCTCTTCAAGTATGAGACTTTGAACACTGATATAACGACCTCCCCCATACCACTACCTCTATACTTACTACGTGACGTTACCATCAGTGTGTTGAGTGCAGACTCATACAATAACGAACACAACAACTACGAGGCTAAGCCACAGTAGGTAATCTGATATAGGCTCTTCAAGTATGAGACTTTGAACACTGATATAACGACCTGCCCCATACCACTACCTCTATACTTACTACGTGACGTTCATCAGTGTGTTGAGTGCAGACTCATACAATAACGAACACAACATCTACGAGGCTAAGCCACAGTAGATAATCTGATATAGGCTCTTCAAGTATGAGACTTTGAACACTGATATAACGACCTCTCCCGTACCACTACCTCTATACTTACTACGTGACGTTCATCAGTGTGTTGAGTGCAGACTCATACAATAACGAACACAACAACTACGAGGCTATGCCACAGTAGATAATCTGATATAGGCTCTTCAAGTATGAGACTTTGAACACTGATATAACGACCTCCCCCATACCACTACCTCTATACTTACTACGTGACGTCATCATCAGTGTGTTGAGTGCAGACTCTTACAATAACGAGCACTACAACTGAAACGAGACCGTGCCATTATATGTTACAACTCTAGTTTGTGTAAAATCTTATTTTATAATCTGTGTACATAAGAGAAGCGATGCTATTAACACTTCACTTAGAGTTTTTGTGGACCACGAAATGAAATATTAAGTTAAGTCCCTTCGTAAGAACTTTACAACGATTGTGGCCCAGGTTTGTCACATGGTATTGATATCTGGGTGGTCCACACTATTAACAAGGTAATATTTATAGATTATAGACAACCTATTAGATCTTTTCACTTGAAATTGTTTAAATAAAATTCTCTCTAGCTCTTGAGCAATGAAGGATTGCGGAATATAAGGTCACATATTGAATCAACCGTTAGGTAGAATATTATATTCCTCCAAACTTACTACATCTCTGATTTTGGATTAAATATTTTAAGCAAAGATATACATAAACAGTATAAGAACACATTGAAACTTAATCATGTTATAGAAGTAATGAAAAGTAAGTTAGTTGGCCTTATGAGAACTTAGTTTAGTTGAAACTGTAATGCAAACCAAGGGGGTTATAAAGTTTTCTAGACGATTCTTTCTCTGTTTCACAAACCTTTTGTGGCAGTTATTTATTTATCTAACTTCAAACACATTCAAGGTCACACTAGCTTTCAATACAAATTATAAATATTTTTAGAATTGCAAATCTATATTTATAAAAGAGGAAGTTTGTATATATTTGAACGTGTCCGAAACCGGTCGACAGATTGTAATGAAACTTTCAGGCATTATTAATCATTATTCATGGATGGTTTGTGTGATATTTTGTGCAGATCCGTCAAAGGGGCTCCGCCCCAGTGGCTCTGGAGTTTCCCATGTTAACCTTATGGACACTTATATTTAAATAGAATTAAAGAATCTTTAACAGCTGGTTCAAATAAACAATTTTATTCTGTGATGTTCAATAGCATTAAAAAGTGAATAGGTTTACCAACGGGGTGCAGCCATATTATTTTTTAAATTTAAGACAACAGCTAATTTGCAACCAAAAGGTGAGTGAGCGTAGCGAACGAACTTCAACCAGGACATGATTGAGCGATGCGAACGAGTTTATCTTGAAAATGAACGAGCATTTGACATAAAACCACATTAGGACAGGACGACATCTGTCGGGCCAGCTGGTATTTTATAAAATCATAAAGATAATATTTTGCGCTGGGCGTAAATCTACAAAGCTGCAACGAGTAGCTCGCTATAAATAACGTCGTTACAACAGAGGGTTGCATGGAGGATTTGTCAAACGGCAAAATGCATTGTCTGTCAATAAATGCACTTTGGCTTTTCCCGTGCTCTTACAAATATCCATATTTTATTCAGGGGATTTTACGTGTTTCCTATCTAGGTTGGGATCATTGAACGAATAACTGTCGGTAACTTTACATTTTGCATTTTTAGTTTTATGTCAAAAATATTCTTTTCATATTTAACATAGTGCTTTGTGTATAGGTCTTACTACAGTTACAAAAACGATTTAAGGTCTTATAATGATGGTTAAATAAATTATTTTAAAATTACACAAAGATTAACTATACCTACTAAAAAGTATACAAAGTGTACATAATTAACTATTAATTAATTAAATTAAATATAATTAATTGTACCAACTACAAATAAACTCTACAAGCAATGCAAATTTGAACACTTATCTTAAAAAAAATAAATAACAATCAGAAAATATTCTTATGCCTGAATATGAATTATTGGTTTTCTTTAAGATAATCGGCTATGCCTTTAGAGTGAAAAAAGTAAAATTAAGATTTTTTTTTAAACTAATTAAGAGTTAACAACTACGTATTATTTTGCGTTAGCACCAGTCTGCTTTCTTTTTCTTTTCAGGATTTTATCTTGATTTTTGGAAAGTAGTAAAAACCCAGAGATTATTTTTTTTATTTAGTGGCTTGTGTTAATGTTGGTTAATATCCAGTAACGGTTCGGTTTTATAAAAGAATAATGATTCAGTGTTTTTGGCTCGCCCGTATACAGATTTGGTAATGCTAACAGCAATGATACCACGATCGTCCACGAGTTGAGTTGCTGAAATATTCAACCGACATCGCTGCGATTGCGAAACACATTGTCACCATCGCTATCATAAATGTTGCAAGTGCGCAACTCTCGAGTAATGGATGTTTCTACAAGGAAAATAGCAACCCTTTGCTCAATTTGTATGAAAGTATCCGAAATGTTTTGTGTTAAATAAACTTTGTTTAATCGGAAAAAAATAGAATTCGGAAGCATATGTTCATGCGATAACATTAATTTCGTTTCAAATTGAAACAACTTTAATATGTGCCTATTTATACCAAGCTAAAAAACTAATAATTATATTCCTAGATAGTTTGACTCATATGCTATGGTTATCTAAAAATTATTGCCTATTTCTGCATTTATTTCATTAAAGTTTTGAAATTTAATATACATTATTATTTCATCAATAAATTTGTGTGAATATGGAAGCTAAATGAAACACTCCGTGTGTCAAATATATTACGATGAAAATTGTATGAAAGTGAATATGTTAAAATTACAATAGTATGTGTCATTACTAGGACCGAAAGTGGCATTTTCCGGGGCACGCTCGAGTTTGAGGTAGCCTAGGTAACCTTTAGGTAACCTAAATTTCACTTGCTAGGTAAAGCCCAGCATGTGAGAAGTATTTTCATGTACGAAGCGAAGCCAAGGAAAATCACTTTCGGTACGAGTTATGAATGATACTTTTCATCACGACGCAAAAATACACACTACACAGTCCTCAATAATATTAACACTATTACATGTTTCAATTAACAATTGGTAAATATCCATAAAAAAGAAAACTGTTCATATCAAACCTACATCATAACTTAAAAATTAAAATTGTAAGGTTATGTTTATTGTGCCGTTTTCATTGTTGGCGACAAACACTCCTTCGTTATATGGTTAATGATGTCTTTAAACAGCCGTATCATCTTTTAGGTTTAGACTAGGTTACTCTTAAAAATTGAAAATCTACTTCACAACGTAGATGGTTTCATAATTATGGAATAGGTATACAGATAAATATAAATATGAAGTAATATCAATACTTAGTTACTTACATTGGTTGGTTAACATTTTGTTCTTTGTACAAGTCCCTAAACTTTGTGTACACATTCTCTTCATATCTTTCCCGTGATTTCTCTTGTGCAAGGTTTTTAGTTATCACTTAAGCTTTTTTCATCAAATCATCAGGAATGACATATTTTGAGCAGTTAAAAAAACGCTCCATGCTAAAACACAGTAAAACAAACTAATGCATGTTTCTGTATACGTTCATTTTAGATTGTGCAACAATGAAAACAAGCTGATTTAAATCATAAAATAAACCGTAACAAAACACTAGTGCGCGTAGTTGATAAATGGAGAACTATACTACACTATACTATAACTATACTATACTAATCGAGAGCGAGTAAATAGTATATTACGTTACTAGTCCCGAAAATTGGTGTTTACCGGACGAGTGTGGTTGTTGTGGGATTACCATACGAGTCCGGTAAACACATTTTGGACGAGTGGACTTACGACATTTTCCGCCATACTACGGTACTAAATCAGTACAAATCCTTATATATTACATACCACCGACTAAAGGACTATCAATCACTAGTCATAACCTCTAAGAAAGGTTTTGTTTTTCTTTATAAACTAACCACTCTCACTCATTGTCCAATACAGTATACAAGTGTAAATTAAGTATTGAAACAAATCTGTATTTTTAAACCGGAATAGATAGAAATATTCTGTTTATGGCAATAATTGTTTACAAAGGTTCAGCAATTTTTTACATCAAAAATATTTTTTAACCCCCCTAACAGGGTAGTAGGTAGGGAGGGGTTGACTCATTTTTTTCAAATAGCAACCCCTATTGAGTGCCCCCTCATTTTGAATTATTTGACAAAAGAAACATACAAGGTGACAAACAAAAGAAAGAAACAAACAATTATTTGACAACGAGGTGAATATCTCACCCCTAGCCAAAATGGCGGATATTTCAAAATGGGTGCTTTTTTTACAAAAATTAAATTTTGGAATACCCGCCATTTAGTCTAGGGGTGAAATATCTACCTCGGGTTTGCGTCATTGTTTTTCCTTAAACAAACGCTTCAAAATGAGGGGTCAATCAATAGGGGTTGTTATTGAAAAAAAGTCACCCCCACCCCCTACCCTGTTAAAGGGGCTGAAAAAATATTGTATATGTAATAAGTTGCGGAACCTATGTTAACAATCAATTCCGCAAACAGAATATTTCTATCGGTTTTAAAAATACAGATTTCTTTCCATTATTTGTGAAATTAGTGCTTTTTCACATACAGTAAATCAAATTTTGGAATGCCTGCCATTTTCGCTAGGGGTGAGATATCCACCTCGGGTTTACTTCATTGTGTTTCTTTTGAAAAATGCTTCAAAATGAGGGGTCACTCAATAGGGGTTGCTATTTGAAAAAATGAGTCACCCCCTACCCACCTCCCTGTTAGGGGGGTTAAAAATATTTTTGAAGTCAAAAATTGCTGAATCTTTGTTAACAGTTATTGCCATAAACAGAATATTTCTATCTATTTCGGTTTTTAAAATACAGATTTGTTTCAATACTTAATTTACACTCTGTAAATCAGCTGGTTAGTGTCCGATAATAGTATATTTCATTACTAGGACCGAAAGTGGCATTTTCCGTAGCGTGCTCAAGTTTTTGTGAGAGGCGAAGCCGATCACAGGGAACCCCAATTTCACGTGCGAGGCGAAGCCGAGTTTGTGAGAACTATTTTCACGTACGAGGCGAAGCCGAGGACGGGAATAATGGAGCAAGAGCCGGATAATAACTTTCGGTACGAGTTATGAACGATAATTTTCATCACGACGCATAAATACACAAACACAAAATATCAGACCTCAGTAATATTATAACTATTTTATTCCTCAATTAATTTGATTGGACATCAAAATAAAATCTTCTAAAAGGATACCTACGTATATTTCTCAATAAATTTGGTTTTAACATTAAAATAAAAGAATAAAACAACTTTTAAAAATACATACAGCTGATTCAAATCATTGAATTAAACCGTAATAAAACACTAGCACGCACAGTGAATAAATGGAGAACTAAATGAGAGCGAGGGAAAGTGAATTTAGAGCGAGGGAAAATCAGCTGATCGATTTTCCCTCGCTCTAAATTAGAGCTTGGGAAACGGCTACTTTCATTGATGTCAGCTGTTATCGAAAATAGTTACTTTCGTTACGGAGTGATGAAAAACTCATTACAGTACAGTAGTTCGTAGTGGAACCCAATTTGATTAAGCTGACGCCAAACAGCTGTTTTTTGGACTAAATACTTGCGTGGGAAGTTCGTCAAAATAGTGTAGTTTGGAGTAAAGTAAATTTAGATCGAGGGAAATCAGCTGATCGATTTTCCATTGCTTCAAATTAGAGCTTGGGAAACAACTACTTTCTTTGATATCAGCTGTTATCGAAAATAGCTACTGTAATGTAATAGTGTATTACATTACTAGTCCTGAAAATAAGTGTTTGCCGGACGAGTGTGGTCGTTCCCGTACGAGACGAAGTCGAGTACGGGATTACCATACGGGTCCGGTAAAAACATTTTGGACGAGTGACGTACGATAGTTTACGCCATGCTACTAAATCTGTACAAATCCTTATATATTACTACCAACTAAAGGACTAAAAATCACTAGTCATAACCTCTAAGAGAGGATATGTTTTTGTTTATAACCACTCATTGCCACCCAAATACAGTAGATAATCAGCTGATTGGTGTTCAGTAAAACTCATTACAGTACAGTAGTACGCAATGAAACCCCATTTGATTAAGCTGGCGACAAACAGCTGTTTTCTGGACTAAATCCTTGCGTGGGAAGTTCGTCAAAATAGTGTAGTGTAGCGTAAAAGTCTTATTGAAAAGTGTTTGGTGGTAATAATACTTACCAGCCACTAAGACCCCTATTGCCATTGATTTAACCCCGGTTGATGTTGGCATTTTTCGTGTACTTTGTAACCAACAGTTGGAGGGCCTTTGTGTGTAATAAGTGCCGTTTTCAGGCCTGGACCTAATGATGCGACTTGATAGAACAGTGTCAGGCGTTACATTTTAACGGCTCTTCCTCTCACTCATTCTAGAAAGATCAGTAATGCAGATAATCATGCTTTGGTGACGCAAAGCAAAGATGTAGTTAAAACAGAGTCTAGCAGGACTGTACAGTATATTTGCAGCAGGGTACAATACCTGGCAGGGCTAGCGACTTACTTTGTAAATCGGAATCTTAACCAAAGTAAAACTAGGCAGAGTTAGTCACTTTCATCTACTGAATAGACTTGACTCTAGTCTAAAGGATCAAAATGATCATCTGGAGACCGATCTTTAACACACTCCATAATCCACCAAGAGAAAACCACTGGGAATTAAAAACTCGGACTGCCATAACCGGTGTTTTACGAAATAATTACAATGGAAATATGTTAGGTGATACGGTGATACTCAGACGATGAATCGCGTGTAAATTTGTGTACTTTACGAATCTTACCAGATGGATGAGTTCACATTCACAACATAAGTCAAGCTGGTATGGACAAGATAGCTAGATATATACACCAGACATTAGTACAGAACACGCTGCTTTTTTGGTCAATTTAAGTAAGTAATTTTAAGTAATAAAACCTATGTTCCTGTAAACTATTTTTGTCTTTCCGACATTTCACTCTGACACATGATACTGGGTGAGATATTTTTTTAGATTCTGGTAATTGGTAGCCGATATCCCACTCTTCATTAAGCCGTCAAATTATGTACAATACACTGCACTTTTTAGTTGAGCTTTGAACATAGCAATGAATTGCAAATTTCAAGCCGACTTCAGCGGAATATAAATTCTTAAATTGCAGCAAAAACCAATGAGTACCTTGACTATGTAATGCGAGGCCAACAACCTAAAATATCTAAATATTCCTAAATTATATAAACAAAGTTATGCACCGTAACTTCTAAATGTATAGGTACAGCGTAATGTTGATTTATCAGCACTTAAGGCATTGTTGTTAGAATAAAAAAAAAATAAACTCAAAGTAATTGTGTGTCTAATGTGGATATGAAAATCTAATAATAGGATTATTGAACTACCTGTGTCAAACCACCTACAGGTGGAAACCCACCACTCGCACACTATAAAATTACAGATTTCAAGAGGCCAAACGTATTTCAACCTAACACCGTTAGTTTTGCCCGAGTTACACAAAGTTACGGCGCGACGTTTATCTACAGTCGTAGTCACTAAAATATTCACCAGACATCGCTCAGATTGCAAAACACATTGACATTGTAAATGTTTGGCAAGCTCACTCAGAGCGGGTGGATATTGTAAGAGATGGAACATTATTCACCACAACCTATGTCAACTTATTTCATTTTGAAGTAATTGATATTTAACTAACGAGAGTTAACACACTGGTTAAGTACAATTTAAGGGAGAAATCAAATATAACTTTATTTCCTAAAACCTTTTTGTACATTATTTGCGTTTTAATAGAATACAAGAAATACAATGATAGATGCACGATTTTGTGTGCAAAAATAACAAAGAACAAATTTTGAAGTTAAATTGTGCATTTAACATAAATAAATTAGTCCAGGGTATCTTTGCCAAACTCACTAAACAGTATCCACTATTAGTCCAGAAGTATGCGTAGTTAGATTAATTGCTTTCATTGCTAAGAACAATTACTAAAAGTGAATAGAGCTATTTTTTTATTATGTAAGATACCCAATAAAATAGGTTTTCTTTAAAATGGAGGTTCAGGTTGTTAAATAGTTTAGAGGAGAATAAACAAATACAGACTACAGTAACTTACAGATATACTTTATCTAAATAAAGTTTTTTTTTATCTAATATACCTTACCTTACCCCCACAACCTACAGCGCTACAGCCCACGATGAGCCTTGGCCTCCATCACAATTTGTCTCAAATCTTCTCCATGTCTTGCTCTCTGTCTCCAATTCCCAATTCTCATATAATCTAATAAAATATATCTAATATCAAAATATCTAATATCTATACTCTAAACATACAGGATTACCTAACTTTGTTTCTGCATTTTTTCAAATATCAATCCCCGACCACTTCCAAACATTGTTGGGTAGGAAGTACTTCATTTTGACAAGTTGGTCATTTCCGGCCGCCATCTTGGATTCGCTATATTGGATGCAAAATATTTTTTCAAATGTAAAGGTGGGGCTATGACCCATTATTTAGAACTAGATTTTTACTCTGATTACAATGCCACAAACCGTTTTTAAAAATCTCGATCCATTCCAAAGTTATGATGGCTTTTTATAACTTTATTTTTAGCCCATTTTAACAATGTGCATTTACAAACTAAGACCATAATCTCAAAATAGTGCCAGATAAAGATAAGTAACTTATAACTAAGTACGAGTAACTAACTTATAAAGGTAAGTAAGATAACTTTCTTTTGGAGAAAATGAAAACTGTTGTAGTTTACTTGTTTACGGATATATGTTGATCAAATTTGGCAAATTTATTAATTTCATCCTATACTATTAACATTTGGTCAAAAAACACTGTTTACCTTCCCCGTAGCAGCAAACCTAAGCACTCGTTAAATATAATGTTATTTAAATTGGGAATAAATCTATATCTATATATTTATTTAATATGCAATCAGGTTTTTTGTGACAATTACTCCTCCGAAACTACTGAACCGATTTACATGTTCTTGGTGCCATTGGAAAGAGCTTAACGTGAAGTTGTGCAGGAAACTTTCTTTTTTGGAAATAATTAGAGGGTGAGGCCCTGGGGCCCTTTAAAAGTCCATATTTTTCCATAAGATTATCATGGGAAACAAAAACTGTTTTGAAACTCCAGCTGTTGTCAGAAATGAAAAGTGAGAAGAAGAACATATGGTAATTGTAAACAGTCAATAAATTTGCTAATTTAAGTTAGTTGTCTACAAACATTTACTTACTTGGTTGAAATGAAATAGTTACTATTTGAATTTGGGTTGGCGTAAATATTACAATGGAAAAAAACGAGAGAGCCTGGATAAATTTATATACTAAAAATAAAACTGAATTAACACTATGCTGCATTTCTTAGTAATCATTGAAAGAGCTGATTTGCAAACTATGGAAACATAAGAAAGTCATAGAACACCACCAAAAGGAGAAGAAATAGGAATAATGTGTTTTTTTTTTATTTATAATCATTATTATGGATAACCTAAAGCGGCTAAGAGTAAGGCGCTATTTGTAGAAAACAAAAAAAACAGCTTTTGAAAAATGATAAGATATTTACAAGAAATGTTGATTATAACGATCTGTTATGTACATCTTGAGTATTCCATTATCTTTGAGTAAAATCTTTTTTAAAGTCATCAAACATTATGACTGTTATTCGTTTAAGATAATGCCTGTAATACTTAGCAATTGCTCGATTTCGAGCAACAGGGACACTAGTCTATATAATTAATACGCTACATGAAACTTTGTCGGTTGAACTCCTCCGCCATTTCTTAACCGATTTTATCCATTGACGTCTCATTGGAAAGAACGTTTCGCGTAGATTTGTAAACTGGCCTTACATTTTTGAAAAAGTCCCTTGGGCTCTTCCCCAGTGGCTTTGAAAGTTCCCATGTTATCCTTATGAAGAACATAATTGTTTACATTTTGATCAGCTGTATAATATAATTGCCGTTATTTATTTTTCAATTCAGAAACGCATTGAGTACATTCACTTACTATTTGAGTTTGTGTAAACATAATCCCCAAGACGGATCGTGTTAGTATGGTTGTATCTTAAATTTGTGTATTTATCGTTGTTTGTGTCGCTATGACGGATCGTGTTAGCATGATTGTAACTTAAATTTGTGCATTTATCGTTGTTTTGTGTAGCTATAATTTGTTTATTTGTTGTTTTTTTCTTTTAAATGCATCCGACGCGACGACAACGAAACATTGACAGGAGGCGTCGTGATAACGACCGCAGCTACAAAACAGTGGCTCATAATAGGCTTAACTCGGCTTAACTCATCACAGTCAGCACCTGACCCTGGACAATCTCAACTATTAGGTTACAAATGCGCCTTAACACTACCCCAAAACGACTTTACGTTCTCAATTAGCCCTCTATCAATGACCTGTGTTGCCTGTACAGCGAGGCATTTTGAAAAGGAGAAAACCGGCCGGAATGCTTTAGGTTTATCAATAACGAAGATAAACATGGTCTGAGTTACACGCCGGCAATCTTTGAGTTGACTCTTTTAACCTCATTGTAAATATGACTGTTATTCGTTTTGAAATAACTCCTGTAATACCTTGCAATTGCTCGAATTCGAGCAACATGTACACTAGTATGTCTTATTTATGGAAATATTTTAGTAAATATGTAATCAGACAAGTTGAAATTCGCTTAGTTTGCAGGTTTGCTGTGGCGGGGGCATTATTTTAATTACTAAAACGCTAACAGTACTCCACTGAGAAAACATTTTTCTTGGGTTTCTAGAAATTGTTTCTGTAAATAAAATTTTTTTCTTGTTTGAAAAGAATTTTACACGTAGTTCAAAACTTGTTATACAACATTGACAATCTATCATCGTTTGACCACCTTTAGTTTCCAAACATAAATACAGTATGTTGTCTGTGTGTGTTAGTCATGATTTTAAGTCATCTAAATGTACATAGCAACAAGTCCTTACTTTTTAGAATGCAATTCAGTCAAGCAGAATTACAAGCATCTGGCACATTGTTACAAATCATTAGAAAAAGTTCTAGAACTGTCACAGGTCACAGCCATGGTACATTCTAAATTCATCCATCATTTTGCTAAAATCAAGCTGAATACCGTGAGGCACGTGCTCTGGAAAAGATAGTTCTTCAGGATTTATCGCGGCCGAGACGTGTTTCCACGTTCCTTCAATATTTTTGCTTTATTCTAACCCAACTATACAAATACGAACATTTAGACATGTTACCATTTTTTTATGGTTTTATCGTTTAGATGAGTGCTTGAAATTCAATTTTTGCAAAAGCTACTGTTCGTATTATGTTTCAATACCAACCTATCTTGTTCAGCTGAGACAGTATTTCATACATGTTAAAATCATGAGTATTCAAAGCCTAACAATGAGTAAAACACTAGGCATAGTGGAAGTCATTCATATAAATTTTATGAAAAAATTATTCGGAATAAAATAGAGTTGGAAGAATAAGTTCTTGTTAAAATGTTCGTTTAAAAGATCCTTAAAACATTTCGCAATAACCATTGAAAACATTTCAAATTTTATCCATATATAAATCCCAAGAACTTTTGAGAAAACTAAAAGTCACACCCCATAAACCATATACTTAAAATGTACGTCATGACGAGAAACATTGCGAAAAACTATCCATTATTTCATAAATCGCTCTTTAAGGTCGTAATTCCTTTCTAAATGGAACTTTCCATATACCTAATGTTAAAAATATCTCAGCTGTAGGCCTACTTATTTGTTTGTTCTTTTAATTTATTACCTTACTAGCAGAGTACCCGTCCTTCGTACGGGGTTGGCATATAAGTATCAAATGCTTATAGCAGTTATGAGTGAGGACATGGTTTAAGAAATTTCGGTTCTTTTTGAAGTTCGTTCGCTACGCTCACTCACCTTTAGGTTGGAGCTCGTTCGCTGCGCTCACTTTCCTTCAGGTTAGCTCGTTCGCTACGCTCACTCGCCTCCAGGTTGAAGTTCGTTCGCTACGCTCACTCACCTTTTGCTGTTGTCATAAATGTAAAAGAAATAATAGTGCTAGTGCTGCACCCTGTTGGTAATCCTTGTAACTTTTAATGCTATTGAACATCATAGAACAGAACCAACTTGTTTAATTGAAACAGCTGTTAAGATTCATTAATTCCATTTCTCATAAGGTTAACATGGGAAACTCCAGAGCCACTGGGGCGGAGCCCCGAAGGATTTTTGGGATAAAAATATGCCTATATGTTAATCGGGAATGTGAGCTATCATCATGCCAAATTTCAGCCCGATCCGA
This sequence comes from Macrosteles quadrilineatus, assembly GCF_028750875.1. Classification (NCBI taxonomy): domain Eukaryota; kingdom Metazoa; phylum Arthropoda; class Insecta; order Hemiptera; family Cicadellidae; genus Macrosteles; species Macrosteles quadrilineatus. Next base: position 78,020,224 of record NW_026542594.1, read on the forward strand.
CCAGTAGTTTTTGAGATTAGCTCATACAAACACACACACAGACACCACCTCTTCTTTATAATAGTATAGATAGATTAAACTTAGGTGTGATTATTTGTTTTTTGTTTATTTCAGCTTAACTTAACCGATTGAAGCCCGTGGGTAGCAGCTAGTTATTCATAAGCTTGTTCGTTTCACGGTAGAGACAATAGAAAACAGAGAAGGGTCTAAAACGAGGAGTATGATTGCCTTGTGTTGGAGATATTTTTCCATAGAAAGTCATGCGATCGTAGTATAATTAAAATCCCCAAAAAATAAGGAAATTCAAACGTTCTTATGATATTCTAAAGTTGAAATATTAAATACGTTTCAGTGCCGTATATTCTTATTAAATACATATTGATTTTTACACTGTCATTTAATATAAACTAGTGTGTCGTCCAGTGGTCGAAAACTCCACCAAAAGTATGTAATATACAGGCTTCTCTATTTTCACCCCTCGCTGTAAATAAAACGTGTGATTGTAATTTCTTCTATTTGTTTAGATTTTATGTTTATATTTTGTTGTTATTTCTTCACCAACATAGCAACCCATTAGGCCCATGTAATTTTTTTTTAATTTCAAATTCAATTTTTGTGCTTTGTTTTTAGCCTATTTTAATTTATAAAGGGATTCTGTGCATCTGCAGGAAATATCTTTGTAACAGTATGCGTAGATTTTCCCTGCGATGCACACGAGCTGAGATAATACGTTTTTATGAAACATGCTTGCCTATTAGTATATAGATGGATTTGTTAACACGCCGGTCAACAATAGGCTGTGTATGTGAGGCCGATGCACACACTACACTATCAGGCCATCAAGGAACTCCATTGTTTATCCTCCATTATCAACTTATCGTTACGGCTTTATCCTCCTAAGTTTGCTTGCGAAGTCAACTCCCAAAGCAAACTTGATTTACCAGGGACAATGAATTTTCCTCCTACCTGAACAACGCAACCATACCTGGTTTATGTAACACCCAAAGAATAATGTTATGACTAAAATGTATATGTAAGTCATGTATTAATTAACTGTAGAATTGATGCTTTAAATTCATTAATAGATTTTGTTTCAGTGAGTCTGGTGCCCTCATGTCTAATGGCTCATTCCATGTTAATGAGACTTTTTGACATAATAAATTGAATAAAATTGTATATTTTGCTTATTTATCAATTTATTCTGACAAAACTTGATACAATGACGTAGCGTGGTCTATTGATAACTTTCCGATAGTTCCCGTAGTAGCAAACCTGCATACTCAGACCCCATGTTATTCTTATGAAGAATGAGACATATTTTATATCCATTATTTATGAACATAAATTATTATAACTTGGTATGTGGCTTTACATAGTTGAGTTATATTGATTGTTTCCTGTAAAATTAATTATCAACTAGTGTTTATACAAATAACAGTTTTGATTCGACGACGTTCCACTCGTAACACGTAGTAAAACTGTAATACAGTATAAACCATAAAACTAAGCCTAGAAAATTACAATGGACATCGTCAAAGTTAACTTGGAGTATTGTTACTCTACAACATTTTTTGTAGAATACTTGTTTTATCCAAATTACAGATATCATGAATTTCTCAGCCGGATATCAGTAGCTAATAATGATACAATCTCAGGGGTTAGGTGGTTAACAATATTTTAGATAGTCTTAGGCCCTTTTGTTTTCGAATTTTAAAAAGTTTCATAACTTTTTTGTAGTTTTGTCTAGTTGTCATAAATGTTTGTGCAAAGTTTCAGTTTCGTAACTTTTACATTTTTTTTGCAGAAAATTAATTAATGAATGAAAACAACTAAATGGTGGCTGTGTTAGTAACTAAGGACTTCCGGACAATTTAAATATTTGGATATGTTTATTACTCAGGAATAATACAAAAAATTGTCTTAAACGAATTCTGAAACATCGTGTATTTGTTCTGTTGAATTTCAAACAAGTAGGAAATATGAAGGGAACGGGGAATTACCAAGCACTTCAAAGAGGGGATACAGAGGCAGCTCCACGCTGTATTTATTAGTACGTCGTGTGTTTGAGCCGTGCATCCTTCAGAGAGGCGAAACGTTCTAAATTATTAATAACGTTTCTCGGGTTTTAAAAGGAATTTAGAAACTTTATCACATTGTGTTAACCAAATTCACAAGTCTACCTTTGTTGCAAACAGAATATGCTTACAACATATATTATAATTGCCGTAGTTTTTTTTTTATTTATTTCCTTTCTCTTAAAAATATCAATTTGTTAAACATTTTACCTTGTAAAGTATTCACTGGGGTTCTTGAAATCAAGGAAGCATATTTAAAAATTGTCCAGTTTTGTATTGTTTTTCTTTCGTGGCGACGGATATACGTTAATAGTCTTAAGAATTATTTTTTTTTTTACTTTTGTAATAATTATACTTATACAATTTGAATTTCTTCACTTGATTACGATAATGTTATTCCGTCTCAATGTACTGAAAATGATCATTGTAAATTAAGAACATAAATTGTGAATGTCAAAGATTTTATCATCACTTCAGAAATTCATTGATTCATTGGTGTGGTTAAAACTACTGTAAAAATAGGATTTATGTAAGGTATTTATTTCAGGATCAAACTGAAAATCCAATAGATCAAATAACAATTGTTTAATATTACCTTTTATGAAACCTATTTATCGTCTTTCCTGAATTACTTTATCGTTTTAAACAATGTTATTGTTTACACTAGCTTCGATGAAGCAAAAAAGCGGATTTCAATGTATGCAAAAAAGACATAAGACTTAAAATCAAAGTGATTAAGTATCTTGAGCTTCTTAGGAAACATATGGTTTTGCCAAGAAATTGTTCAACTCTAGCTAGGTTTAAAGTTAAAATTGACATACGTCGATATAAATATCTGGTATATTGTATATGCGGGCGATTACCGCGGTTAATCATTAAAGCCACATCTAGAATAAAACAAATTGACTTATTTTCCCCATTCAGTTCCAGTAAATCTAGTCGCCATGTAAAATTTTCTAATGTAAGTATAATTTAAACCAATTTAAATATTGCTCCACCATAGGCTGCATCACAACAGAATACTCTCACAAAAATTAGCCTGACTTCGCACGGCACATCAAAGAGTCTTTCATGTCTCTCTAGGCTTCGTTTTTAATCCAACGTCGTAAATATTACACTCAGCATTGTCGATTCTTTTACAAACGATATATTTCCTCTATATAAAAATAAACATGTCCGTTCCACGACAAATTTATAATTTAATAGTTTGCCGACTGATGTAAAACCATAAACTAAAAAACACAACTATTCTAACATAAGTTAACTTCACTCAACATAACTACTTATATGGTACAGTCTGAACACTGAAGGATTACTTGTCTATGACATGTGTAGTGCAGCATAAATGTCAATGAAAGAAGCAGAGTGTTCTGGTTTAACTGATGATGGCTTATATGGTGCAGTCTGAACACTGATGGATTACTTGTCTATGACATGTGTATTGCAGCATAAATGTAAATGAAAGAAGCAGAGTGTTCTGGTTTAACTGATGATGGCTTATATGGTGCAGTCTGAACACTGATGGATTACTTGTCTATGACATGTGTATTGCAGCATAAATGTAAATGAAAGAAGCAGAGTGTTCTGGTTTAACTGATGATGGCTTATATGGTGCAGTCTGAACACTGATGGATCACTTGTCTATGACATGTGTATTGCAGCATAAATGTAAATGAAAGAAGCAGAGTGTTCTGGTTTAACTGATGATGGCTTATATGGTGCAGTCTGAACACTGATGGATTACTTGTCTATGACATGTGTATTGCAGCATAAATGTAAATGAAAGAAGTAAAGTGTTCTGGTTTAACTGATGATGGCTTATAAGGTGCAGTCTGAACACTGATGGATCACTTGTCTATGACATGTGTAGTGCAGCATAAATGTAAATGAAAGAAGCAGAGTGTTCTGGTTTAACTGATGATGGCTTATATGGTGCAGTCTGAACAATGATGGATCACTTGTCTATGACATGTGTAGTGCAGCATAAATGTAAATGAAATAAGTAAAGTGTTCTGGTTTAACTGATGATGGCTTATATGGTACAGTCTGAACACTGATGGATCACTTGTCTATGACATGTGTAGTGCAGCATAAATGTAAATGAAAGAAGTAAAGTGTTCTGGTTTAACTGATGATGGCTTATAAGGTGCAGTCTGAACACTGATGGATCACTTGTCTATGACATGTGTAGTGCAGCATAAATGTCAATGAAAGAAGCAGAGTGTTCTGGTTTAACTGATGATGGCTTATATGGTACAGTCTGAACACTGATGGATCACTTGTCTATGACATGTGTAGTGCAGCATAAATGTAAATGAAAGAAGTAAAGTGTTCTGGTTTAACTGATGATGGCTTATATGGTACAGTCTGAACACTGATGGATCACTTGTCTATGACATGTGTAGTGCAGCAAAAATGTCAATGAAAGAAGCAGAGTGTTCTGGTTTAACTGATGATGGCTTATGTGGTGCAGCCTGAACACTGATGGATCAATTGTCTATGACATGTGTAGTGCAGCATAAATATAAATGAAAGAAGCAGAGTGTTCTGGTTTAACTGATGATGGCTTATATGGTACAGTCTGAACACTGAAGGATTACTTGTCTATGACATGTGTAGTGCAGCATAAATGTAAATGAAAGAAGCAGAGTGTTCTGGTTTAACTGATGATGGCTTATATGGTACAGTCTGAACACTGAAGGATTACTTGTCTATGACATGTGTATTGCAGCAAAAATGTCAATGAAAGAAGCAGAGTGTTCTGGTTTAACTGATGATGGCTTATATGGTACAGTCTAAACACTGAAGGATTACTTGTCTATGACATGTGTAGTGCAGCATAAATGTCAATGAAAGAAGCAGAGTGTTCTGGTTTAACTGATGATGGCTTATATGGTACAGTCTAAACACTGAAGGATTACTTGTCTATGACATGTGTAGTGCAGCATAAATGTCAATGAAAGAAGCAGAGTGTTCTGGTTTAACTGATGATGGCTTATAAGGAACAGTCTGAACACTGAAGGATTACTTGGCTATGTAGATGTGCCGCACGATTATTGTGTGTGAAGCAAGCTGAAGATACTTGCGTGACTTCGGGTCATTTATATAGACCTGCCAAACTTATGATTGATCACTTGTCAATTTAAGATGGGTTCCCACTTTAATTTGATTTAGTAATGATTGGTAAGTGCCTCATACTATAATTGACAAATTATTTTTTTATATTTATAACTTTTTTATTTTTTGAACAAAAAATAGCTATTTATTAAGGTAAATAAAAGTTTTAATTCGTGTAAAATTTGTAGGTTTTTGTGATGATTATATTGTTCATTCATTGACAGTTCACAAGTTATGGAGTTGTAATGTAACTGACAACTAATTTGTATCAGATGAGAGGATAGCATCAAGCAAATAAAAAAGTCTATATCATACAACAGGAACATAGTTTATTATGTGTTCCTGTAAAAATTAAGCACATCAACATTTTCAACTAATCATGTTAACGTAGAATTGCGAATGGTTTTAGAATCTTTACAAAAGGTTGGCAGTAGAATATTGTTATCAACATAAGCTGAAACCATCGATGTATAGATCGATGTCTGAAACGCAATGTGTGTGTGTGTTTTTTTTTTGTTTTGTTTATCAGGTATAGAATTGATAAGAGTATCTCGCCTTGGATTTTATAGGACGACTCGCTCTAATTCACATCTTGAGGGACGATCAAACATATCTGTCCAAGATATTCCATTGTGATGTATTGATTTGTGTATTTAGTTTTTTTTTTGCAATACATACAGGATATAAATGTATTACCTTTGACTATGCAATAGTCAATGGTATTACTTTAAGGATAAATGTATTACTGAAAGTGATTTACAATGCAGTTTACAATACCTACAAATATAAAAGAATTGCGTATAGATGGTTTCGTTTCGATAAGGTCCCTACAACTACTGCATGGAGGTCTCGTAGGCCTATTCCTTTTTTTTACGTTTAATATATTTTGAGCGTATTTATAAAAAAAACATTGTAAATTTAAATTTAAAGTAAATTGAGGATGCTTTTAGTATATTGTTATTTTTTTCTTTCTTCCCGATACTTAGTATGACTTTCTTAGTCCCTTAGGTCCCTTAGTCTGCAGGTTTGCTGCAGTGGGTAAATTGTTACTTTCTTTGGAAATGGCTAATGAGATCAAAAATGGCATATTGTTAATAAGCATAACATGCCGTAGAGGCGTACTACCGTCAGTAGAAACAGCCGGGCTCGTTGTCGACCGTGGAGGTACTGTATCCACGCCAATTATTGCACATCTCATAGCTTTCCTCTTTGGTGGTTCCACAAGAGTGTAATTTGGACCACCAACATCAATATTTCGTAGTACCGTCAGTAGAAACAGCTTGGCTCGTTGTCGACCGTGAAGGTACTGTATCCACGCCAATTATTGCACATCTCATAACTTTCCTCTTTGGTGGTTCCACAAGAGTGTAATTTGGACCACCAACATCAATATTTCGTAGTACCGTCAGTAGAAACAGCTTGGCTCGTTGTCGACCGTGGAGGTACTGTATCCACGCCAATTATTGCACATCTCATAACTTTCCTCTTTGGTGGTTCCACAAGAGTGTAATTTGGACCACCAACATCAATATTTCGTAGTACCGTCAGTAGAAACAGCTTGGCTCGTTGTCGACCGTGAAGGTACTGTATCCACGCCAATTATTGCACATCTCATAACTTTCCTCTTTGGTGGTTCCACAAGAGTGTAATTTGGAACACCAACATCAATATTTCGTAGTACCGTCAGAAGAAACAGACGGGCTCAATGTCGACAGTGGATATACTGTATCCACGCCAATTATTGCACATCTCATAGCTTTCCTCTTTGGTGGTTCCACAAGAGTGTAATTTGGACCACCAACATCAATATTTCGTAGTACCGTCAGTAGAAACAGTCGGGCTCAATGTCGACAGTGGAGATACTGTATCCACGCCAATTATTGCACATATCATATCTTTCCTCTTTGGTGGTTCCACAAGAGTGTAATTTGGACCACCAACATCAATATTTCGTAGTACCGTCAGTAGAAACAGCTTGGCTCGTTGTCGACCGTGAAGGTACTGTATCCACGCCAATTATTGCACATCTCATAACTTTCCTCTTTGGTGGTTCCACAAGAGTGTAATTTGGACCACCAACATCAATATTTCGTAGTACCGTCAGTAGAAACAGCTTGGCTCGTTGTCGACCGTGGAGGTACTGTATCCACGCCAATTATTGCACATCTCATAACTTTCCTCTTTGGTGGTTCCACAAGAGTGTAATTTGGAACACCAACATCAATATTTCGTAGTACCGTCAGAAGAAACAGACGGGCTCAATGTCGACAGTGGAGATACTGTATCCACGCCAATTATTGCACATCTCATAGCTTTCCTCTTTGGTGGTTCCACAAGAGTGTAATTTGGACCACCAACATCAATATTTCGTAGTACCGTCAGTAGAAACAGCCGGGCTCGTTGTCGACCGTGGAGGTACTGTATCCACGCCAATTATTGCACATCTCATAGCTTTCCTCTTTGGTGGTTCCACAAGAGTGTAATTTGGACCACCAACATCAATATTTCGTAGTACCGTCAGTAGAAACAGCTTGGCTCGTTGTCGACCGTGAAGGTACTGTATCCACGCCAATTATTGCACATCTCATAACTTTCCTCTTTGGTGGTTCCACAAGAGTGTAATTTGGACCACCAACATCAATATTTCGTAGTACCGTCAGTAGAAACAGCTTGGCTCGTTGTCGACCGTGGAGGTACTGTATCCACGCCAATTATTGCACATCTCATAACTTTCCTCTTTGGTGGTTCCACAAGAGTGTAATTTGGACCACCAACATCAATATTTCGTAGTACCGTCAGAAGAAACAGATGGGCTCGTTGTCGACAGTGAAGGTACTGTATCCACGCCAATTATTGCACATCTCATAGCTTTCCTCTTTGGTGGTTCTACAAGAGTGTAATTTGGAACACCAACATCAATATTTCGTAGTACCGTCAGAAGAAACAGACGGGCTCAATGTCGACAGTGGAGATACTGTATCCACGCCAATTATTGCACATCTCATAGCTTTCCTCTTTGGTGGTTCCACAAGAGTGTAATTTGGACCACCAACATCAATATTTCGTAGTACCGTCAGTAGAAACAGTCGGGCTCAATGTCGACAGTGGAGATACTGTATCCACGCCAATTATTGCACAAATCATATCTTTCCTCTTTGGTGGTTCCACAAGAGTGTAATTTGGACCACCAACATCAATATTTCGTAGTACCGTCAGTAGAAACAGCCGGGCTCAATGTCGACAGTGGAGATACTGTATCCACGCCAATTATTGCACATCTCATAGCTTTCCTCTTTGGTGGTTCCACAAGAGTGTAATTTGGACCACCAACATCAATATTTCGTAGTACCGTCAGAAGAAACAGACGGGCTCGTTGTCGACCGTGGAGATACTGTATCCACGCCAATTATTGCACATATCATAGCTTTCCTCTTTGGTGGTTCCACAAGAGTGTAATTTGGACCACCAACATCAATATTTCGTAGTACCGTCAGAAGAAACAGACGGGCTCAATGTCGACAGTGGAGATACTGTATCCACGCCAATTATTGCACATATCATAGCTTTCCTCTTTGGTGGTTCCACAAGAGTGTAATTTGGACCACCAACATCAATATTTCGTAGTACCGTCAGTAGAAACAGCCGGGCTCAATGTCGACAGTGGAGATACTGTATCCACTCCAATTATTGCACATATCATAGCTTTCCTCTTTGGTGGTTCCACAAGAGTGTAATTTGGACCACCAACATCAATATTTCGTAGTACCGTCAGAAGAAACAGACGGGCTCAATGTCGACAGTGGAGATACTGTATCCACGCCAATTATTGCACATATCATAGCTTTCCTCTTTGGTGGTTCCACAAGAGTGTAATTTGGACCACCAACATCAATATTTCGTAGTACCGTCAGTAGAAACAGCTTGGCTCGTTGTCGACCGTGAAGGTACTGTATCCACGCCAATTATTGCACATCTCATAACTTTCCTCTTTGGTGGTTCCACAAGAGTGTAATTTGGACCACCAACATCAATATTTCGTAGTACCGTCAGTAGAAACAGCTTGGCTCGTTGTCGACCGTGAAGGTACTGTATCCACGCCAATTATTGCACATCTCATAACTTTCCTCTTTGGTGGTTCCACAAGAGTGTAATTTGGACCACCAACATCAATATTTCGTAGTACCGTCAGTAGAAACAGCTTGGCTCGTTGTCGACCGTGGAGGTACTGTATCCACGCCAATTATTGCACATCTCATAACTTTCCTCTTTGGTGGTTCCACAAGAGTGTAATTTGGACCACCAACATCAATATTTCGTAGTACCGTCAGTAGAAACAGCTTGGCTCGTTGTCGACCGTGAAGGTACTGTATCCACGCCAATTATTGCACATCTCATAACTTTCCTCTTTGGTGGTTCCACAAGAGTGTAATTTGGAACACCAACATCAATATTTCGTAGTACCGTCAGAAGAAACAGACGGGCTCAATGTCGACAGTGGATATACTGTATCCACGCCAATTATTGCACATCTCATAGCTTTCCTCTTTGGTGGTTCCACAAGAGTGTAATTTGGACCACCAACATCAATATTTCGTAGTACCGTCAGTAGAAACAGTCGGGCTCAATGTCGACAGTGGAGATACTGTATCCACGCCAATTATTGCACATATCATATCTTTCCTCTTTGGTGGTTCCACAAGAGTGTAATTTGGACCACCAACATCAATATTTCGTAGTACCGTCAGTAGAAACAGCTTGGCTCGTTGTCGACCGTGAAGGTACTGTATCCACGCCAATTATTGCACATCTCATAACTTTCCTCTTTGGTGGTTCCACAAGAGTGTAATTTGGACCACCAACATCAATATTTCGTAGTACCGTCAGTAGAAACAGCTTGGCTCGTTGTCGACCGTGGAGGTACTGTATCCACGCCAATTATTGCACATCTCATAACTTTCCTCTTTGGTGGTTCCACAAGAGTGTAATTTGGAACACCAACATCAATATTTCGTAGTACCGTCAGAAGAAACAGACGGGCTCAATGTCGACAGTGGAGATACTGTATCCACGCCAATTATTGCACATCTCATAGCTTTCCTCTTTGGTGGTTCGACAAGAGTGTAATTTGGACCACCAACATCAATATTTCTTAGTACCGTCAGTAGAAACAGCCGGGCTCGTTGTCGACCGTGGAGGTACTGTATCCACGCCAATTATTGCACATCTCATAGCTTTCCTCTTTGGTGGTTCCACAAGAGTGTAATTTGGACCACCAACATCAATATTTCGTAGTACCGTCAGTAGAAACAGCTTGGCTCGTTGTCGACCGTGAAGGTACTGTATCCACGCCAATTATTGCACATCTCATAACTTTCCTCTTTGGTGGTTCCACAAGAGTGTAATTTGGACCACCAACATCAATATTTCGTAGTACCGTCAGTAGAAAAAGCTTGGCTCGTTGTCGACCGTGGAGGTACTGTATCCACGCCAATTATTGCACATCTCATAACTTTCCTCTTTGGTGGTTCCACAAGAGTGTAATTTGGACCACCAACATCAATATTTCGTAGTACCGTCAGAAGAAACAGATGGGCTCGTTGTCGAAAGTGAAGGTACTGTATCCACGCCAATTATTGCACATCTCATAGCTTTCCTCTTTGGTGGTTCTACAAGAGTGTAATTTGGAACACCAACATCAATATTTCGTAGTACCGTCAGAAGAAACAGACGGGCTCAATGTCGACAGTGGAGATACTGTATCCACGCCAATTATTGCACATCTCATAGCTTTCCTCTTTGGTGGTTCCACAAGAGTGTAATTTGGACCACCAACATCAATATTTCGTAGTACCGTCAGTAGAAACAGCCGGGCTCAATGTCGACAGTGGAGATACTGTATCCACGCCAATTATTGCACATCTCATAGCTTTCCTCTTTGGTGGTTCCACAAGAGTGTAATTTGGACCACCAACATCAATATTTCGTAGTACCGTCAGAAGAAACAGACGGGCTCGTTGTCGACCGTGGAGATACTGTATCCACGCCAATTATTGCACATATCATAGCTTTCCTCTTTGGTGGTTCCACAAGAGTGTAATTTGGACCACCAACATCAATATTTCGTAGTACCGTCAGAAGAAACAGACGGGCTCAATGTCGACAGTGGAGATACTGTATCCACGCCAATTATTGCACATATCATAGCTTTCCTCTTTGGTGGTTCCACAAGAGTGTAATTTGGACCACCAACATCAATATTTCGTAGTACCGTCAGTAGAAACAGCCGGGCTCAATGTCGACAGTGGAGATACTGTATCCACGCCAATTATTGCACATATCATAGCTTTCCTCTTTGGTGGTTCCACAAGAGTGTAATTTGGACCACCAACATCAATATTTCGTAGTACCGTCAGTAGAAACAGCTTGGCTAGTTGTCGACCGTGAAGGTACTGTATCCACGCCAATTATTGCACATCTCATAACTTTCCTCTTTGGTGGTTCCACAAGAGTGTAATTTGGACCACCAACATCAATATTTCGTAGTACCGTCAGAAGAAACAGCCGGGCTCAATGTCGACAGTGGAGATACTGTATCCACGCCAATTATTGCACATATCATAGCTTTCCTCTTTGGTGGTTCCACAAGAGTGTAATTTGGACCACCAACATCAATATTTCGTAGTACCGTCAGAAGAAACAGACGGGCTCGTTGTTGACCGTGGAGATACTGTATCCACGCCAATTATTGCACATCTCATAACTTTCCTCTTTGGTGGTTCCACAAGAGTGTAATTTGGAACACCAACATCAATATTTCGTAGTACTGTCAGTAGAAACAGTGGAATAAGTCTGCATTTAGTCAAATATTTCACATTTAATTTGACGGCAGACTAAACTTCAGCCTATTTACCGGTATCGACTATTTTACTTTCAACATATAACGTTTACTTAAGATGTATTCAATGTTAAAATGTTCTGTTCTTTTAAACTCTATAATATAATTTTATAAAATAGGTTACGTACCTTACGTCTCAAATCCTAGGTTAGTCTTTTTAGAATTGACGACGTAAGGTACGTAACCTATTTTATATTGTCTTAAATCAATCCTGGAGGCAATGTAGATTTTATTGTAAATTATTGGATGTTGAAGGTTGTCTATTTAACCCATTTCAGTATTGGTATTAAGCATATTATCACGAATCTACATTTTATGAGTCTGGTCCATACGCCTGAATATTTAAATCAATGTTAGCAAAGAAATGACTGGATTGTAGCACATTTGCTTTAAAAGAAATAAAAGGAATGAAAAACTTCAACTTGTTGACTGCAAAAGTGCAAGTTATTAGGCCTGTGTTAGTTTGGAGCTGTACCGTAATAGCATAAATATTTAAGTTGTGTCACCACGTGTCTGATATACTTCCCCTGTATATTGATTGTCGAGACGAGGTTCAACATACTCTATGGTAGCACAGTAATGCACTACTTTTCATGGTGAACTTAAACTCTTCCCAGCAGGACGTATTCAGACCAACAAGTACAACAAACACGTCATACATAACATTTTACATTTATGTAACTTTTTCAGCACATTTATTACTGTACTTCAGGTACGTTTCTACTGAATACAATTTGAAAAAATATACATCTAACATATTGTGACTAATCTCTGTGGAAGCCAATACTATGGGATATAATGGCCTTTACTAAACTGGAAGGTAGTGCAAACTGTATTATTACGGTGCTAAAATAAGACTATCTAGGTATGGGGAAATATTATAATATATTGCACCTATCAAACCTCGAATATCATACTCTGTCTTACTCGAGAAAACCAAATATTGATTGCCATATAAACCACAGCTAGGCGTATGAAGCTTTAAAATTTCATCGGAAAGGTTAATCCAACTTTCCCATCAATCACCTAAGCAAGTATGTGAATAGTATGTGTATAGTAATAGTATGTTTATGTAATGGTGGAAATTATTACTTATTATATTCCCGTACAAAAAATACTTCCCTGAAGTCAAAAGGCGTGCACTGAAGACACACTGAAGACTTAGTATAATCTATACTGTTCGGAGAATCGTCATAAACAGACTGCACATGGCTGACAGCCGACAGGTAAAAGACTAACAAACAAACCACCAGAGAGCATCACTAGTCGACTCTAAACATGAGATTTAACGACGTATGTCTTAGAGTTCAGCAAACATCTCTCTCTACAAATCAGCTATAGCCGTTCTTGTGGAGCAGTGAGCTATAGAGGAGATGGGTCTAACTAAGAACACAAACGTTATCCTTGTAATTATAATTATACGGCAAAACAAGTATACATTTTACATTTCATATATCCAATTATATTTCCGTGGTTATAAAAAATAGAATGTGCTAATTATTACAATATATCATTAGCAACTGGACCCAGCTTCCCTTAATAATTAAGCTTTAACAAATAGTCCTGGAATGAGCTGATCTTATCCCTTTACTTCCCATAGTATCCTTTTGGATACATGTTATTTCTCATTCTTTTACCTCTCTGTAGGTAGAGATTTGAGTCTATACCTCTATGCATTTTGTTTCTAGGCTTATTAGAAAGGGTTTTTTAATTTTCCTAGTGTTGGCAAGCCTGCGAAAATAAGAAAAATATCATTTCAAAGTGATGCAAACCAGGTTGTTGACACATCATGAAATTTAAGATTTTCAAGCTAAGATGTTTTTATGTTTATAATTAGTTACGAAGCTGGAAAAAATTATATTTCACTTCATTGCACCTTTATCTATTGAAATATACATAGAATTTTCTGTTACTTACTTTTTATATATTTGGTATAAAATAACTGAATCCAAATGAATACTATGGGAACACAGAGTATGCTGACAATATTTAAAGAGTCCTTTGCGTTCCCATAGTATGCATATGGAAACTGTTTTTTTTTTTTTTTTTTCTTCGATATAATTATGTTTTCTTAAGTCTGCACAGTGATAAGTAAAGGCCTATAAAAAATGCTGTAATGCTTGTTTCAGTCCGATATTATAAATCATAAAAAATAATCATGATGTGTTTTACAGATTAATGACGATGAAGAAATTGACGAGTGGCTTATGATGCCATATAGTGATATTGTTATTAAGTGTTTTACATAATATGTCTATTTTTTACTGATTCTAAATTAATTTGTTTTAATTGTTGAACAAGTAACTTATTTTCAAATTTATACAACTTTTAGGAAACTTGTATCCATAAGGATACTATGGGAGTGTCAAGGTAAAATTAAAATTATTAACGTATGAAAATTAGCGAACAATGGTACTTCAGGTTTCCATGGAATCCATATGGATACATATTTCTAACTTTTAATTCTATGAGGGAAATTAAAAAAAAACACATTTTTGGCCATAAAATAACAAAAATAAAAATAAAATTCTCAATAAAATTTTTGTTGTTATAGTGCATAATTCCGGGAAGTATAGGGTTTTATACAGAAGTTTGGGTTCACGTCATTCATCGCTAATCGCTCACTCGGCTTTGAGTGTAGGCCTTCTGAAATTCTATTTGGGAACAAGAATTTTGACCCTCTTTTAAACTCTCAATTAAACTTCATCACAGGAGACATAAACAAACTATGTCAATACTAATCGTGCCTCTAAGATGAGGCAAGTCTAGAACAGTAGTGTATGAAGTAAGAGCACAATTGTTATAGCTTGGCCGCGACTGGAGCTCGGAGGACAGCTTGGTTCCATGTTATCGCCATATACTGTCTACTAACATAGTTTTGGCAATCTTAACAAACGTCGAAACATCCAATAGGGATAAATTCCACAACTCTATGAATAGTTTTAGCTAATCCAAAACTGTTTTAGTCACAGTCATCTGTTGGTCGTACTTTGCTGTGTTATGACGATGATGACAGACGACCATAATTATTGAACAAAATAATAAACCTTGATTCAGCTGGAGCTGTTCTCTTCAAAGCGACTAGGATCAGCTGAGCTACTCGCACGCTTATTAGGTACCTCGCAAATTGTGTGAAAAGACTTGTTAGTCAGAGAGTGTATTATGCAAATTGACAAACTATCGATTATGTGTGGAGACACGTTTCACTTATACAGCCCCTTTAGTGTATGTAGTGTATGTATGTGTTTGTCAGTCAAAATTACATTTCCATTGGATATTTTAATTTTATTAGGATTATTTTTATACAATTTAATGTTTACATATACAGGATGTCTGGTAAGTAAACAGTCGAACTCTGTAAAATGGTAAAAAAATTAAACTATTAGTGCGTAGTATAATTATTATGGGTGACAACTAATCGAAATAGACGAATGTTTACCTGCTTCGGAGCTATTATTTTAAACTTATAATTTTGTTTTTAATTTTCTTGCGGTAAATGTTCTTGCAAAATCACGAACAAAAACTGTTCTCAAAAACCGTTGTTTATGCACGTCTAGTATTACAATTCAGGAATAAAGCTCATTAAATAATCTTCTTTATATCAATCCTTAGTAGTATTTTGTGAAGGTATTTTCTTAACAATTCTAAAACAGTTTAATATACATACTAATGTACCAAAAATTATGAACGTGTCTTCCATAAAGATTTAAAGGAGTATATTGATCATAATTACATGATTGATTATCCGAAGGATGAAGCAGTATGTAAATAAGCAGCACCGATTACTAAAAAGTATTAAATTACTACTGTTGCTGGTGAATGGTGAATTACGGTTACACAAGCATTAGTGGAACAAGGAATCTTGAATTGCAAATGTTGGATCAGCTTATCGCCACTATGCAAATTCCTCAATTGCAGCTTGGTAACTCATAAGGTCAAAATGTGACTCTACAGACCTTGAAAAGATCATGATTAAATGCATAGGCATTATTTAGTAATTTATAACAATTCTATGTTAGTTTGGTTTTAATAAGTTGTGCTGCCAGTTTCAGGCTAAACATATGACAGGTAATAGTAGTTTACGCAACGATCGCGTAAGGACAATCTTAACGACACAAGAAGGTACGAGACTTGGCGAGTGCCTTTGAAACTTCTACGTGTGTCGTTAAGGCTAATTACGTGAGTTGCGTACATATTACTTCACCTACGACCGTTTCTTAATTTAAAAAAATCATTACTCATAAGTTTCAAAGATATCTTATGTTTTCGTTTGTAACCTCTAATATCCGCTGACAGCGATGCAACGACTTATTGTCCCAACCATTCAGCAAAATTTTTCTTAACAGCTGACAAGTTGATGTTCGAAGTATTACAATTTTAGTTCTTTTCTCTCATACCTTGAACCTGATTGGTCCATTACTCGTGTTGTAAAGTAAAACAACAAAGCTGTTAAGTAAGTAAACAATGCTGTTAAGTAAGTAAACAATGTTGTTAAGTGGATCCTTTCATTCCTAAGAACTAAACTGAAACGGCTAGTTTAAAAAATGGTCGTAGGTAAAGATCATTACAGAATTTTAACTGTTACCTATTATAAACTAATATCGTAAAGCTTATCAAGAAAATCACCCGTATACAGACATACGTAGCATTCCGTTACCGATACCGTATTGAGGTAGGATTGATAAACTTTATTTTTGTGACATGGTGTTCTCAATAATAAATTTTAAATGCTTCTATCGCTGGCAAATGGCAAATGGATTTCTTGTGGTTCTCATAACCCTCAAAGGCCCTAAATCATTGTAGGTCTACACAGTATCTACGATATTTTCACTTAGCGTATAAAGTGTTCGCACATATTTAATTCATACCTATAAAAGGCAAAGCCCTCAGTGACTGACTGACTTACTCATAACTAATTCACCTATAAAAACTACTTAGTTTTTCTATTTAATGCCTAAATAATCAGTATACCAAATTTCGGTATCCTAGGTAGACAAATTAGTGATGAGTGAGTCAGTCAGGCAGTTAGGTGTAGACTACTAGGTGTAGACGACTCATCAACAATCAATAACCAATCTAATAATTTAGAATATAAAAAAAAATGCCACTATAATATTGGCCTTTATTGCGATTGTGACGGTTTTACGAAGGATTTTGCAATTATATTTAACTTTTTTAATTATAACCTTTTACTTTTGTATTCAGTCAATATTAGCTTCGTTATACTCTTTCTTTGATTATTGCCCTCTCCCAAAAGCCAATTTCCGACTGTCAATTCTACATTTCCACAAGAGTGTATACGGCCCAACATTCTGTTGTATATTTTCAGAGGTATCAGATTTCCAGTCTTAATTAAGTATTCTCATTATAATGTCTGCTTCAATCGGGCGTTACTTGGGTTGGGGTTAAAGTTTTCTGAAAGGCTCACTTATAGCTGAAATCATATCTAGGCTCTTATACTTACTGTAATCGTTTTGGGCATAAGAGTCCTTGGAGGCTAGCGGCCATCTTGGATGATTTCAAACAGCTGTTTAAGAGTTATTTATCAGCTAAAAATATGTTTTCAAAAACCAATGTGATTATAATTTAAATATCCAGTATACTGTGAGATTATAAATGTTCTTTGTAGTTTTAAATTGTTCTCCAAGGGAGCCCATGTAATCTAACGGCCATCTTGGATTTGCTCGTCACAAGAGCAATGTTAATTTCAAACAGCACTGAAGAGTTATTTACAATTTTAAAATATTTTTTCAAATACCAGAGTGATTGTAATTTAAATATCTAGTAAACTGTGACATTAAAAATTTGCTTTGTAGTTCTTTAATTGTTTTACGAGTTAGAACGTCTAGGCTCCGAAGACCCCCTCCACTCACTTGATTAGCTGTTGGCCCTAATTTATCCTAAGTTTATTAAACAGCATCAATAATGGTGAATAATTAGCCTCACAGATGTACAGTAACCTCACGTCAAGTACAGTCTGATATTCGCAAAGTTGCCTTAGTCCGATTTGACAGTTTTGTAGTTTATTTTGTAGTCTATTTAAATGTTATTTGTCCAATTTGACAACTCGTATTTGACTCGAGTGTATCATGTATTAAGGCCTTTTAGTTTTGTTTGATTGATGGACATAAACAAGATTCCAGTATAAAAAGCTATAAAGGTAAGCATGGCAAATGGTGTAATATGATATAAATTGGAACGACATGTTTGGATAATCCATAGACTTTAGGAGTAGTAACCCTTACCGTGCGTATGCTTCATTGGGCAGACATACCAAAAACTATGAATCCGACATATGTGAAGTGATTATTTTAGTGTGGCGGATTGCGTGTAGATATTTATAAATATCTAGGTTACTGAGATCGCAATCCTTTATAACACTACGGTCGTTTCGGAGATCACTCCATCGTCGGCTGCGTAATCGTAGTACACACCAAACTGAATTATTATTTACATATTTAAATTTTTCATTGTATTTCTTCATTTTTCATTGCGGTAAAGTTTAATAAGTAAACACCAAAACACGCACACTACACGAAAACATGAAAACACGTGCACGGCTAAGAAACTGACGACCGACTGGCGTGATTTACTATTAGTCATAGATAAAAAGAAGTAGACATATATTCTCCTTTTATCTACGCTATAGTGTACTACTACTACGCGCCCGACGATGCAGTGATCTCCGAAATGGCCGTAGTGCTATAAATTATCAGGATTGCGTAGACTATAAGTAGCCTATACAGGGTGTATATGAAGTCTCCCACGGGCTTAATATTTTCTAAACGACAACAGATAAATCAATAAGATTTGGTACATCAACACCACACCTAAAAATCTACTTTTTCAAGGAACTATCAATTTTCTGTCATATCATGGGGACGTCCCGCAAGGAGTCAAAAGGAAATCTTAAAGAGAAGCATAGGTTGGCATGTATATCAAATTAAAGTATATGTATATTAATATGTATTAATATGTATATTAAATTAATAATCATTGTTAGTCAACATTGCTCAGATTTTAGTTGTTGTTCTTCTTGTCTTGTCAAGTTTTCTCATTAAGTAGATTCTTAAGCCCCTTTGCATGTTTGGCTTGACCCTTAGTTATAGGAACATTTAGAAAGCATTATATAAAAAAATAATTGTAAATTGGTTTGTTTGGACCGTTAGAAGCAAAAATAAAATAAAAAAAATAAAATAAAGGTAGCATAAACTAGCAAAATATAATGCCGCAAATTTGAACTCAAACGGACAACCGAGCCAATAATGACAGTTGTTCAAAGATTAATTTAATTTGCATTGCTATTACACGCTTACTCCTCAGGGGACACGCCCTAGGAATCGGAAGAAAATTGTTAACGTAAGCATAGGTCGATATGCACATCAAAATGGTCTTCACTAGTAGATTACAATGCCGTAAATTCAAGCTCAAAAGAACATCCGAGTAAAAAATGGCAGTCGTTCAAAGATTCAAAATGGCGGATTCAAGAAATCTTTGAACGGCCGCCATTTCAACCTTTTGAAGTGCGGTTTGCGGCATTGTATTCTACTAAAAAATACCTTTCATTTGATGTGCATATTGACCTATGCTCCGTTTTAAGATTTCCTTCTGACTCCTTGCGGGACGTCCCCATGATATGACAGAAAATTCATAGTTCCTTGAAAAAGTAGATGTTTAGGTGTGGTGTTGATGTACCAAATCTTATTGGTTTATCTGTTGTCGTTTAGAAAATATTAAGCCCGTGCGGGACGTTATATACACCCTGTATATTTATGAGAGATTGCTGGTTCTGAAATGTAAACTTTAACATGTTTGGTTTATTTGTTATTATATATATAAAGTGTCTTCGTGTTTCTCCCAACAGTTAGTTGTGATCTAATACAGTTCTTGTTATTACGCATCAAGCAATAGTCCTCTGACACAAAAGACTGTTTGATCATTGTTAACTTTGCCAATGTTAGGATTTTGACACCAGGAGCGGTCGTCGTGTCGTGGACTCTGCATCAGACGTCATTCCTAATCCAATATCCGCCTGGAAATTCCGCATCTACGCCGCGCCGGCAACAATTGTTTGTTTAACCAAGCAGGTTTTTTTTAACCAGATCTATTCAATCTAACTTTAAGATATACATGTAATATGCAATAATTTTACACTTTTTATATTAATACTTGGCGCTTATCTTCATCCCTATTAAATCAGTACTCAAACTCAATACGTCTAAAGGCAGTTACCTACATAACAAGAAAGAAAGTTTTTATTGGTTCAACAATGTTAACTAACGTATGATGAGTAAATACATATTTTCACCACTGTCTGCCATTAAGTTCAATGTTAGTCGAAGTGTTTAATGATGCCAAGACCAGGGGTAGGTTTGAATGTTGATTGCCTCTAATATATTAGATAATATTTTCGATGTTAAAGCAGGACGCGTAAACATATGTACAAAAACCTGTCTTGGCCGCATTACAAACAAAGGTAGAAAAATTGCTTATTTTAAAGATAAATAATATAGTAAACTTTCTTACTTAATTGTTTATCAATAGCAAAATAATAAATACAATTATTTAATTACGGAATTACATAAGCTGTATCACACGAATATTCGACATAACAGTCAGAGATCGGTAACACCGTGAATCGAAAAAAAAATACATTTGTAGATATCAAACCAAAATTATAATGTAAAACTGCAAAATGCCAAAAGATCAATTAATCTAATTTATCCAATTAGTTGAAATTAGGTTAGAAGAAGCAAAACAAAAATGTAGACTAATTATTAATGTTGGGTTGCAGTGAGGGCCCGCCGCTGACCAAAGCCCGTACCGCTGCCGGCTATGATGGAATATTGATGTTTACCGCTCTGCAATAGTTTTAGAACGGTCATAAAACGATGGAAATTTCCAAGTCCATTTTTGACGTATTGCTCATCATCAACACTCATAATGCTCACCGTCATTGTTTGAACTCCTATTTGATTATACAAACTTTCCCATAGTGGTTATTTAAAATGTTAATAGACTAATTACTTGGCCTACTCAACACATTTTGGAAATACTACTTGATGTTCCTAAGTCGTAAAAACTTTTAGATTTGTTTTATTGTAGTCCATACCCCTCTTACAGTCGGTATAACGCATCCAGTCTAAACTGTCGTTAAAAGTTCTGAAAAATAATGAACCATATATAGGTACTATACTCTTTTAAACTGGCCATAACTATGCCAAATAAAATAAAGAATGTTTTTTTTTTCATAGCGTGAAAAATATATCTATGATTTGTTATTGATCCTAACTTTCAATTTAGAAGCGTTGTGTATATATACGAGCAATGCTAACTAGTAAAGCATTTACAATTTACACTGTTCCATTTACTTGGTTGAGTTCGTTGTTGCATGGTCTGTTCATTGACCAGATGATGGATGTTGATGCTGTGATTCTGCAGGGTGACTTAAACGTGAATCTCGTGGAAAATCTAAAACCTGATTCCAACTACTTGTCTTCTCTTCTTCAGTCCATGAATCTGAGTCAGCTTATAAAGGAGCCTACTCGTGTCAATCATCTGACATCCTCCCTCATGTACTTGATCATTGTTGACAGAGACCTGAAGCTGGAGGTGGGAGTGGTTGACACGTCGAATATTCTTGATTATAGATGCATGAAAATAACGGATCACCGTATGGTATTTTGTGACCATCCTCATAAAATGGCCAAAGTGAAAAAGATTAAATATGTGTCTTACAGATATTTGAAAAATGTCAACGTAAAACAGTTCGTTGAACTCGTATCTGCAGTTGACTGGGACTACATTTCATCTCTCGATAGTGTGGATGACTTAGTACTGACCATAAAAATGAGGGGATTCTTCTAATTGATGACTTATGCGTTCTGGTTGTGAGGAAGCCAGTTACAAAGAAGAAGGCCCCATGGAGAGACAAAAGTATTGCTGTTCCAACAAAAATAAAGAAAAAATCAAAAAAAGTTTTTTCTGAATCACAGGAACAGTGTGAAAGAGCGGCCACACTGTAAAGCAAGAAACATGCTTAATTTAGCTATAAGAGGGGCAAAAAACGTTTTCTTGAAAGTCAAGTACAGGGTAAAGATCCCAAAAAATTCTGGGCATCTGTGAAAGCTACTGGGGTGTTGGAGTCTGCCGAAGAAAAATATTGTTCTTCTACACCTCAGGAACTCAATCGATATTTCTCTACAATGGGAACTAATAATAATAATAATTGTTGTATTAGTGCGGGCAAATTGAAATTTTATAACCCGAACAGTAGTAATGATGTGGAGAAGGAATTTTCTTTCAAACCTATGACTGAGGATATTATAAAGGCAGTCATGAACGCCATCACCACCCGAGCTGTGGGAACGGATGGAATTTCCTGTCGACATGATCAAGTCTTTGAGTCCCTACTGTGCCTCAGCTATTTGTCATTTAGTAAATCTGTCCTTGGTTACAGGATGTTTTCCTAATGTTTGAAAAAAAAATTAATTCCACTGGCAAAACAATCAAATCCTAATTGTGTTTCTCATTTCAGGCCCATTTTTATAATTTCTATCCTTCCAGTAATGTCTAAGATATTAGAAAAGGTTGTTGTTGAGCAATTGGCATGTGTTTTATATATATATATATATATATATATATATATATATATATATATATCTGAGAATATACTTACAGAGACTCAGTCAGGCTATCATCGTGGTTTCAGTAAGAGCTCTGCACTCTTGAACACTGTATCATGGATGATCTGTTATCTGCTAAGGATAGGGGTTGGGAGTTTTGTTACAGGTTTAGATTATTCAGACACTTTTGATTCAGTGGATTTTGATCTTCTGCTCACTAAACTGCGGTTTTACCGATTTGATCCAACCTCGATGGTCTGGTTTTCCTCTTACCTAAACAAGAGGTCCCAACAGACTAACGTTGATCTGAAAGCGTCAGGCTTTTTGCCAAAGATTAGAGGTGTTCCGCAAGGTAGTTGCCTAGGGCCGAACCTTTTCTTGATTTACCCTTCCGACCTCGGGAGTCAATAGAGGTAATGTGCTATTCATTCATATATAAATGACACACATCTTATATCTTCCTTTCCATCTTAGAATCCTTGACGCGATCAGGGATATGAACTGCGATCTGAGTGTAGTTATGAAATGGTCTGATGATCATGGACTTCAACTAAATCCTGATAAGTGTTCTCATCCATATCAGAAATGATATGGATATCATTTCACTGCATATTTTCCACTGCATATTTTGCAGTTTAGATATGTGTTCATATCTTTGTGTTCATGATTGTTCAGTTTTGCATGTCTATAATTCTTCTCTGCAGGGCAAACTAAATTCTAATAGGAGTAATATGATTCATTGGATGATACGCCTTTGTGACTTTGTTCTTCGTTAAGATGATGATGATGATGATGATGTGACTTTGTCCTTGGCGTCTATCTGGATGATACTCTTAAATTTTATGAGCAGGTGAGCTGATCCGTTGTGTTGCTGATGGCAAGTTGAGATGGTTACACAGACTGAGGTTCAAACTGCCGACTTCAGCAAAACTTCAAATAGTGCAAGCAGTGATTTATCCATCTATTAACTACTGCCTCCCTACATTTCTGGTTGTTTAACGAAAGAAAACAATCAAAATACTGACAGGACAACAGAATAATTCACTAAGGTTTGTTAATAATTTGAAGATCTTTGACCATATTAGTGAATTCAGATTGAAAGGTCATACACTATCCATACAGCAAATCTCTTATCTCCAAACATCAATTTTGGTTTACAAGACACTGCTGACAAACCAGCCTCAGTATCTGAATACCAAGTTGGTGCGAAGATCTGATGCTTTCGAGCTCAGTACTCGTATTGTTGCAGTTACCATGGGTCAGAACCGAGTCAGGGAAAACGCCTTTCTCTACTTTGGACCCCTGGTTTACAATGCCTTCCCATCAGGGGTAAAACAAAAAAAGATTACAGGCATTTAAGAAGAATGTTAAAGATATGCTTTTTTAGCTTTATTTCTTAAGAATGTTGCAGTTTAATTTACTTTAATTTAATTTACTTGTAATTGATAAAATAGTTTGCTTGTGAAACAGAACTTTGTATCTGATGTACGCTAGATAAATAAATTATTTATTTATTTTGTTTTTTATATTTTTATATATATTTTTTTTTATTTAGTTATTTATTTATTTATTCATTCTTTTATTTACTTTTTATTTTATTTACTTATTTATTTATTTTATTTGTTTATTTATATATATATTTATTTATTTATTTATTTATTTATTTATTTATTATTTATTATTTATTATTTATTATTTATTTATTTATTTATTTATTTATTTATTTATTTATTTATTTATTTATTTATTTATTTATTTATTTATTTATTTATTTATTTATTTATTTATTTATTTATTTATTTATTTATTTATTTATTTATTTATTTATTTATTTAATTGCACACAATTGTTTGTTTTCATTGTTTAAACAATACAAGTGCCCTTCCTAACCCCAAACCCCTCGTTGCTGTTGTAGAATTACATAAGCCCTGCATGTTATTATGTACATAATCCTTAACAAACCGTGTATGGCTTCAGCTAAATTAGTAGAAATAACCGCTTTAAACTTCTTCAAACTTACAAGATTAGACTTTAAACATTATAGTTTTGAATTACCAGCACTGGTATGTATTTACACCCCTTAATCTGGTGTTATTGTAATTGTTATCTGACGATTGTACGTATTTACACCCCTTACGCTGGTGTTATAGTAATTGTTATTTGACGACTGTACGTATTTACACCCCTTCTTCTGGTGTAATTGTAATTGTTATCTGACGATTGTACATGTACGTATTTACACCCCTTACTCTGCTGTAATTGTAATTGGTATTTGATGACTGTACGTATTTACACCCCTTACTCTGCTGTAATTGTAATTGTTAGATAACAATTACAATTACAGCAGAGTAAGGGGTGTAAATACGTACAGTCATCAAATACCAATCAAATACCAGTCGTCAGATGACGACTGTACGTATTTACACCCCTTACTCTGCTGTAATTGTAATTGTTATTTGACGACTGTGCGTATTTACACCCCTTACTCCGGTTTTATTGTAATCGATATCTTATTTTAATTAATTTAATTTAATCTAGTTAATTCACTATACATTCATAAGATCTAATTGGGACCAAAAACGTCTTAAGAAACTCTTACCTACTGAATATTATTGTTATAAAATTAGGAACGTAAAAAATAACTTGAATCTTTGAATAGCTTTCAAATTTTAATTCCATGTTATACAATCCCAATACACCGATAACCGTACCAGTACATGTGTAATGTATTAGATATATTACATCTTATTTTACTGTAATATATCATATACATCACAAAATTACCCATGTGTATATTACATTACAAATAATAAATAATATATACATTACATATAGCATGTACATGTACATTACATGTTTATAGCATATACATGTATATATATATTACCCATGATATACAAATCAGTAAGGATATAATTATAGTTTTTAGAATAGAAAAGAAAAACTAACACATTTTTTTAAGTTGTTCGAAAATTAAAATGATTATGTACATACTTTGTACTTTGTACTTACAAGTCGCTAAACACGGTGGTGGAACTATGCCAATTTGTTCTGATTGCAAGGCGAAGATGACTGTGATTTAGTAGGTTTAAACCCAGCGACCCATAATGCATTAGTCCACATGGTCACACAGTTGATGCACTGTTTATTGGGTTCGATTAGTTCATCTTGTTGTTTCGTAAAGTCAAATCACGTATACTAAATCGAAAACTTTTCTGTTCACAATTTATATTTCCCCAGGGTTTAATTGTTCATTAAATTTTGTCTGAACTGATATGAAACAACATGACACTTCAGTCTGAGAAGAAAATAAATTACCTTTCCTCTCACACAATATGTTAGGTTATCTTCTTTAAGAAGTATCTTGTGTTGCTAGTAATTAATATATTTGCACTCTTAAGACATGATGAGTATCAACCTAATAAATAACATAAAATATTAACATTAATCCTAATAAAACTAGAATTGATTACAGTAATTGAAAAAAACGTCTTATCATACCTTTTAAATCTATTTTTCATTTCATGCCTATTCAGTTGCATCAGAATATCAATTCTGGAAGATTTCATGGTTCTTTTTTTCACATCTCAGTTTACCCATCAGTGTTTCATGGTAAAATAACACACCATGCCTCTGTGGCCGGCACAGTTATCCGAGTAACTACGTTTGTTTTAATTATCTCTAGCTTCGTGGCCTTCCTCTTAGCCTCGTTTAAAAAAAAATGTCAATTGTAAATATATGTAGGCTGCTAAACTTGAAACTTATTGAAAACCCTTATTTATCAACACAATGTGCCTCAAGTAACATTGAATTTACGTGGTTTCACTGCATGACTATAGTGATTGTGTGTGCATTTGCCTTTTGTTTTTTATACTTGATCTTTTAGTTGCATGTTTTCACGTTCACTACCCTAAACTGACCAATGCACGCTACCGGTATGCCAGTTTTGACAGGTTTTTTACCACTATGTACGACCGGTCTGTACCCGTTTTCGATTGTGGATTTATCATTTGATGTCACAGGACTAACGATTGCTTACTAATAATGTAATCAGGTTCGGTTTAGGATAACACTTTTTTGCATTGTCGAAACTTGCTATTCATTCATTTGTGTCGATCTTTAAGCGAATTACGCTAATGGTGGAGAATAAGCTATTACCATCAAAACCTAAGCTGTGTTATTGATACCTCTGCAGTCTAATATTAAAGAAGTTGTTATATAAGTTCCAGTGTTACGATCATCGAACCTTTATTTTACAGAAGTTCCATTGCTTCGACGATGATCAAATATTTAGCCCATCATAATGATCGAATGGATTTTCTTTTTGTATAAAACTCAATCCTTTTTTATATGCAACATTAAAACCTGAGAAACAATAGGGACTGTTCAATTACGGTTGTAATATCCCCAGGACTACCGTGCCTTTGTATAAAGAATGTTGTTTTTCTTTGTTCGTTGAGACTGTGTTCAATATCAGCTATTCTTTCTACTCTGTTGAATAAAGAAGCGATGTTGATTTTTGTTCTCACTATGAGTTTGAATATTTGTTTAATCCGTACATATAAAAATGAATGACCGTCTGCCTGTATTTAATGCGTTGCCAAACTATTCATCCGATCGTCATGAAAATTTAAGAAGTTGCTCTATATGTGTTGAGGGATGTTTGTTTGAAAGACGATTTTTAGAAAATCCATAAGTTACCAATTTATGGCGGCCTAAATTTCTACTTATGAGGAGTAAGTTTGTTTACATATTTTCTGAAATCAAAACATTTGTTTTCTGAAGCTTTAGTAACAGCAGCTGTTCAGTTAGCAATGTGACTTACCACTCAATGCCCCCGTATCCACAGTTTATGTAAACCGAACATAACAGTATGTAAACCGATAAATAACAGAAAAAACAAATTTTATAACAATTATTGATTTTGTATTGTATTTTACCCGAGCAAAACCAAATTTTTCTGCTAGTTAAAGGATGAAATTAGTTTGTTTGTTTGATAACCTTATTGTTTGGACTGGTGCAAAAACTAAAATATCCTTTCAATCATTATTTTCTTTTAAAACTTTATGGTAAAATGTTTCAATATTTTTTCAAACTTTAATTATAAATAGACGCATACTTTTAATCGTATGTTATGCAACATTAATATTAGTAAAAATATGCCGTCAATATTAAAGAATGGTTTTCGAAAAAGATTTTTATTTTACTTTGCATATACAAAAATATTTTTCTGATTTAATTATTTATCTAATTTGGAAATCCGTTTGTGTACGAATACATTCAGGTGATAAAATTATTAAGTATTTAGTTTGGATTGGTTAATTACATTGACATAATGAACATGTGTTAGGTTATTGACGACATTAATATGTATGGGATTTGACCGAATAGTATATTACTGCTATTTTCCGCCAAGGTAATGCCACGTACAACAACAATTGTAATTTGTGGACGAAACGCTATGTCAAATACATACAATATGTAGGTACAGGTTGTCCGAAAAAGAACTCCCTAGTTTTGAAATGTATTTGTTTACTGTATATTGTACAAATTATATTTACTGTAACAGTAAATAAAAGTTAATGAAATAAAGGTGTTTTTAACACTAGTACACCTTGGTATGCGAACAATTTGTAGTGCTGCTGATATCCAAGTAATTTTACTAATTTTTATCATAGTTTTTTTATTATTTGTTATTATTATTTATTAGCTAAACTACCCCCAATGTCAAAAAGGTGTATCAAACTTATTGGCTAACGTACGAAATTAAATCTAACAAGACTCTACACAACCAATGGATTATTACTCATCCATTTAAACTTATACTATCATGAGCAATTTTTTTAAACTAGAGTTCTTTTTCGGACACCCGGTATACATTTGTTTAGGCTTAAATACTTAAACAGACATTTATATTTTAAGATCTACTTTAAATTTACTTTTAACTAGTTTATTGAAATCTCCAAAAAGCGAGTACAGTGATCGCATTAGAGACAGATCTCGTTCAACAGCTGGTACATGGTCGTAGATACTTCGTATATTACAGCTGTAGTTTAATCTCTAAACGAACTATATTTGAATATAAATACTAAATAAAATAAGATTACGTTTAAAAGTCTAATCTGATGATTATAAAATATTAATACAATAATAATATCTGGCGTTTGCCAAATAAAATGTTCGTTTGAATACAATAGTTTATTTCTTTTAGTATTTTGTAAACCCCGTTCTACTATTTTGCTGGGTTATAGTTTAGTATATGGTTGTTTAGTTTTCATAGGTTTACAAAAGTATGGTTGGTTATTTTTAGGGAAAGGCTTGGTTGTAATTTGTTAAACCAATGAATCCAACAAAACATAATCCCATGGCGATTGAAACTCGTCCAACCTACGATTGGACGAATGCCAAAACACATACACTGAAATTCACTGCATTAATAAACTATCGTGAACCCAGACAGAAAACAAAAGTATCGGAATCGGAATATTATATTACATCGTACAGGCGTACACTGACGTAACTTAAACCCGTGAAAAATAGTTATAGGCTTAGATGTATTGCAAATAATTAAATAATAACATTATATTGTAAACAAGCATTTAAAGCAAATACACGGTCAACAGGTGACAATCGAAATACGCGGTCACTTTAACATGCATATTTTATCCCAGGTACAAAATATCATTGAGATTTTCCTAACTTTTCAAATGAATTATATTCGTGTGTATATCGTCTTTACTTCTAAAGACACCAAACGTAAGTTAATTCATGTTACAGATACGAGATTGAGGAATGAAGGTTTAGTCTAATCTGATTGCAAAGTTTATGAAACAACAAACACAACATCTCTGTTGGAGACCGGAGAATCACTAGATAGTATCACTGATTCAACCCCCGCCGCGCAACATCCCTCGTTTCTTATATTAAAAGTATAAAAGGCAATACTGTCTGTACGAAGCTAAACATGTGCATGAACTTAAGTATTGGAATAAATGGCCATTAACGTAAAATTTATTCATGTATCCTGTAAAAGTTAGAAGACTCGAAAATAATGCTAAAATATTTAATTACTAGGCCTAATTTGGGTTGCAGTAATTGAATTGTATATTATTCGACCACTCTTGGTTCAAACGTGGTATAGCGCTTTAAACATTCTTTACAGAATATGGTGTAGTATGGTAAAAACTCAATGTGTTAAAAAAACGCCTAACATTGCGTTCCCAGGTTTTTAGTTTATAAAAGAAGTTGCAATATTTTAGTAAACTGATAAAACATGAATACAACTTAAAACATTTAATCCAAATATTTTAACATTA
The DNA here is from genome assembly GCF_028750875.1 of Macrosteles quadrilineatus. NCBI lineage: Eukaryota > Metazoa > Arthropoda > Insecta > Hemiptera > Cicadellidae > Macrosteles > Macrosteles quadrilineatus. The sequence goes on from NW_026542594.1 coordinate 78,050,252, forward strand.
GTATCTTCGTACTTGCACATTAGCTTTACATATTACAGCTGTAGTTTAATCTCGAAATCGGCTTAAACTCACTCTAAATAAACTATTCCATAAAACTAGGTGCTCTCGTGCTTCGCTAACAGGTAAAAATGCAGAAAAGAATAATTCGTTTTTTTTCTACTATAATAAACAGTTACAACACACTTACCAGGAAACATAGTCAAAGCTCAATCGTACTTAAATAACCCAGTTAAATTAGACTAATCGGTTGAAATAATTCCCGGAGGGTTGGAAATGTCTTTAATTGTTCCTTTTGTAATCATTAAAATTATTTTTAATGATATTATCTTTAAAAACAGAAATGCAAAAAAACACGATTTTAATATACGGTTATTTTCTTTACCCTTTAGCTTTAAACGGTTAAGTCCAACGCAAAAATGCACAGGTTATTTTTTGTAGGGAAGTTTGTCAGCTATAACTTTTGTATTTAACACTTTTCAATATGACTTATGGATTCATGGACCTTATGGGGGATATAAGTGAAAAACTAAAAAAAGTCACATTCAGAGCCCCTCCCTTAGTCAAGCTCGACCCCCACCCATCAGGACTTTTTATTTCCTTCAGTACATTGAACAAAAGGAACGATTAAACAAATTTCCAACTATCCGGGAATTTTTTCACCCTAATGGCAATTTTTTGTTTTATTTGACTGGGCTATTATTTAAAAGAAGACCTCTTTATGTATTACCAGCATTTATACTGTATAGTGTATTACATTCCAAAGACTAAGCAACACAAGGGAGTTTATTTTACCTATGCTATTACCAAAACATGCGTTGGTTATTCTATCGTATTGCATTTAAAATATTAAACCATGGGTTGTTTGTTTATATTCAACTAACAATGTACACATGACGCAAACTATCTTGACACATGACAAATTCCATTACTGAAGTAAAATTTATTCAACAGCTGGATTAGTAAATATTCTTCATAAGAAATACATTGGCATTTTTATGGCCTGCGGGGCAAAGCCCGAGGAGTTTTATTAGAGGAATTGGTAAAAGGGGTGTCTACACAAAAAAATACTTCATTTTGACACATCGTCTGAAAACATTCGTCCACTTTTAACGAAGGAGTAGTGTTTCGTAGAAATCGCCTTCACGTATTATACAGGGTGTTCATTTGAAAACTTTACATATCTGTTGTGTGCAAAGGTAAGGCTTTTAACACTTGTTTGTTCTCATTTCCCCCTAAAGGGCCCAATTTCGGGGGTAGGGATGCCAATATTCCAAAATTCCAATATGGCGGCCATTTAAAATCTTTAATGCCAAATTTCATGAAAACCGTAAATATAAAGAAAGTTTCTTTTTTTCAAATCATAAAGATAGAAAATGTAAGTCCAAATCAGACGTTGTTTAATAAAATAGGATGACAAACAACCTAGTTATCCGTTTTTTGTTTTTTTTTTCTACATTCAGTTACGCAACTTAATAGGACTAACAACCATACTGCTCTGTTAAATAACAAATACTAGTAAACAATATGGAAGTCCTATTAAATTGCGTAACTGAAAAATACACATTTCTACCAATTTTGAACATTTTTATCTTGAAAAATGTCAAATATATAAAATAATTCTCAAAAATCACAAATAGACCGACAAACAGAAATCCAGGCATTTTAGACCCATACTTATATTGCATTTTATTTTTGTCTTACCCCAAGGAACAAGTCCAAAAAATATGTCCAGACAATTTGGAAATACCCTACAACTTACACATGACCTCCTGCTCTATTAACTTTGCCTTTTACATAGATGCTGCAAGTATTATACCTTGTGACTATATCACTAAATAACATTTCGTATTTAGAGCAAAAATAATTACTGTATACATCCAGAACGATAAGGCATCATGTATCACCCATACACACCACACCTCATACACCTAACATACATGTAACACACATACATAAAGGTACACATCTCATACATGTAAGGTATTGTGTAATGTTTTAATGTCTTTGTCTAATGTTTTTGTCTACTTTGTATCTCGATAGTTCTGTGGTAGCTGAATTTATAAGTCACAGATATTGGTACAATTCACATTTTAGGCAAAGGAGAGAATGTGGCATTTAATGAAAGCTTTTGATTTAAAGATTGAGTTTTAAATCGGGAATTCCACTCAGTTATCTAAATATTGGTCTTCATTCTGACGATGGAAAGAAAACATTCCTCGCCAACGCAGTAACAGTTTTAGTGGTAACAGACACGGACAGTTGTGAAATTGGACTTGATTAAGAACTTTTCTTAAATCTAGTACCTATGTTTATAAATTAATTGATAATAATATTTACGAAAATAATAAACTACCCTCTAATAAAGTTTTCCTTCCATGGTAAATCTTGATAGTCTCTTATCTTTAGGTTAAGGCAAAATAATTAACTGTTCCTAAACTATTAATTTCACATTGGAGCGCATGAAGTGAACTTTTTTTGGTTTTTTTAGCTATCAAGTTACAAATTTTCAAGCAAAAACTCAAAACTCGGTCAAAATATCTATCAACTCAAATAGTTTTCTTTCAAATAAATTAAAATCATATAAATATATTTCGGAACTATAATGTTACATAATACAGTTGAACCTCGTTTGTACGAACCTCGATAAAACGAATTCCTCGATAAGACGAATTTTTTTTAATCCCCTTGGCACTTTCATATAGGTCAATGCTAAAAACACCTCTATACAACGTAGTAATTAAGTTAAAAACCTCCATAAGACGAATTTGTTTGTGACATGGGCTAGGACTGATTAACCTCTATACAACGAATAATCTTAGCACAAAACCTCTACAAGACGAACGTGACCTCTATAAGACGAATTTATCATAATCTTAACCTCCATAGTACGTAGTTTTCAAAACAAACAGAAGCTTGTCTCAACATGAATCCCCCACCCATCCCTCCTCCTTCCTCAGTCATTGTTTGGAAAAACCTTGGAGCGAGGAGAAACCTCTATAAGAAGAATAACAGCAGCATTAAACCTCGATAAAACGACCCTCTTTATTAAGAATACCTCTATAGTACGAATTTTTCCCGTACCCCTTGAAATTCGTCTTATAGAGGTTCAACTGTATGTATAATAAATAATACATTAGATTAAACATAATCCCTTAGTACCGACCAGTGCCACTAGGATCGTGTTTTTGTTTAAAATTTTTCTTGTTAAATTACAGTTATTTAATACCTAGTTTAAACCAATAAAACAATCTAATTATAAACTATAACTCTTCCTTATGTTATAGCTCAACAGCAAAGCACTAATCATCAATTCAACCCTGAAATAATAGTAACAAAATATCGTCAACACTAGTGCCCTGTGTCACTAACATAAACTAAACATGAAAAATAATCTGCAGATTTTACGGTGGGATGAGTAATCTACTTGTGTTGGTAGTCTCTGATAATACTCTGAAATTAAGTCTCTGAAAAGCAAAGATTGAATGCAGGGACCCAGTCGCAGCATACAAATTTGACAAACTAGGGCACATAGGCTACACACACACATAAGCAAAGAGTTTGAACCTCTGGATCATGGATAATCATATGGTTTTGAGAGCCCTTGGTTATTGGCAGGATTCAAAATCGAGCCACGAGAAGCCTCATGATCCATCTCTATAACACGAGTTTCACCTATATGCAATACAGTAGCGGCTTATAATGGTAAGAGAAAACACGAGGAATGCAAATTGACAGGATTAGCAGAGGTAGACGGCGGAAAGGGCTCGTTAAACAGCTTTGATTCACTTACCAGAGCCGTGAATAAACTTTGACTAGCGTCGACTCAGCCTTGGCACTGGCACTACATACAGTTCCTTGACACACACAATTGGAAGAAATATACTTAGTCTAGTAAAATTATTATTTGACCTGGGCAAAATTGCTTCATAAGCGATTGAAGTGGTATTCAGCTCAACAAATGCTGCTTTATAACATACCCGACAAAATCGAACTATGGGAAAGTAGCTAAATAGTATATTTCGTACCTAGGGCCGAAAATGAGGTTTTGCCGGCTCGAGATAGTTTTTACAGGTTTTTACAGCCCGGGTCCGCAAAATCAGCTGTCCACTTACTTACTTAAAACATGAATGCATTTTAAATACACAATCAAAAACCATAGCATTGCAATAGAATTGGTGTTATTGTCACTGTTGCCTAGCAACTATTTATTTTTATTTTTGCTGATTCCTCAAATTATTTCTTCACATAACCTTAAAGTTGTAGTTGTGTTGACTATCAGTGTGCATTATTATAGTGGTGAATAGTAGTAATAGGGTATAGTGTGGTGAAAAATAGCGTTCGTACCACGGACCGAAATGGTTTTGTAGCTCTCGTTCGATTAATTAAAAAGTATCTTGAGCCGGCAAACCCTCATTTTCGCCCCTATGTACGAAATATACTATTTCACCACACTACGACTATTCACAAGAATAATTAATGCACACTGATAGTCAACGCAACTTTAAGGTTATGTGAAGAAGTAATTTCAGGTATCAGCAAAAATAATAATAAACTGTTGTTAGGCAACGGTGAAAATAAAACAATTCTATTGCAGTGCTATGGATACTGTTTGTGTATTTAACTCATTGCAGCATAGTGTTACAGTAAATGTAACACCAAATGTTTGTCCATTGTTTCACAGTGTTACACTTTGTGTAACACCACATGATTATTTTTTTCCAACCAGACACACAGCGCTATTATTTCGGAACTGTTCCCCTGTAGTTCAACACATCACCACTAGATAGGGTATGTGGGTATTTGAGGGAAACCTATTTATTTATTGTGTTCAGAGACATTCACATGTGATCGTGTTGGTGTTTACTGTTATCATTGATACTTTCATGATTATAGAGGTAAGTTTATTACTGATTATACTTATTCTAAATGGAAAATGAACTTATGGTTTCGTTATACAATATAAAGTTGTTTTCCCATAATTTATTTAAGTTATACGTTGCTAGGTGATAGGTCAAAACAATTAAAAACAAGCATTTTTGCATTTGTCATAGTTCCGTGCAACATGGGGTCACAGATCTAGGGATGGTTCCGTGCAGCAAAGAGTAATATGCAAGCTGGCAGCTGATTTTGAGGCCCTAGGGATGTAAAAACTTGCTCGGTCCCCGTATGACGATGACAGCTGGCATGGCCAGCAAAACGTAACTTTCAGCCTCTAATTAACGTATGTAAAACATCATAGTGTGGTGAAAAATAAGATTTTAAATAGAAGTTGGATTTTTTATTATGGAGCCATTTATTTCAAAACCCCATCAACTGAAATGAAAATTATTTGTATACATCATAAATATGTTTTGTTTTTATTTTATAATTAATTAGTTTTATTAAGTACGGTAACCCATCAACTGCCATGTTTCCATAGGGGTTTTATACATCGTGTTTGGTGCAGAAGCTCGTCAATCTTTGCCCAGTGGAGGTTCTGGGACCTTGTTCAAGGTGATGGGCTAACGGGGGGTACGGGGTGTAGAATGAAAGGATGGGGTCCGGGGGGATTTATTTTAAAATTTGGTGGTTGATGATTAATGGTCACTTTCTAGAACTGTAAAGAAAACCACCATTACGATTTTAGGTCGAAGTAGTGTTTAAATTTATTTATCCAATGGGGAGTTTTAGCCTCTAGCCCCCCCCCCCCCCAGACCCACCACTGTCCTTTTGCATCACTTTTTTAAACGTGTTTACTTTTTCTTACCGAATGCAATCGAAGATGAATAGCAATAGTATATTTCTTTCCTAGGGCAAAAAATGATCTTTTGCCGGCTCTAGATCATTTGTATCATTAGTGAGGTGAAATATCATGTTAGATACAAATAAGGTTCTTGATAGGTGGATACAACTTCGAAAATATAGAAAATATGTGTCTTCATGTGTCTTAATAATCAGCATGAATATATAAAAACATATTTTAGTTATATTCTCTCAACTTCGATAGTAATAATCAGTTTTGCGCCGAATGTAATCAAGCGTTTAAATTTGCTTTAACGTTTACCTAGCGATAGCTGTGCCTTGACTATTCAAAGAATGTAATTAGCTAATTAAAATGCATGTTAATTGCTTTTCATCAATGAAATAACATTGAACTTGTTTAAATTAGTAGAACTTACAGTATAAAGCATAAATAAGCTGCAAAGTATCATATACTTGGCCATCTTAATACTATTAGTTAAGCTATATTCCTTTTTTCTGCGAAACTTGATACGGAATGGGATTGGCAGTGTACTCAGTGCTGGGCTTCCCTGAAACCATACATCAGACTCGTGCGGTCTCAGTTGAAGTTTCTTCTATTCGGAGGACCGCGACACTAAAGTCTCTTTGTTGACGATTTTTGGAACATTCTCTGTGACATTTTTACCTTTCCTTTTTCATGTAGTTTAAATGTATTCCGAGGACGTCGACTTCTCTGCGCCCTCTGGTAAGCTGTGCAGAATAATATAATAGTTTTACACAGTTAAGTGGTCATGACTTATATATTATATTTTTTAACACTAATTAAAGGATAGTCGTAGTAAACCCCTTCATAGAAATAAGAAATGTAATTTTTTAGACAATTAAATATTCGGCCGTTTTTGCTTCAGTCATTTGAATAAGTGAGAAATACACACGATAAACGTATTTAAATGAAGAGATAAACCGTTTAAATTATTCCCCTTTAACTGTGGGACTTGTAACTGTCACTGAACGAAATATCGTTTTCACGAAGATGGATGATTAGTTCTATAAACGGGCAAATTTATTTCAACAAAAGCTTTATTTGATATTTAAACTTGCAACCCAATTTCATATCAAATATTCTATATTTTCTTATAATTGTGCATTATTTTCTTATAATTCTGCTTGCTGTTAAGGTGAGAAAACACCTTTTTAGCCCATAAAGTTTTAACTATCAAAGTATGAGTTACTGTCTTAACCACCTCTAAAATTTAATATACCTCTAGTTATCACTGGTATCATATTTACCGTGTGTTTTCTTAAATTTTGTACATTTAACATTATGAAAAGCGTCGTTTTCAACCTAGTATTCCTCATTTAATTATATCAAAACATTGCCAAAAGTAGTTGTTTGTGTTGGGCGTTTGTTACTCGTCCTATATTCTACAAATATAAGGTGGTTTTTGAGAATGCATTCTGATATTTTCCTTAACATGACACTCTTATGCGATTTAGGTAGACCTATAAACAAAAATGTAAAAAACTACTTTAGGCTTACTTACTTGAACTTGGGCAATTATACTCCCCAAGTTGTTGTCAACACGCCGATGGATACAACATGACTGGTCGCGAGGTACCCAACCCTGGTACCATACTCGTGTGTTAATCCTTCCCAGTGTTATTACTGAGTCCTATAATGCGAAGCGGACTGGTGGCGAGGTACCCAGCCCTGGTACCATACTCGTGTGTTAATCCTTCCCAGTGTTATTACTGAGTCCTATAATGCGAAGCGGACTGGTCGCGAGGTACCCAACCCTGGTACCATACTCGTCTGTTAATCCTTCCCAGTGTTATTACTGAGTCCTATAATGCGAAGCGGACTGGTCGCGAGGTACCCAACCCTGGTACCATACTCATGTGTTAATCCTTCCCAGTGTTATTACTGAGTCCTATAATGCGAAGCGGACTGGTCGCGAGGTACCCAACCCTGGTACCATACTCGTGTGTTAATCCTTCCCAGTGTTATTACTGAGTCCTATAATGCGAAGCGGACTGGTGGCGAGGTACCCAGCCCTGGTACCATACTCGTGTGTTAATCCTTCCCAGTGTTATTACTGAGTCCTATAATGCGAAGCGGACTGGTCGCGAGGTACCCAGCCCTGGTACCATACTCGTGTGTTAATCCTTCCCAGTGTTATTACTGAGTCCTATAATGCGAAGCGGACTGGTCGCGAGGTACCCAACCCTGGTACCATACTCGTGTGTTAATCCTTCCCAGGGTTATTACTGAGTCCTATAATGCGAAACGGACTGGTCGCGAGGTACCCAGCCCTGGTACCATACTCGTGTGTTAATCCTTCCCAGTGTTATTACTGAGTCCTATAATGCGAAGCGGACTGGTCGCGAGGTACCCAACCCTGGTACCATACTCGTGTGTTAATCCTTCCCAGTGTTATTACTGAGTCCTATAATGCGAAACGGACTGGTCGCGAGGTACCCAGCCCTGGTACCATACTCGTGTGTTAATCCTTCCCAGTGTTATTACTGAGTCCTATAATGCGAAGCGGACTGGTCGCGAGGTACCCAACCCTGGTACCATACTCGTGTGTTAATCCTTCCCAGTGTTATTACTGAGTCCTATAATGCGAAGCGGACTGGTCGCGAGGTACCCAACCCTGGTACCATACTCGTGTGTTAATCCTTCCCAGTGTTATTACTGAGTCCTATAATGCGAAGCGGACTGGTCGCGAGGTACCCAACCCTGGTACCATACTCGTGTGTTAATCCTTCCCAGTGTTATTACTGAGTCCTATAATGCGAAGCGGACTGGTCGCGAGGTACCCAACCCTGGTACCATACTCGTGTGTTAATCCTTCCCAGTGTTATTACTGAGTCCTATAATGAGAAACGGACTGGTCGCGAGGTACCCAGCCCTGGTACCATACTCGTGTGTTAATCCTTCCCAGTGTTATTACTGAGTCCTATAATGCGAAGCGGACTGGTCGCGAGGTACCCAGCCCTGGTACCATACTCGTGTGTTAATCCTTCCCAGTGTTATTACTGAGTCCTATAATGCGAAGCGGACTGGTCGCGAGGTACCCAACCCTGGTACCATACTCGTGTGTTAATCCTTCCCAGTGTTATTACTGAGTCCTATAATGCGAAACGGACTGGTCGCGAGGTACCCAGCCCTGGTACCATACTCGTGTGTTAATCCTTCCCAGTGTTATTACTGAGTCCTATAATGCGAAGCGGACTGGTCGCGAGGTACCCAACCCTGGTACCATACTCGTGTGTTAATCCTTCCCAGTGTTATTACTGAGTCCTATAATGCGAAACGGACTGGTCGCGAGGTACCCAGCCCTGGTACCATACTCGTGTGTTAATCCTTCCCAGTGTTATTACTGAGTCCTATAATGCGAAGCGGACTGGTCGCGAGGTACCCAACCCTGGTACCATACTCGTGTGTTAATCCTTCCCAGTGTTATTACTGAGTCCTATAATGCGAAGCGGACTGGTCGCGAGGTACCCAACCCTGGTACCATACTCGTGTGTTAATCCTTCCCAGTGTTATTACTGAGTCCTATAATGCGAAGCGGACTGGTCGCGAGGTACCCAACCCTGGTACCATACTCGTGTGTTAATCCTTCCCAGTGTTATTACTGAGTCCTATAATGCGAAGCGGACTGGTCGCGAGGTACCCAACCCTGGTACCATACTCGTGTGTTAATCCTTCCCAGTGTTATTACTGAGTCCTATAATGAGAAACGGACTGGTCGCGAGGTACCCAGCCCTGGTACCATACTCGTGTGTTAATCCTTCCCAGTGTTATTACTGAGTCCTATAATGCGAAGCGGACTGGTCGCGAGGTACCCAACCCTGGTACCATACTCGTGTGTTAATCCTTCCCAGTGTTATTACTGAGTCCTATAATGCGAAGCGGACTGGTCGCGAGGTACCCAACCCTGGTACCATACTCGTGTGTTAATCCTTCCCAGTGTTATTACTGAGTCCTATAATGCGAAGCGGACTGGTCGCGAGGTACCCAACCCTGGTACCATACTCGTGTGTTAATCCTTCCCAGTGTTATTACTGAGTCCTATAATGAGAAACGGACTGGTCGCGAGGTACCCAGCCCTGGTACTGTACCATACTTGTGTGGTAAATCCCAACAGTAATTAACATTAAATCCACACTTATCCAATTCTCCCAAAACACCAATTCTCTGGACTAGTAACCCAGCAGACACACAAGCAGCAGTTTCCTATGTCTACAAATTCCATAACAAAAACAAATTAAGTAATACAGAAAAGAGTTATATTTTAGTTTTATTTTTTGTGTTTATTTACTATGTTTCAAAAATATTTAGGCCCATTTGACTTTTTCATGTTTTATAGCCTGTTATTCAAAAAAATATGATTTAATTAATAAGTTCATTCTCCTGGTAACTTAATAACTAAATTCTCTAATGATTACGTTTTATTGAAATATAAACTAAAACTCTCGTCATAACTATGTAACCGACATATTTTGAATTTTCTAGTTAACTATAATTTAAGCTGTAAAAGTATTCATTTGGTATTAATTTAGATCTCTCACATTTCCGAAGTAATCTCACTATTTTTTATCTTGCGCGTGTTAAAAGATCGTAGCGACGGTATAAGTGGTACAGCGGGAGGCATAAAACTGCTCTAATTCACTTACGGCGACCGGCAACTTAACGAGAAATGAAAATCTCAACCTAGAGGCGTGTAAGTTATTCAACAGCTTTCCCGTTTTAAAACTTGTTGGTTATCTGTGTGAAAAGGGCTTAGCTTTTAATCACAAGCATATAGCAGTGTTTACTGACCATGAGATCTGCGTACATAATATTTAATGTAAAATTGAAAGTCCACCACTAACATCTAATCTTAAATATGTTTTTTTTATTTGGTACATTTAGTCTTTCTAGGTCTTTAAATTTGTGCGATAATTTAAAATAAACACATATGTTTTACCTTTAGTAAAGGGATGGTTATGTGTATCTATACTGTATTTTCATAAAGTTCATGCGAAGTCCATGCATTTCTATATCGAACGTACAATTGACGTCAATGTTCAAATGTTTAACAAAAAATTAAAGAATGAATCTGTAGTTAAATGGTAAAAAAAAACATTTTCTTCGACATTTTATTACATATTTGAATTTCTTCAAGAGAAAATTATAACTGATTCTTCACTTGTAGAGAAATTTTTTATTTTATGAATATCTATAAGATTACTATACTATACTTTCATTACAGATTACAGATTCAAACCGTATCTAAATACAGTACCAATTTCACAATTTCATTTTCCCTACCGAAACTTAATACAGTCTTCTGGGATTTATTATATGTTCGTTAGAACGACTTATTTAAACAACAATCAAACATTTGAACAGGTTAAGTGTAAAAGATGGCCATGTGGCCCTAACTTTACCTGATTAAATCAATCATTTTCAAACATTTCGTAATGCTATGCATACTTAAAATGACAAGTTTACTGAATAATTAAGTATTTAAATAAATTAAAACTAAAAGGAAATTAATGCGTATTTATTCAAATATGCTTTAATGAAACTACACTCTTTCCTTTGCTAAACATGGCTCTACTGTATGTAATAAGGTACATAAATAGTGCAAATACGTGATCTAGTAAAGAGAGGCGAGGGTCTCGTTAAAACTGCTTTAATTCACTGCCGCGACCCATGAATAAACTCTGAACAGCATGACTTGTGTCTCTAAACGACGAGGGGGCATCCATGCAGTGCTTCGTAACCTAGAAATGTTGATTTGTAAATGTAGATAAGCGTTAAGTGCATCTAACACAATGGAAATATAAACAAAAGACATCTGTGTCTCTAAGTAGCAAGCCCTGCAGGTGTTTGTAACCTAGAAAACGTCGTGCTGGATCTAGGTTACAACCTAAACAATATAAACACTATGTATCTGTGTCTCTAAGTAGCAAGCCCTGCAGGTGTTTGTAACCTAGAAAACGTCGTGCTGGATCCAGGCTACAGCCTAAACAATATAAACACTATGTATCTCTGTCTCTAAGTAGCAAGCCCTGCAGGTGTTTGTAACCTAGAAAAGGTCGTGCTGGATCCAGGCTACAGCCTAAACAATATAAACACTATGTATCTCTGTCTCTAAGTAGCAAGCCCTGCAGGTGTTTGTAACCTAGAAAAGGTCGTGCTGGATCCAGGCTACAGCCTAAACAATATAAACACTATGTATCTCTGTCTCTAAGTAGCAAGCCCTGCAGGTGTTTGTAACCTAGAAAAGGTCGTGCTGGATCCAGGCTACAGCCTAAACAATATAAACACTATGTATCTCTGTCTCTAAGTAGCAAGCCCTGCAGGTGTTTGTAACCTAGAAAAGGTCGTGCTGGATCCAGGCTACAGCCTAAACAATATAAACACTATGTATCTCTGTCTCTAAGTAGCAAGCCCTGCAGGTGTTTGTAACCTAGAAAAGGTCGTGCTGGATCCAGGCTACAACCTAAACAATATAAACACTATGTATCTGTGTGTTTAGATTAGGAATCATGTTGCTATTGTATAAAATATGTTAGCAGCTATAGCTAAGGAAGGACAAATTAATTTTCAATACAACAATATAAATTTTGTGACTTCTCGGTACGGGCGTTTGTAACTTCTTGGCTTTAATTCAAACAACTCTCCATAGTAAGAAAAAACGCCTTTTCAATGGACAAGTTCATTAAGTGTTTTATAGTGACAGGTTAATTCTTAATGGTTTAACTAATATCTAGTGTGTATTAAAAAACGAAATCACTATCATAACATAAACCTCAGATTTTAATTTACTATTTATTTAAGTTGAGTTTATTTCAAATGTGATTATCATATTTTTAAATTATAGTTATTTATCAGTAATTTTGATTTTGGCAATGTGGGTTTAAGACATCAAATTAAGGATTAATTGAAAATTCGTTTTGATATCTAAGATTTTTATCGGTACCTCCAAACAAAGTTAATAATGCACAACTTACCATGTTGGTCTCGTTGTTTAAGGAATCAATAATATTTTATATTTACTGTCTATCATTCACCCCTTTTTCCTCGCACTTCAGCATATTTTTTTCATGGTTTAAAATATAATTTTACCATCGAATAACACATTATGAAGGTCCACATCCTGTAGTAAAACTGGACCCAACAAGATATGAAGAAATCCCATCATGTGGGAGATTGGACGGACCTGTGTATCACGTGTATAGGACCACTGGACTACTTTATACCACAAGAATCTTGGAGCCAACATGCGACTAAAAATTCCAAAAAATTATAAAAATAAAAATAATAGTACCAAACAACAGATTAGTTATACAGCGGGTGCTAGTCCAAGCCAAAATAAAACCTTGACAACAATTTAAAAGATATTTTAACCATCTCGGGTTTAGAATACATTAATTGCGACGATAAATCGCAATAATTTATAAATAAAAAACTTTTTAAAACAAAACGTTTTTACACGCACTAAAAATTAGAAAATAATTTATAAATATGTGGATAGTATAAATACGTGTAAGATTTAAAACGAAAAACGTCGGGTGCATAAAATAGATTATTTACAATTACCTTCACCTATTGAACTAATGTATTATTATCAATTGCATGCACCCAACGTTTTTCGTTTTAAATCTTACAAGTATTTATACTCTCCACATATTTATAAATTATTTTCTACTTTTTAGTGCGCTTAAAAATGTTTTGTTTTAAAAAGTTTTTTATTTATAAATTATTTTCTACTTTTTAGTTTTTAATGTTTGTGGATGTTAAATATATTTCAAGCATCTATATCAGATTAAGACAGAGGCATGTGTGACTTCTAAGGTTTATTTGAGTTTCTTTTTATATAATTATGTATTAGATTGAATGTATGGCCTACCTACTAACTATAAATATATCAATCTATTAAATTTATTGTTTACTTTATAGAATACTAAATAAATAACAATTGACATTATTAACAAACACCTTTATATCTGCAATCAGATTGTTTATCTTTATTTTGAAATGTTTTTTTTTATAAAGAATCTCTTGGGAGCATAACCTGTACCTCTTAACCTCTGCTCTTCGAACTGTCAAATTTAAGTATTCACAGCTGACTTAAATTAATCCTATACTCTAATACGAGCAATGTTTGCTTGTATGTATGTATGTATGCTTGCTTGCTTGCTTGCTTGCACCAAGATCTCGAAAACGGCTCCGACGATTTTCTTCAAATGTTGTAAATAGATTATTTTTGGCCTAAAAACGAGTTTACTACAGTTAGAACTGCCAACAAAAATCTAATTACGTAGAAAAATGAAACTGATAATCACATTTTTTTAACATTAGTCTTATGGGTTGCTAGGTAACCATGTTGGCTGAATTAAATAACAAGGAAAAAGTAAACAAAATACTTGTAGTTTGTCTATCCACAGTATACTAGCAAAACAAAATACAGTACAAAAGGAAAAAACATCAGTTGTTACTATTGAGCAAAGATTATACTGAAGATTACTCGATTCTATAGTCAAGGGCAGCAGTGTGGAGCGTGGGATCTGTTTATAACGGTTAGATCAAGTTATCTACAATCCTAAAATGCTATGGGAAGGGAAAGAATCAGGTCCGCGACGTAGGAAGTAGTGAAGGAAGTAGTAAAGGCGAGCAGTCTGGAGTGTGGAAACTGTTTATGACGATTAGATTAAGGAATCTACAATCTTAAAATGTTATGGGAATGGAGGGAAACAGGTCCGCGACGTAGGAAGTGGTAAAGGTAGTAGTCAAGGCGAGCTGTTCGGAGTGTTGGAACTGTTTATGACGATTATATTAAGGAGTCTGCAATCCTAAAATGCTATGGGAAGGGAAGGGAAGAGGTCCACGACATAGGAAGTGGTGAAGGAAGTAGTAAAGTCGAGTAGTCTGGTGTGTGAAAACTGTTTATGACGATTAGATTAAGGAATCTACAATCCTGAAATGCTATGGGAATGGAGGGAAACAGGTCCGCGACGTAGGAAGTGGTGAAGGAAGTAGTAAAGGCGAGCAGTCTGGAGTGTGAAAACTGTTTATGAAGATTAGAATAAGGAACCTGCAATCCTAAAATCCTATGGGAAGGGAGGGAAACAGGTTCACGACGTAGGAAGTGGTGATGGAAGTAGTAAAGGCGAGCGGTCTGGAGTGTAAAAACTGTTTATGACGATTAGATTAAGGAATCTGCAATCCTAAAATTCTATGGGAAGGGAGGGAAACAGGTTCACGACGTAGGAAGTGGTGATGGAAGTAGTAAAGATTAGCGGTCCGGAGTGTGGGAACTGTTAATAAGGATTAGATCAAGTTATCTACAATCCTAAAATGCTATGGGAAGGGAAGGGAAGAGGTCCACGGTGTAAGAAGTGGTGAAGGAAGTAGTAAAGGCGAGCAGTCTGGAGTGTGGAAACTGTTTATGACGATTAGATTAAGGAATCTACAATCCTAAAATCCTATGGGAAGGGATGGAAAGAGGTCTGCGACATAGGAAGTGGTGAAGGAAGTAGTAAAGGTAAGCAGTCCGGAGTGCGGGAAATGTTTATGACGATTAGATTAAGGTATCTACAATCCTAAAATGCTATGGGAATGGAGGGAATCAGGTCTGCGACGTAGGAAGTGGTGAAGGGAGTAGTAAAGGCAAGCAGTCTGGAGTGTGGAAACTGTTTATGACAATTAGATTAAGGAATATACAATCCTAAAATCCTATGGGAAGGGATGGAAAGAGGTCTGCGACATAGGAAGTGGTGAAGGAAGTAGTAAAGGTAAGCAGTCCGGAGTGCGGGAAATGTTTATGACGATTAGATTAAGGTATCTACAATCCTAAAATACTATGGGAATGGAGGGAAACAGGTCTGCGACGTAGGAAGAGGTGAAGGAAGTAGTAAAGGCAAGCAGCCCGAAGTTTTGGAACTGTTAATGACGATTATTTGCAATCCTAAAATGCTGTTGGAAGGGATAGAAACAGGTCCGCGACGTAGGAAGTGGTGAAGGAAGTAGTAAAGGTGAGCAGTCTGGAGTCTGGGAACTGTTTATGGGAATTACGTTAAGGTATCTACAATCCTAAAATGCTACGAGAAGGGAGGAAAACAGGTCCATGACGTAGGAAATGGTGTAGGAAGTAGTAATGCTAGCAGTTCAGAGTTTGGGAACTGTCTGTGGCATTTATGTATCTGCAATTCTAAAATGGTATAGGGAAGGAGGGCAAACAGGTCCACGACGTAGGGAGTGGTGAAGTTAGTAGTGAAGGTGAGTAGTGTGGAGATTGGGAGTGGATTAATGTATCTGCAATACTTTTCAGAGTAAACTAATAATTTTCCCCGAGCAAAGCTCGGTCCCCAGGTACTTGATATAATTACATTAATTCAAAATGTAAACATGAAAATTTTTGAAGCCCATATGGCGTAGCTCAAGGGAATTATGAAAATTAAATGATATAATATTGCATTGTCATCCATTTGTGAGCTATGTTTCAAGTTTCAAGTCTCTAGCTCATCGGAAAGTATCAAAATTTGCAAAAAAAAGCGAGTTAATAAAAACAAGCTCATAGGGCATAGCCCAAGGAAAATATGAAAATTAAATTATATAATATTGCACTGTCATCCATTTGTGAGCTATATTTCAAGTTTCAAGTATCTAGCTCATCGGGAACTTCGTATAAAATTGATTGTAAAATTTGTACTGGACAAGAAAGTGAGCTAATAAAAACGTTTTAAAAAATCATAATAGTTGTTCAATCACACGTATTACATTAGTTTTCAACTTAATTTATAACCATCAATATTAAACACCATATTGTACTGGATTTGAACATAGTTAAATGGATTAACCTACGGTATATACGGTAGATAGTCACATAGGTCCAATCAAAAGATTTTCTCTGGACAATATTTGATCCATATGATCAGATCTGATCCATATGAATGAGGCGTTATAGAAAATTGGCGTAAGTTTTCTTACTTTTCTTATTTCAAAAACAAGGAACTTTATACACCTGATGAGAGTAAACACAAACAATGTATAAACGTAAGTCAGGAAAAATAAAACCACAGCAGGAGATTGTGACGAGTGTTGCTCGGTGCCAATTTCCCTTCTGGGCTTTTCTCATTTGACAACCAGGGCAGTTACTCTACTGCCTTGGAAATAAATATATTTCAGTTAAAACTACCACTACATAATGTATTTTTTGTTTTTAATATTTTAATTGGCTTTTTGAATATTGAGTAAGGAGAGAAAATCAGATATTATCTATAATACGTATTATAAAAAAACTGTTGACTGTGTAGTACGAAAATAAATTTTTTTATATGATCACTTCGATGCTTATGCTACTTGCCTCAAAATGACAATAATTTTTTATTAAAAAAACAAATAGCTTGTGCCATAGAAAATGCTTAATATTACCAATGGATTTACTTTTTATTATTGTCAATTATATTATTAATTCGTTTTCTTATAGTTGTATCATACTGCTGTGTGCAGTTGCTTCGAAAAGATTGAAGTGGTATCTCATGTGTATATTTTAGTTTACATTTGAATATGTTAACAGTTTGTTTACTAAGGTTTGTGGTTACTTATGTATAGTTCAAAGTCACTTTTTAATGATTTACCAAAATTACTCTTGCGGAATATTTTTCGTGTTTTACATTTATTTAATAGCAACATTCTTTACGGTTTTACCTGCCTAGATTTTCGTCCTTTATTATAATACATAAATCATGGGTCTTATATATCACCCTATCTTAGTATTGTAGGATGCAAATGTATACTCATGAAAATGTATTTCATGTAGGTCGAAGTATTGGGATTTCAACCACCTCAGATCCCCGGATGAAACATTTGGTGGTTGGTTCAATTTCCCTTGTTCAAAATTACTGTCACTAAAAGTCACTATCAAACAAGGTGTATGACTACCTTCCTCAATGATGATAACCTTTGTATTGCATTACCTTTACTGTGCTGAGTACTGTAGTAAGCTTGTTTATAACGGCATTCTATCCTGGCCCTGGTGTTAACTATTCAGCTAAAGTTACTGATTGTTACTAAAATTAATAGCTTCTTCCCTATATAGTCGGGGGGCAAACTGTATTCCGTGGGATTTTTTGTGAAGGGAATGTGTGACTATGTGGAATCTCTTTATTATATGTAACATAATGGTGTTTGGTTTTTATGACGTCTTAAATCCAAGATGGCCGCCATGTGTGACATCTATTCATTAAATTAATAATAACTCTTTCCAGAGTAAAATAATCTAATTTTAATTTATACCATTGAATTCAGCTTAAAAAATCAAACAATTTGGTGTTTTGAATCATTGCTCTATGACCATTGGTTACCGAGATATTGAAGGCGGAAAACACAGAACATTGTCCCCAAGCAAGACCCCACTACCCCAATGATATCCTTATGGGGAAAAAATAAAATTGTATATCTAGCTTATTACTCAGCATATCTTAATAATAATTGGTATGTGGCTTCATTTAGTAAAGATCTACTTGATTATGGCCTAAAATCCCCCATTTTTACATTTCCGTGGCAGCAAACCTGCATACTTACTCCCCATGGTTTTCTTATGGAAAATTTTTTGCATGCTTGTTTATGGTGTGGCCAAGCTGGTGTTTTCAGCCGCCATCTTGGATCTGCCATATTGGATATTAATAACTTTTTTTATGCAATGCTAGTGTTGTGACACATCATTATGAACTAGATTTTCATGCTGATTTCAATGCTGAAATATGTTTTTAAATATCTTTTCCTACAGTTACCTAACAATGTACATGTTCTCTCACTTATTTGAGAAAGCAAAGTGGCCAATTCGCTCATCAGTGAGACAATGTTAACATTGTCTCACTCCAGATTTGCAACGTGAAGGCACGAAATAGTGAGCACGTAACATGCAGGCAACGTCGTATGCGCGCGAAATACGTTGGCAGCACTGGCTGTAAATCAGCTGGTCAGCTGTTGTACTGTTGTATTTGTCACTTCACATTAAATGTTATATTAAAAGTTCACTGTGCAAAAATAGGTTATGTTTCTTCATAAATTATGGTAACAAATCATGGTTTTATGGTAACTGTAGGAAAAGTATAATGTGCAACTCGAGTTCAAAGTACAATTGCCTCACTCGAGAAACCATTCCTCACTCACCTACTGCTCGTGAGTAAGGATTTCTCTCGAGTGAGTCAATTGCTCACTTTTCTCACTAGTTGCACAAATAACTATTTCATCACTCCTCACCGAAAGTAACTATTTTCGATAACAGCTGACATCAATGAAAGTAGCCGTTTTTCAAGCTCTAATTTAGGGCGAGGGAAAATCGATCAGCTGATTTTCCGTCGCTCTATATTTACTATCCCTCGCTCTCAATTAGTTTTTCATTTATTCACTACGCGCGCTAGTGTTTGGTTAAGGTTTAACCACTGAGCTAAAATTATAACTGGAGGTAGCACTGCCATGGCAGAAGTCTGTCAAAAGCGAGTCGCTGATTTTGTTAGGTTGGTATAGCAGTAAGTTTTCTTACCATAGCAATAACATGGCTTCTTATAACTAGGTTGGTATAGCAGTGAGTATTTTTGTCATACTTGAATACTTTTAATACTTTAATAATTTTCTTTGAAATGGCGACCATACAAAGTAGGTATTTTAAGCCAAGTATAATAATAGCCATAGCAATAATATGGCTTCTTATAACTCACACCTCACGCAAACATGGCGGCTGGCGACACGCATCTTTGACATTCAGTGCTACCTCCAGTTAGAATTATAGCTCAGTGGGTTTAACTTAATGATTTAAATCAGCTGTATGTATTGTTCAAAATCGTTTTATTCTTTTATTTTGATGTTTGAAGTATTGAGAAATGTACGCAGGTTTCCTTTAGAGTATTTCATTTTATTTTTATGTTTTAAAAACTAAACAAAAATGAACATAGGTTTACTTTTAGAAGATTTTATTTTATTTTTATGTTCAAACAAACTATTTGATAGATAATTATTGTAATATTACTGAGGTCTGCTATTCTGTGTTTGTGTATTTTTGCGTCGTGATTAAAAGTATCGTTCATAACTCGTGCCGAAAGTTATTATCCGGCACTTGCTCCATTATTCCCATCCTCGGCTTCGCCTCGTACGTGAAAATAGCTCTCACATACTCGGCTTCGCCTCACACGTGAAATTGGAGTTCCCTGTGTTCGGCTTCGCCTCATACAAAAAACTTGAGCACGCGCGGGAAAATGCCACTTTCGGCCCTAGTAATGAAATATACTATTACAAACGGTTTTCGGAATTGAAATTAGCGTAAATATCTAGTTTATAATAATGAGTCACAACACCAGCATTAGATTTAAAAATTTGTATTAATATCCAATATGGTGGATCCAAGACGGCGGGCCAAGAACACTAGCTAGGCCACACTTTCAGACAAAACACCCGGTAGTACACAATTCTATATGTCATTACCTATCTATCACCACCAATCATACAATTGCTTAATTCAATATCCTACAAAATTACATTTGCCTCACAACTATAGTCTAATTTATTTTATTTTCTAATACCTGTAATTTGTTTATAGCTACAATACCCCCGTAGCAGCAGACCTGTATACTCAACAAATTGCAAATGCTTCAAATAATAATTAAAATGGAGCCACACATCATCATTTCTCAAAGTATGTTCATGGACAAGCATGCAAAAATATTGACCATAAGAAAACCATGGGAAGTAAGTATGCAGGTTTGCTGTCACGGAAATGTAAAAATGGGGGATTTTAGGCCATAATCAAGTAGATCTCTACTAAATGAAGCCACATACCAATTATTATTAAGATATGCTGAGTATTAAGCTAGATATACAATTTTATTTTTTCCCCATAAGGATAACATGGGGGTAGTGGGGTCTTGCTTGGGGACAATGTTCTGTGTTTTCCGCCTTCAATATCTCGGTAACCAATTGTCATAGAGCAATGATTCAAAACACCAAATTGTTTGATTTTTTGAGCTGAATTCAATGGTATAAATTAAATTCGATTATTTTACTCTGGAAAGAGTTATTATTAATTTATTGAATAGATGTCACACATGGCAGCCATCTTGGATTTAAGACGTCATAAAAACCAAACCCCGCAATTTGAGGGTAAACACCCGGTACTACACCATTATGTGACATATAATAAAGAGATTCCACATAGTCACACATTCCCTTCACAAAAAATCCCACGGAAGCTGGATATGTGCAGTTTGCTCCTGGACTAATAAGGAAATTCGCAAACAGTCGACCCTGTAACCATTATTAGCAGTAATTAAGCTCTGATCCATATTTAAAATAGTTAGAAAATAATATAAATCATTTTCTAACCATTTTGAATATGGCAGTCAATCACTGATTCATCATAATCATGATATTTTTGACTAATTTCCGATTCGACCAAATAAATTTTACTTAATACCCTGATTAAAGGGGTTTTAGTGAATGCAGAACATTTCATAAAAGTACAACTTTAGAGTAGCCCTTTTATTTGAAAACTTTGTTAGACTGGTTTATTAAACAAGTCATACAAAAGTTCCTGGTCGTAAGTCGCATAAGCTGATGAACGGGAACTTATTCCTCTCCTCGAAGTTTTGTGGGTTCTAAAAGTATGTTTTTTTAACGTCGTTGATTAATTTAAAAAGTATTTAAAAAATAATTTTCATATATTACAATGTATCCCCTTTGGTGGACAATAAAAAACCGTTTTTAAAGAATGAATCACTATGTATAATTTAATAGTCGACATTGACAAAAGGTAAGTGGTATAAAACAGACACAACTAAACGAGATGGAAGGTAAAGCCATAGAGATGAATATATTATATAACTGGAGTCACTACTCTCTGGTTAAACATTAGAGAAAAGCATGCTATCAAGATGGCCGTGGCCGCTTGTTGCTGTGCTTTGTTGGTCACACTGTCTCGGTCTGGTTGGACTTGTCAAATTAGAGGGAATATGGTGTCATCCTGTTGTTGATGGTAAACAAATGTGTCAACATTGTTTGACAAATACACAAACTTGACAAGAGGAAAATTAGTATTTAGTATTAAAAACAATTGATAATGTTTCAAAACTACTTTGACCACACAGGTTTAACGTGCAATATGTAATATTACATGTCATTCATTCATCATTAACATTAATTTCTCTATTATTTTGTATATTTTCTCCCATAATGTCTGTTAATGCCCCTGACAAAGTTTAATCAGTTATTTAACATGTTTCTCCTTGTTAATGTATTATTTTCTCCAGTTTTGTTCTATGTTACATAATATCCCATCACCCCACAGAAGCATCATCATATTTTATGTTACAATATAATATTTATGCCAATTCTCACCAGATCTATGCTATACTTATCAAAAATCAGCAATAATCAAATTTACTTAGAATAATATATAATTGTAAGAAAATTGCAATATAATAATAACATCTTAAATATAGTATTACTTTTTAAAATTATCCAAAGAAAATCAAAATTACTGTGGCAAGTGTCATTTATGTGAATTAAACTGCTGTACATCATTTCAACAATGGACATGGACTTCCAGAGCTTCAACCATTGCCTCTCCCCAGATCCGGCCAACTCTTCACAGTGTTAACATCATTTTATAGGATATTGTGCTTGACTTAAATTAAATTTATCCCAAAGTGTAATCTAAATTTTAAATTTCTTATCATCCAAAAGTATTTGGGACAAGTGCCTTGAAAGTACCAAATTTTAACCAACCCTTATTTTATTTATTACATATTGTACAAAGTCAGCATAGCCTAATAGGCCCAATTAACTTAACTCATCAAGATCTATATATTTCAAATTGAACTTTTATTCAAAATTTAATCTTTAAATCTTATTTTATTTCATTAAATTCAGTGAAACCATTTGGAATCTTTCTTTGGACATTGACATATTACAATATATCATCATAAACCTAGCCTATTTCAGAACAATAATTAAATTATCTGCATTTTAAATAAAGCCTAAATATATCATTCAAACCGGCATGACCACCCCTCCCTGAGATCAAGAGCTCATATATTTAAATATTAATCACTTCAGAAGAAACCAACCCAATATCTATTATAGCCTAGAATCTTTTTATCCACTTTGGAAGCCCCACCATTTTGTAAATT
The DNA here is from genome assembly GCF_028750875.1 of Macrosteles quadrilineatus. NCBI lineage: Eukaryota > Metazoa > Arthropoda > Insecta > Hemiptera > Cicadellidae > Macrosteles > Macrosteles quadrilineatus. The sequence goes on from NW_026542594.1 coordinate 78,073,163, forward strand.
TACCATTGTTAGACCCTATAGCTAATTCAACCAATAACTTATCTTATATTTGTATTTCACTAATAAATTTCATATTGTAACTTACCAAATCTATTTATTCCTAAAATAATTCATATATTATAAGATTAAGATCAAGACTTAGGCTTACCTCATTAGACAGAAATAAAACACAAGTTAGGAATTATCTTTATTAAGAAATGACTTTGAGTTCTATGTGGGCTAAATTAATAGCCAAAGGAATTTTGTAGGCCTAAGTTAATAAATAGATCTATAGAAAGCTTTATAGTTCGGAGCAAATAAATAGTTGATAAAAGTCCATCAAATAACCCCAAATAAACAGCATGGTTTGGTTGGAATGAATTGAATTTGAAAGCTACCCAACCAACAAATCATATTGCCAACATAACAACGGAAAGTCTGAAAAAAAACAGCAAAAACAGTGTCACGCTTTTTAAACACAAAGTGGTGTTCCAGTTATAATCTATCCATCTCTATAAGTAAAGCCAAACACAGGAACATCAAATTTAACGAAAACAGATGATTCAAATTAAAAAACTAATTGTTAAGGAAACCTCGCAGTGGGAAAATAGAGAACTGAATGAGATCAAGGGAAAATCAGCTGATCTTTTTTCCTTTACTCTAAGTTAAAGCTGGGGGAAAAGTATCGTTTTTATGGCAGATGTCATCGAAAATAGTTAGTTATTTTGTGTAGCTAGTGGGCAAAGTGATATATTTGATCGTTGAGTGGCACTTTGCTGCACACGAAAGAAATGTTTACGCACGAGCCGTAGGCGAGTGTGGAAAGTTTCTCGATTGCAGCAAAGGCAATTTTCATTCGCGTTACACATTATATTTCTCCTACAATTACTATAAATCATGTAAATAGATAGTCTTTCAAACCCTGTACAGCACGTTTTTAGGTTAGGTTAAACCCAAACATTGAACGAAATGGGAAACTGTGCACCAGATATCTGTAAGTGTTGCCAACCTATTTCCAAGCGTACACGGATTACGTGCATAATGAAAGCCTGCTGTTTTCTTTTGTTTGGTTGGAATACTGGTGCGCGCCAAAGTAAAACTGTGCGCCAAAGTAAGGCTTTCTGTACTAATCTGTGGAAGCCCACTTTCTAGGGTGACTGGAGGAAAATGTAGTTACTTTCTGTACAAAGTTATAAATACTGTAATCTGTTTCGTTTCTTTTTCTGTCTTCAATTAAACCTGGTCCTCAGCTACACAATTATTGTTTTGCCGTGAGTAATACAATGCAGGTGGTGTAGTAAAAAATCACCGACGATTACAGTGGCGATAATCTAAGAGTCGATGTAATTGATCAATGAGTCGCCAGGCGATGGAATAACGACAATGCGTCACTGATAACGACACAGCATGATTGTGAATATCGATACTGACAGAATGGTGATTTACGTCAGCATTCTGTTCCTATTACCGTTGCATGCAGAGAGGATTTAATAAAAGTGTCACTAGCAATCTAAATACCTGTAATCGTACCGGAGTCCCTTATAATTAATTTGTTTGTATGTTAAATTCCAATGAAGTTCAGTTTTACTGTTTTACAACTAAGAAGCTGTGTAAAAATAATGTTTAAAAGCAATTGGTTAGTGTAGTTATGATGATTCCATTCTATAAACAGTTTTACTTAGAAACGCACTGCCGTTTATTTGAGAAAGATGCGTTTCATTGTCAGGTTTTTTATTAAGATTTTAATCAGTTTTTTTGGACAGTTACGTGATTGGATATTGTTTTTAACATATACTCTTCTTTGCACCTTTAAAATATTAAAAATAACATTTGCTAACTAAAATAAAAAGAATTTATTTCAAAACACTGTAGGCCTACACTTCATTTTTAAACTCTTACTAAGATAAAATTTTTTAAGCATTCTGTCTCTACAAAGTCATTATTTGTATTACCAAATTTACCTTTTAGCCAGACATTATCCTACCGGCCAAGCTAATGATCAAATTCTGTTTCTACCTTGTCGTAAATAGTCTGTCTTGACCATGTTAATCATTTCCGTCCCGGTTTGGTCGTGTATCTGGTATATAAACACAGGATACAGGAGCGGTCCCAGGAGCCGGTCGGTCGCGAGCTATTGTTCCCTCATAACCGATTGCGGCGTTATGTGCTGCCGACGAACAAAACACAATTCAACCAGGAAACAATGGCTTTGTCACCCAACCTCCAACTGTTTAACAGCACAGCCGAGGGCGATTTGTTTAATACATGTTTTTGTTTAAAGGTCGTAAACAGTTCCGTAATTGAGAAGGTTGTCTGTTTCACTCATCGCTTATACCCGTGTCACTATTTCCCAATTTCTGTCTAGACCCTTTTAAAAAGCTTAAAAAAAACAAACAATTTAGTATATCAAAGTGTTTTTGTACAGTTATCGGTAACGGAGAAATTTCAAAAAACTATAAATTTAAAATTCCAATGTTATTCTTATGGATATATTTTGATCAAACTTGGTTAATTTATTTATTTTATACTAAACTATTAATATTTTTTTTAAATACACTTCATTAGTTTCCTTGTAGCAGCAAACCTAGGTACACATTTATCCTAATGTTATTTAAATTGGTTTAATTAAAAATCAATTTACACAAATGGAAATTGGCTTAGTCGGCAGGATTGCTGCGGCGGGGGTATTTATCATCCTTGAGGAAACCCCTGATTTTTTTTTTATCTTACGTGGTTACTGTCCCCCTGACCTTGTGACTAACTAATCTGAACCATTTGTTGTACTATAAGTCATATTTTATGGTAATCAGATTATTTAATTTTAAAACAAACTATAGGCCTACAAGTAACATAATTCACATTATTTATTGATATTGACAACAATACATCTCCTGTAAAATAGTTTGACCTCGAAGACCGCGCGGATGAGAAGTTGCGGGTAAAGTGCTGTAAATGCATCGTCTGGGATTAGGCAACGTTTGTAACATGTATGGACCTCACGAGACCGATTGACAAACTTCTTCTCTCTCCAAGTATTTTCTCATATACTGTACATTGTTTCTTTTGTTTTTTGTTTTTTTTTTAGATATTTCCCACATAGAGAATAAGCTATTACCATAGTTCTCATGGTAAGACAGGGGCCTGGACCGATTTACTTTTTCGTTTTGAGGTCTTCAGAGGCCAAAAATACCATCCTTTTCAATATTATATGTCCGTGAGCCCGATAACTTGAGTAATTTTTGACCGATACCTGTTAAACATAATGTTATTTAAATATATTTAATTGAAAATAAAATCAGGCAAATGGAAACTTGCTTAGATTCCAGGTCTGTTGGGGCAGGGTTTGTTATGGGGGATTGTTCTTATGGCGGCATGATATTGATAATTATCATCAACTTTTATAATTTAAGATGTTATCCTTACAAAATTACGCCAAACAACACAATTAGCCTCCTTACATTTTATACCTTTATTTTAATATGTTAAGTAATATTGTGTAAAAGCCGTTTTAAATCCCGAAATTGTAGATCAGGACAGTTTACTCATGTAACAGTATGTTAATTACATTAATAATAATTAATTGTCCCAATTTATGTTGTAACGGATTTAAAATATATTATCATAACCCCTACCTCTGCGAAAGAGTTGATATAAGCCTATATTGTCTATAGTGCACTTACCGCATCCGTAACTTGGTATTCGCGTACATAAGAAATTGTTTAGAATTTTTTTATTTATTTTTCTATTGTAGTCAGATAATGGCCAAATGATTGAGTAATAAAATTGACATCTCGATATAGAAGTAGACTTCCCATCTAAATGGACAAGATGAAGTCAATTGAAAGAGAAACCAGTTGAATGAACCAAACACAGATTGGGCTAGTGTTTATGGGACTAGTGTCCCTTTATTACTTAATGTTTCTGTAATAGTTGGTAAAACATTATCGGATGATTCATTTTAAGCTATTTCAGTCTTGCATGGTAAAATCGCTGGCGTATTTGACAGATATTAGTAATTTACACCCAACATGTATAGAGTAAAAGATTTTACTCCATACATATTGATTTTCACCAACGCACTATGCCAATTGCTCAATTCTTCTACTTCATTGTTATCAGACTAGAGTTGTTATTTTTGTTACAGAGGAAGAGTTGGACCAGTTCAATATCCACGTCGCTCGCTATCGGCCGGAAGAACTCAACAAACTCACCAAGACCACCAAATTCACAAGAAAAGAAATACAGCTTATCTACAGGGGCTTCAAACAGGTTAGTTGGTACCAACAATATTAATATTCTGAGTAGTTTACCGAGGCGATATAATTTAAAGAAATTATTTGAAAGATAAGTATACATTTTAGGATTATATTATTTTTGAAGTGTGTGACTGTAGCAATTGTCTGTTTTAATATTAACTTTGTTGTATTGATGAGATTATTCTTACTCAGTATTTCATCACTTTAACCTTTTGATTGGCCTGCTTCAACCAAGACTTTTTTAGATTGCTTTTAATTTGTTTGCATTGTAATACGGTGTTTGTTTATCAGTATAATGCTGGGCTGTAATTTGATTAGCTTAAGTCTTTTACAGAAACCAGAACAGAAGGGAACGGTTTTAGACACAAGCCCTGACATTCCATCACTGTCAACTATCTGTTAGTTTACGATTTTTTACAATTTGCATTTTAACCTCAATATCATAAATATTGCATCGTTGATCTTTTGTTTAGTGAACTCCTTATTTGCTGTAAACGATGTTTTAGTCGTATTGTTCAAGTCTTCGCTATTGTAATATTTGTCAGTGTTTTATCAGGAATCAGTATACTAAGAACTCTCGCATGTTAACATAACAATTAAAAAAATTATTTACATTTGTATTGCAACTAAACAAATTAGTCAACTAAAACTTTTAGCTTGTCATGTTTAAGGGGTTTCAGATTGTTTTTTATAGAATAGATGTTTGATCAGATGCGCTGTACATAACTGTAGATTATAGACTCACAAACTAAAACGCTCAGTTGGCTTAGCGAGGACACGTTTTGAGCGTTCTTTCACAACTTGATCAATATGTAGGTCTTCCTTCCACCCAACTTCTTCCAAACTCTCTTTGTGTAAAAGTAGTATTTTAGATAAAAACACTATAATTTCCTAGAAAATTCTGTTTGGTAATTACAATAACATGTTTTGAAAAGATAAATGATATTTTTAACACCTTAACGTCAGGTTTCAAGGTTTATAATTTTAAAAAAAAACTCATAATTTTTAATGCCGTGACTAGTCCAGTTAAATGATATTGAAAGTGACAGCTTTTAAGGTTGTTCTTTTTCAGTTCCTAGTATATTTTTAAGGTGTATATGATTCTAACTTTCCCTACCAAAATACCTTAACGAAATATTGAAAAATACAAGAATTAGAATTTATGTTGTCTTTGAAAAACAAATGTAGATCATTGATGAAAAAACACATTAATGACACAACACTACCAACAAAATAAAAAAACTTGTTTTCGATATGTTATTGCAACGTATTATTACACCAATGCTACTGTCTTTACTTTAGTTTTGTTCTAGTTTGTAGTGGAAACATTGCATAAAGTAAATAATACCTAAGAACAGGAACAACAAATCAGCAATAACCAATAGCAATAAGCGTATCGTGTTTTTCAAACGGTTTAAACACATTTTCAATAAATAATTTGATCCCTCCTACAGTTTTAACCTTTGTTTTAACTCTGCTAAAGGCAACAAACGCAATTATAATTGTTAGTGAGTAAATACTGGTTTACTAAGTTAGTATTGTAGTAAATGGTGGTAAAAATGCTTCCCTTATCGGAATTTTTTAAATTATCTTTTTGAAATGGGTCTGATGAGATAAGCTCAGTTCTTAGGAAAAACCCCCTAACACAGCTCCATGACCCAGTTATTACTTCTACATTTATACTCCTTTTGTAAAGGCCCCCCAAAAATAGTGTCAAGGCACCCCATTGACCAAACCTAGCCCTACATTTATGTTTATGATCAACAATAAAATATAAAGTAATGTAGTGTAAGTTTATAGATGGTATTCCTCCCAATAGTGTGATTGAGTTAACATATAAGCCTATTCAGCTGTTTCATCTCAAGTATTGATTTGCTTCAAGTACGGTATTTATAGTACGGCATTGTTTCTAGTACAGGTATTAACTTTTTCATTCAATGAAAACATTATAATACTGTTAAAAAAGTTTTTAACGTTTTGATATTTATTTACGTTTAAAAAACTTAGCATCGAATGATTTTTAAATTCTTTGTCACTGGTTTTGGGGTTTCTTGTTTAGCAGTCGATGCCAGTCACGAAAATTCCTTTTCGTCAGCATTTACACGCATATTTCTGTTACTTTAAGAAACGGAAACTACCTACAGGTTTTACTGTTATGTTTCCAGTACTTTGTTACTTTGATACAAACTAAGCTTTCCACTGTGTTAAATGTATTTAATATTCATATTTAGCACACTGAATGATGTACAAAGATGATTCCAGATTGTTTATACCAATTGCGGTATTTTGGTGAATAGTTTGGTAAAAAGCAATGAAATATAATTTTTTTAACAAACAAATCCATAATGTATTCTTAAACACACTCTCTTTACTAGGTCAGCGCTGCCACGCAATTACATAGTTAGTACATACTATTTTATATAGATCTCGCTTTTCTACTATAGTACTATTTCTACTATTCCATACTACTTCTACTAGAATAAACTATTTTCTTATGGTTACTAAGATGCAGTAAAATTAAAAAAGTAATGTAACTCACAAAAAAAATAAAGAACACCAAATGCCAAATATGTAGCTTTTTACAAAATAATAAATGTTCACAACAAAAACCCAACTTACCCTTTTTCACAGCCAGAGTGCGTAAAGACACACACATATTGTTAAATGATATAGGTGAGAGTGTTGAACAGTTACGATGATGACCTGGTGGGTAATGTGGTAACTTTTCTTCACAGGAATGTCCGACGGGCATGGTGGACGAGGAGTCGTTTAAGCACATTTTCTCGCAGTTCTTCCCTCAGGGAGGTGAGCGTTCTTTGTTTTTCACTGTAGTTTTTACAGTCTTGATTTATGATCAACAAATACCCAATAAATGCTTTATTTCACTATGTAAAAATATTTCCTTTTGTTTTAGTTTTTCACATAAAAACAAATTCTGATAATTTTTTAAAAACTGCAAGGTTTACGTTTTAACTATTTAATGAATACGTCCAAAATATATTCGTAATTAGCACGTAAATATTTTTATTAGAACATTCCTTTTTTCTTGTCTTTTATAACGTTTGTACTTTTACTTTTATCATGATGCAGTGATTAATTAAGAGGCCCAAAGACAAAAATGTTATACAGGGTTTCCAAAAAAGTACGTAGTGAAGTCTGCAAAGCCAAATGTTTAAGTCAAAAATAGCCAGTAACACTTGTTTCTTAAAAATAGTAGTTCCTATAATTTTACCTATTGTCTAGTTATTATGACTTAAAAATTTTTAGATAGCTTCCTTTTTAAAGGTACTTTATACACAAATTGACAAAGCTTGTTTATTTAATAAGTTACTTTTACAATAGAAGTGCCATTAGAATTGAATAATTTTAAACTGCTTTAAATTTGACACCATGTATAGTTTTAACAGCTATTTTTTATGAAAGTCAGCTTTGCAAATTTAAATGGCCGCCATTTTGGAAATAAGATTATCAAAAAAGTTTGAAATAACTTTTTTGTTTCTTGACCAGTGTTTATAATCAAAGTGTCATTATATTTCAAACAATGAGTCCTTTAAGTGTAATATGCTATTTCGTTTGTATTTATTGAATGGAATTTTTAATAGGCCTAAATTTTGAAATTTATGGATTTTGAAAAAAAAAAATCTGCAGACTTTTAACAACAAAGTTGAAGTGTGTACCATGTTTCGAATAAAATAACCAATGGTCTTTGAGTTAATGACAATATTTGCAAAATTACAAACGACGGATTATGGCTAAGTGAAGCCGATATAGAAAATATGTTACTGGCTATTTTTTACTTAGTTTTGCAGTATAACCTGGTTCTACAGAGCCCGCGACATCTTGTGTATTCAAATGACAACCTACATAGTTTTATTCTAAAGGGTAAGCTTCCCTTCTACCATAATCGACATGTGCAAGGAACGATTCAACCTATATTAGAGGCAAATCTAAAAGAAATCAAAGTTGTATAAGTGAGTTTATAATTCTTAATATTCCAAATGTATCCCCTTTATCACAAAAGGACACTAAAACTGTTCTAATGTGTTTAATGCAATTTAATTCTTGTATACTCATTTTTCTAAAACTGAATAACCTATTTTGGATGTTATAGACAGGGTGTTATTTACAAAACACTTTCTAGTTTGATCTGTAAAAGTTACCAGTGCAGTACATACATAACAGCATTATTCATTACCAATCACACTAGCAAACCAGAATTCGCCAATCGCAAGGACCAGAATACGTATTGTGCGGTTGGAATACAAAGCATGTTCGGTTGGTGACCGCGTTGTGGTCAGCTCTGGTACGTTGAAACCTAACAATCAGTGTACGTTTCAGATGCAAGCCAGTACGCCCATTATGTGTTCAACACAATGAAACACACCCAGACAGGCAAGATAAGCTTTGAGGTGAGTTTTGTAGAGTATGTGAAACACGTAATTACTATGCTTTAATGATACTACTGGTTTATTTGAAGCTACAAATTAAACATGTATCAAACGCTTAGAAACTCCAAGTGACCCTTTTAATGATAAGAAATAAGGTCGGTTGTTTACTTAGCATACAACTGGAATGTAATATTACCTGTTTAAACCTGGTTAGTGATGACAAGTGAGATATTGTACAAGTCAATGCAACTGTAGTGTATACTGACATGGATAAATCATGCTACGCCTTACAGCTTTATCATCCTTTACATGAATCAGTTGATGAAATGGTAATGTTAGTAACATGCACTCTATATAGGTCACGTTTTATTGATGACTATTTGTTTCTTGTTATTTTTATTTTAACAAAGACAGCCCTCATCTATTTATAAAGCATGGTTTATCTTATGTACTACTGTATAACAAAACGCAAATCATAAAATCTAACCTAACTTAAGATAATAGACATATAGTGTACACTTATGCTTCCAACATCGCAAACATAAAATAAGCTTCAGATTTACAGATTTTACAATAGATCTACAAGAGGATTGTTTAAGTCGTCGATACTGCAAGAGATAAAGCTTTATTTTTTCACAACAAATAAAAATATATAAATTAAATTTGGATGCATCTCAATACAAATACTAAAAGAGAACTTGTAAAGGGATTATTGAATAATGTTCGAGCTATCACATCAAGTGACGTCAGAGCGCGCTGCAGTCGTAAAGGTCACGCTGCTCTCGGGAAGCTGAAGGGTGGGGGTGGTAGGGCGGGGGTAGTCCATCGATTATTACCACGTGCGCTTGTTGTTACCGTCAACAGGTGGTGGGGATGGGGGAATGCATTCTGAACCCCCACTCCACCCACGCTCTCACAACTTTACTTGACGTATTCTACCGCAAATAAAGTCTCTAGTCGCAATTATTACGATAAACTCATGTAGAGTAGCTCTCACTAAAGACAGAATCCTGATACATTCCCGGTCCTAAAGAAGTGTGTATATATGACAACAAATTTACATATGCATAAATTTAAAATGACCTCAGCATTCTAACTTCCCATATAAATATTATTTTTACTCTAACTCGCACAAGTATTTATTTTGAGAGTATTTTATGCTTCTCTTATTGAATTTTGTATGTATCCATTGTGTTTAAGTTCCATTTACCATATTTTTTGTGATGAAGTTTGGGAAATTCTGGAAACTACTTAAAGAATAGTTCCATTCATTCTTGGCTTAAAATACCTACTTTGTATGATTGCCATTAATTCATAAGAAAGTTTTAAAAGTATTAAAGTATTAAAAGAATTAAAGTATTAAAAGAATTAAAGTATTAAAAGTATTAAAGTATTAACGTATAGAGTATTAAGTATTAACTGTGTTGTTTAAAAGTATTAAAGTATTAAAAGAATTAAAGTATTAAAAGAATTAAAGTATTAAAAGTATTAAAGTATTAACGTATACAGTAGAGTATTAAGTATTAACTGTGTTGTTTAAAAGTATTAAGAATTTATAAACCACGTATACAGTATTACAAACATTGTAAACTCACGATAATTGTCTCTACCTTTAGAAGTCGTCTTCAAACTCAACACCACGTCATAACTTAAAAATCCATTCTTTTTTGTTTTAAGTTTACTTTATTCGTGAAATTTAATAACTAAATAAACTCTTTCACACATATAACCGTTTACCAAGCTTTATTCCCTCATATCCATACATCCTATTTACTAATAACTTTGGTAATTGCCTCGGTGGATCACCTATGTAGGATGAGATAAGCATGTCTTTGGTATTGTCACCAGGACTTCCTGGGTATCCTGTCCAAGGTCTCCCGTGGCAGTGTCCAGGAGAAGTTGCAGTGGGTCTTCGGGCTGTACGACCAGAACGGCGACGGGCTCATCACCAAGAAGGAGATGCTAGACGTCGTCACCTCCATCTACGAGATGCTCGGTCGCTCGACTGAGCCCATGGTCGAGGAGAACTCAGCCAAGGAGCACGTTGAGAAGATCTTCCATGTAAGCGTCCAATCCAATAGTCATTTAGTTTCTACCCTCTTCTATTTACGTAATTTTTTATGCATAACATTAGCCTTCCATTCATTTTTACTAAAATATACTAAGAATATCCCCGCCTCAGCAAACCTGCTGACTTAGCAAATTTCCATTCTTCTGAATATAGTTTTAATAAAATCTATGTGGGCTAATTACATTAGGTTTAACGAGTACCTAGGTTTGCTGCTACAAGGAAACGAATAGTGTATTTTTTGTAAAATATTAAGAGCTTAGTATAAAATAAATAAATTTGCCGAAATGAGAATAACCCCGCCGCAGCAAACCTGCAGACTAAGCAAATTTCAATTTTTCTGATTACAAATTTACGAAAATATTTCCATAAATAAGACATATTTATTCCCAATTAAAATAACATTAGATTTAACGCGTACCTAGTTTTGATGCTATAAGGAAACTAATATAGTTTATTTTTTGTAAAATATTAATAGCTTAGTATAAAATACATAAATTTGCCTGGTTTGATCAAAATATATCCATAAAATATCAAACTACAAAATTTGCCAATATTCTCGAAAAGAATAACATGGGAATTTTAAATTTACAATTTTTGAATTTTCTCCGTTACCCATAACAGTAAATACCCCCGCTGCAGCAATCCTACCGACTAAGCGAATTTCCATTTGCCTGGATTGATTTTGAATTAATGTATTAAATTAACATTTGTTTTTAACGTGTACCTAGGTTAGCTGCTACAGGGAAACTAATAAAGTGTGTTTTTTATTAAAATACCAATAGCTTAGTATGAAATATAAAATGCGCCAAGTTTGATCAAAATATATCCATAAACAAGTCAACTACAACATTTTACAATACTCTCCGTAAAAATAACATGGGAATTTTAAATTAACATTTTTTTGAATTTTCTCCGTAACCAATCACCGCACAAAAACACTTTGATATACTAAATAATTTGTTTTTTTAAGCTCTTTAAAATGGTCTGGAGAAAATTTAATAATTTTGTGTTTTAAGGGTAAAAATGAGAAAACCCCATTTTTACCCCATAAAATCCTTCGTTAAACCCCCCTCCCATGGTCCGATCATGCTGGTTCGCGAACTCATTCAATTTTATCCCGCCGTATACACCTTCAAACCAAATTTTATCAAAATCGGACGAAAATTACTCAAGTTATCATCCGTATGGACATATATATAGATATATATATATATATATATATATATACATAAATAAAAATTTGAACGACTGTGTACCCTAGGTATGTTGAATCATAACTTTGCGAAACAATTGTTTTGTTTGTGTTTTAAAATCATAATGATATTATAATTAGAACATATATAAAAATTTGAACAGATGGTGTTTTTGGCCTCTGGGGATATCAAAATAAAAAAGAAAAATCGGTCCCGAGCCTAGGTCTTACCATGAGACCTACGGTAATAGCTACTTCCCTATAGGGAAATTCGCTAAAAAAAGGATGGATTTAATTTTTTTGTCACTTGAAAATGTGATTGCTCAATCATATATTATTATGGAGAGTTAAGCAAAAACCGTGTCATGTTTACTTGCACTATTACTTATTCCGTTTACTGTGAGTTTATGTCTTTTAGAATTTTCCAAAAATCAAATATTTTAAACAAAACATTGAAATAAATATAAATGATTTTTTAGTATTAATTAAATACAGGAGAGATTTTTGAAACAAGTAACATATCAATTTAAAATGGTTTTGTAATAAAATATATAATCAGCTCTTGTGATTAGTTAAGGTTTAACAATATACTCCGTAATTCAATTGCACGAATTATGACTCAAAACGACTCACTAATTCCTGGCAATTGACGAACTGGTAAAGGGGTAACTGCTCTTAAGGTGTTAGCCTACACCTATTATAATGACAATATTGAGTAAATTATTTTACACTGCTTAAAACAGTTACCATATATTAAGTGTTGTGTTTTTAAACTTTACTAACGTCATGATAATGATAAACTAGTTTATATGGAGGTGCTCTCAAAATTACCAGATAGTGGTATTCTTTAAAAACTTCAACCCTGAGTTGTAATGTGAGTTACACTCTGATCACTGATTATTTCATGTACTCTTCAGTTGATAGACACAAACAAGGACAGTGTGGTGACGATAGACGAGCTGGTAGAGTGGTGCTCTCGAGATGACCAGATCCTACTTATCCTTGAAAGACTTCACACTCAGTTGCATTGTGAGTTACACACTGATCACTGATTATTTCATGTACTCTTCAGTTGATAGACACAAACAAGGACAGTGTGGTGACGATAGACGAGCTGGTAGAGTGGTGCTCTCGAGATGACCAGATCCTACTTATCCTTGAAAGACTTCACACTCAGTTGCATTGTGAGTTACACACTGATCACTGATTATTTCATGTACTGTTCAGTTGATAGACACAAACAAGGACGGTGTGGTGACGATAGACGAGCTGGTAGAGTGGTGCTCTCGAGATGACCAGATCCTACTTATCCTTGAAAGTCTTCACACTGAGTTGCATTGTGAGTTACACTCAGATCACTGATTATTTCATGTACTGTTCAGTTGATAGACACAAACAAGGACAGTGTGGTGACGATAGACGAGGTGGTAGAGTGGTGCTCTCGAGATGACCAGATCTTACTTATCCTTGAAAGACTTCACACTCAGTTGCATTGTGAGTTACACTCAGATCACTGATTATTTTATGTACTGTTCAGTTGATAGACACAAACAAGGACAGTGTGGTGACGATAGACGAGCTGGTAGAGTGATGTTCTCGAGATGACCAGATCTTACTTATCCTTGAAAGACTTCACACTCAGTTGCATTGTGAGTTACACTCAGATCACTGATTATTTTATGTACTGTTCAGTTGATAGACACAAACAAGGACAGTGTGGTGACGATAGACGAGGTGGTAGAGTGGTGCTCTCGAGATGACCAGATCTTACTTATCCTTGAAAGACTTCACACTCAGTTGCATTGTGAGTTACACTCAGATCACTGATTATTTTATGTACTGTTCAGTTGATAGACACAAACAAGGACAGTGTGGTGACGATAGACGAGCTGGTAGAGTGATGTTCTCGAGATGACCAGATCTTACTTATCCTTGAAAGACTTCACACTGAGTTGCATTGTGAGTTACACTCAGATCACTGATTATTTCATGTACTGTTCAGTTGATAGACACAAACAAGGACAGTGTGGTGACGATAGACGAGCTGGTAGAGTGATGTTCTCGAGATGACCAGATCTTACTTATCCTTGAAAGACTTCACACTCAGTTGCATTGTGAGTTACACTCAGATCACTGATTATTTTATGTACTGTTCAGTTGATAGACTCAAACAAGGACAGTGTGGTGACGATAGACGAGCTGGTAGAGTGGTGCTCTCGAGATGACCAGATCCTACTTATCCTTGAAAGACTTCACACTCAGTTGCATTGTGAGTTACACACTGATCACTGATTATTTCATGTACTGTTCAGTTGATAGACACAAACAAGGACAGTGTGGTGACGATAGACGAGCTGGTAGAGTGGTGCTCTCGAGATGACCAGATCCTACTTATCCTTGAAAGTCTTCAACCCTGAGTTGTAATGTGAGTTACACTCTGATCACTGATTATTTCATGTACTCTTCAGTTGATAGACACAAACAAGGACAGTGTGGTGACGATAGACGAGCTGGTAGAGTGGTGCTCTCGAGATGACCAGATCCTACTTATCCTTGAAAGACTTCACACTCAGTTGCATTGTGAGTTACACACTGATCACTGATTATTTCATGTACTCTTCAGTTGATAGACACAAACAAGGACAGTGTGGTAACGATAGACGAGCTGGTAGAGTGGTGCTCTCGAGATGACCAGATCCTACTTATCCTTGAAAGACTTCACACTCAGTTGCATTGTGAGTTACACACTGATCACTGATTATTTCATGTACTGTTCATTTGATAGACACAAACAAGGACGGTGTGGTGACGATAGACGAGCTGGTAGAGTGATGCTCTCGAGATGACCAGATCCTACTTATCCTTGAAAGACTTCACACTCAGTTGCATTGTGAGTTACACACTGATCACTGATTATTTCATGTACTGTTCAGTTGATAGACACAAACAAGGACAGTGTGGTGACGATAGACGAGGTGGTAGAGTGGTGCTCTCGAGATGACCAGATCCTACTTATCCTTGAAAGACTTCACACTCAGTTGCATTGTGAGCTACACTCAGATCACTGATTATTTCATGTACTGTTCAGTTGATAGACACAAACAAGGACAGTGTGGTGACGATAGACGAGCTGGTAGAGTGGTGCTCTCGAGATGACCAGATCCTACTTATCCTTGAAAGACTTCACACTCAGTTGCATTGTGAGTTACACACTGATCACTGATTATTTCATGTACTCTTCAGTTGATAGACACAAACAAGGACAGTGTGGTAACGATAGACGAGCTGGTAGAGTGGTGCTCTCGAGATGACCAGATCCTACTTATCCTTGAAAGACTTCACACTCAGTTGCATTGTGAGTTACACACTGATCACTGATTATTTCATGTACTGTTCATTTGATAGACACAAACAAGGACGGTGTGGTGACGATAGACGAGCTGGTAGAGTGATGCTCTCGAGATGACCAGATCCTACTTATCCTTGAAAGACTTCACACTCAGTTGCATTGTGAGTTACACACTGATCACTGATTATTTCATGTACTGTTCAGTTGATAGACACAAACAAGGACAGTGTGGTGACGATAGACGAGGTGGTAGAGTGGTGCTCTCGAGATGACCAGATCCTACTTATCCTTGAAAGTCTTCACACTGAGTTGCATTGTGAGTTACACTCAGATCACTGATTATTTCATGTACTGTTCAGTTGATAGACACAAACAAGGACAGTGTGGTGACGATAGACGAGCTGGTAGAGTGATGCTCTCGAGATGACCAGATCCTACTTATCCTTGAAAGACTTCACACTCAGTTGCATTGTGAGTTACACTCAGATCACTGATTATTTCATGTACTGTTCAGTTGATAGACACAAACAAGGACAGTGTGGTGACGATAGACGGGCTGGTAGAGTGATGTTCTCGAGATGACCAGATCTTACTTATCCTTGAAAGACTTCACACTGAGTTGCATTGTGAGCTACACTCTGATCACTGATTATTTCATGTACTGTTCAGTTGATAGACACAAACAAGGACAGTGTGGTGACGATAGACGAGCTGGTAGAGTGATGCTCTCGAGATGACCAGATCTTACTTATCCTTGAAAGACTTCACACTGAGTTGCATTGTGAGCTACACTCTGATCACTGATTATTTCATGTACTGTTCAGTTGATAGACACAAACAAGGACAGTGTGGTGACGATAGACGAGCTGGTAGAGTGATGCTCTCGAGATGACCAGATCTTACTTATCCTTGAAAGACTTCACACTGAGTTGCATTGTGAGCTACACTCTGATCACTGATTATTTCATGTAAATTACTGTTCAGTTGATAGACACAAACAAGGACAGTGTGGTGACGATAGACGAGCTGGTAGAGTGATGCTCTCGAGATGACCAGATCCTACTTATCCTTGAAAGACTTCACACTCAGTTGCATTGTGAGTTACACTCAGATCACTGATTATTTTATGTACTGTTCAGTTGATAGACACAAACAAGGACAGTGTGGTGACGATAGACGAGCTGGTAGAGTGATGCTCTCGAGATGGCCAGATCCTACTTATCCTTGAAAGACTTCACACTCAGTTGCATTGTGAGTTACACTCAGATCACTGATTATTTCATGTACTGTTCAGTTGATAGACACAAACAAGGACGGTGTGGTGACGATAGACGAGCTGGTAGAGTGGTGCTCTCGAGATGGCCAGATCCTACTTATCCTTGAAAGTCTTCACACTGAGTTGCATTGTGAGCTACACACTGATCACTGATTATTTCATGTACTGTTCAGTTGATAGACACAAACAAGGACGGTGTGGTGACGATAGACGAGCTGGTAGAGTGATGCTCTCGAGATGGCCAGATCCTACTTATCCTTGAAAGACTTCACACTGAGTTGCATTGTGAGCTACACTCTGATCACTGATTATTTCATGTACTGTTCAGTTGATAGACACAAATAAGGACGGTGTGGTGACGATAGACGAGCTGGTAGAGTGATGCTCTCGAAATGGCCAGATCCTACTTATCCTTGAAAGTCTTCACACTGAGTTGCATTGTGAGCTACACACTGATCACTGATTATTTCATGTACTGTTCAGTTGATAGACACAAACAAGGACGGTGTGGTGACGATAGACGAGCTGGTAGAGTGGTGCTCTCGAGATGACCAGATCCTACAATCACTGGAGACTCTCGACACAGTCTTGTGATCGTCTCAAAGCAATGCCTTCGAGGACTTTTCTCTCTGGACCTTGTTTGTGGTTATATAAAATGTTTGGAAGTGATAGGTACCGTGCATTGGCAAATATTTAAAGACTAACACCAATTTTAAATTCTGTCATTTGCTTTATATAAGTTATTTTAAATGTTAGACTAATCGATAATGCCTATAAAAGCATGAATAATAGTCATGATTACAACCTGTGTCGGGTCGTTGTTTGGTGAAATCTTTTTATTGCGTTTCCTGATCTTTTTATTTGTAAATTTATTCATTATGAGTAATGTAATCTAATCTATATAGTTTACTTAAATTACACGAATAATATTACATAAATTCCTCAATAAAAAGATGATGCAAATGTATGACAGGTCATCATCAAATTTAGACTGTGTTAACAGTTTAAACGGTCATTTTAATATAACTTCAATCTCCTAGCCTATGTATGAACTACTGATACTTAGTATGTCCTTGTACGTACGTTCTCGCTCATACATTATGAAACCGTAGCTCGTGGTTAGTTTCCACTTTTATGCATGCAAGAGGTAATTTACAACTCGTCAGTCACTTTCACTTAGCATGCTTCATATTGATAAGCTGAAGTTTTAAATCTAAACCAAACAATCGTTATAATCATGAAATACTACACCAAAACTAAACTATTTATTTGTCACGGTAACACATGGCAAAATCCATCCACAGGTAATCCACATTTCCTAAATGAACCCTTCTTTGAGAACTTGACTAATCCCACAAGCCAGCAGGACAACGTATGGCCGAGTGTGTTTTAATTATTTAACTTCGGATGTTTTAAACGCTAAACTTAACATGTTTAAACGAATAATTAGACAACGACCCATTCTAAACCTAACTCTACTATGCAATAACCTTGCCTTCCCTGTTTCCACGGCAAACGTTGTGTTATGCCTGAGACTCAACTTGTTGATTTTTGGATAGTTATACTAGAATGTGTTTCATGTTTTTCTACTTACGTGTTGGTTATAGCGTATTTTTGAGAATGCGATTTGTGATTTGAAAAATAGTTACGATATTAGTTGAATGTTTGTTATAAAATATTATGTTGTGTACAGTTACATTTATGGAATTAGAAATTAAAATCAAATATCATTTTACATTTTTTATTTGCCCTTTTTAATAAAAAAAACATGTGTTTAAGCTAGATATTCTCTAAGGGAGTATGTTTTATCTATGATATTCTCGATTGGTTTGAACGAATATTTGTAGCATTTTACTTTGGCAAACTAACAAAACTTATGCATAAAATATACAAATCTTCTGTAATAAGCAAACCCATTAATTGTACTGTTTCCATATACTTGTAGAGATTAATTTAGGATTATTCTATGACAAGTTCATAACAATTTATTAAAGTATAAAATGCCCATTAATTGTGTCTTAATCAATTACAGTAATATGCTTTTATTATGAGCATTCTCATAACGAAGCATAATTTCTAACATATGTTTGTAATTAAATGTTCTGTCCCGTTTTTATAACTCAATTCCGTTTGTAAAATCATGTAAATATTAACTAAATAAATAATAAATAGAATAACATATATTTTGTTGTAATGTTTATAGTAATAGTTCGTGATGATAAATTGTCCGTACATAATCAACTGTATGACCTGTGTACCCTAGATATGTTGAATCATAACTTTGCGAAACAATTGTTTTGTTTGTGTTTTAGAATCAAAATGATTCCGGGAAACGTATTGTGAAATAATTTGTTTATGGTGTTTTAAACAAGTGGTTTCATTTTTTACATTTATACATGGTCTTAGAGTTTACAATTTTTTATTTGCGTTTCCTTTAATGACATATGTTGTATAAAGGTTACACTAAAGACATTGTCTTTCCTGTTTGAAAGCTTATTCCTTTCTTTTAATTTGATGAAACCATCGATGTTGTTTGATTTATTGCACAAATAAATAGAATTAGGATATTTTACTAATTTTTGGCCTACAAACCAGAGTGACTAGATGTAAAAAAACTAATGGTGTACTACTTATATTCTATTCTGCAAGTGAAATGCTTGAGAAGAATTTCAATAGTATTGTTAGTATAAACTCTATTTCAGATGTCAAACTAGTTTATGCTCCATGGTTAAAGTTGTTTTACTCGTATTTTAAGTCTACATCCATCGTTAACAATAATAACTGGGACAAAAGGCTAGTTGTGAGGGTTCAAGCGTATCTGTAAAACTTGTGGAGATTTAAAAAGTTAATAGAAAGGCTGTATCTCCTGCTTGTAGAACGGGATTTTGTTCTAAGTTCCACCATGTAAGTGAATTTAAACTCATAAGCATAAATTAATGAGTTGTGTACGTACCTATTACATATTTTTGTTAAAATCATTCTCACCCTGACATATCAAAACTAAAGCTACAACGTTGTAAGTCATTGTTGTTAACACAATTATTTTGTAATTTGTAATTTAACGATACATATTTCATTGTAATTTCAAATGTTGGTCACTTTACGAACATTTTTATATTACTATTGTATACAACGTGTGATTTGAGGTTTGTACATTAGTGATTTAGGGCTCTCCCCACCTTACCACAAAATGTTCTTGATAGTGTGAGATAAGACCCATTACCTTCAGCTAATGAAGTACTAAAAATAACAATTAAAACTCTTAGCATTACATGCAACGTTTAATGTGGCACGGATTGCATCTGGCAACTAGTGTCTAGCAGATCCCAGAGATGTGCCTACAGTATGAGTGCCTACGACAACAAGAAGCGAACTACTCACAGCATAACTATTTCAAAACTTACTCATAAACGTATTGTTTCAATGAAAAAGCATAAATACAAACTATTTAGTAGTTATCACTTACAGAGTATGATAACGAAGAGTATGTTGGTGGCTTAGAGTATGGTTCACTAATTGGGGATACTGCAATATTAATCATTAGAAAAAAAGACACATTACCTCCTTATAATTACTTTTTTGACTGGTTCATTTCCACACATAGGTCCTGGTCATAGTCTCCATATTATTCATATTGCTATTTATGAAGTATAAGTTTTTGATGTAACAACAAAGATGACATCAACTAGTATAATGCAGTGTACGTAACAATTAAGTAACGTGAGAAGTTACTTAACCAAAATGTCTAACCAAGGGCTCAATTTCTATTATCACCCGTATGTTGTTTTCTATTTATTTCTCGATCAAAAGGAAATAATGCCTTAATTTGGTAAACTATGTTCTACAACTATTGAACTAAATTCAATCATTCAATAGTTTATTTTATATCACTGTATTCAACTTAAATTGAATTTAATGATCTTTCAAAGCAATAGCCCAATCATCAAATTGACGTTGTTAACAAAATTTAATAATACAAGACCACTCGTTGGTACATATTACGTCTGTACTCAATCGCATAAATCATTGATCATGGTAAGTGTGGGAAGTAGAGCAACTGAACAACTAATATCAACCTTGTTGTCTGTAAGCAAAGTAGGAATGGTGTACTCAGACTCTTTATACATTCTCTTCCTCGTCGCATAACCCCTTTGTGAGACATAAAACATAGCTAGCCGTCAGCTTTGAGAAATTCTGTTTCTTATTAACTTTATCTGGGAATGGTTAGTACTTTTTCAAGTAAATGCTAGATTTTATACTATATTCAACGTGTGATTTATTTATAAACTTGAGGACTATATGGTTGAGCTGTATTACTAATATTTGTGTTTCGATGATATATTATAAAACTTAACGGTGACCAACTAGTAATATGAATGATATTATTAGGTTAGAAATTTTACTCTATTAGAATTAGGTCTCTATATCTTTATCCCACTTAATTCTATCTCATCTACCAGTAGAATAGATTTCTTCCAACTCTAACTTTGTAATTAATTGATAAGTGTACATAGACATTTATTTTTGCAAGTTGTCATATTTTATCATTAATAAAGGTTTAAATATGTTCATTATGTGGTAGGTATGTATATATGTAATTGTGTTACTCTTTTAGTAATAAATCAATAAAACAAATTCTTGTTTTAAAGACGTCAACATATTTTGTTCCAAGAATGGTTAATTAAATGCATTATTTACTTTTCCTGCCTTTTTCTCTCCCCAGAATAAAACTATCGTAAAATAATCAAGTTTTCTTCTGAAACTCCACGGACTAAGCAGATTATATTGCTATTTCGTCTTCTTTTTATCACACATGCTAGTCATTTTCATGTATACTGTATTCATTCACACTATGCAATCCTCTAACAGTAGTCGTATTTACTTGTCTCAACTATTTGTATACAGTTCTCTGTGCTGATTCATGTATTGAGGCAACAATAACAATGTTTCAACAATATTACAGGCTAAGGGCATATTCTTTAGGTTAGAATAGGTAAGACTTCGTTTAACGAGGTCTACCGTTTTGATGAAAACGTTTTACTCAATTGACTGACGACCTTCAAAATGTAAGACGAGCAATAAAATTTCAAGATAGATGGTAATTTGAAACTTCCGTTGACGATATATAGGGTGTTCAAAAAAGGTGGAGACATAATTATTTACGTTGTGATTCCTTGGGTAAAAATAATAAGAAAATCATGAATAACATTTTCTCCTAATCGCTTCGTCAACCATATATCCGCCATTTTGTAAGGGGGTAGAATAAGGCTGAGCTAGACAGGTTTGCCCCATTTTACAACTAAAAAACTTAATATTTTTCAGCTATTTCTTATTCGATATTTTTAAACTTGGTACTGTTTGATAGGGAATTTTAATGATCGGTTGAACAATTTCATAGATACAAATGTGTATGTAAAAAATACAAAATGGCGGATATCTGGTTAACGAAGCAATTTTGGAAAAAATTTTATTCTTGATTTTCTCTTTATTTGACCCAAGGAATCATACGTACATTATGTCCCCCACCTTTTTTAACACTCTGTATATTTGAGAAAATTCAAATTATACTGCACGACCTCTTGTCCAATCTATTAAAGAGAACCAAGCAAGGCAAAACAAAATAGAAACCAATTAATTATCCTAACCCCATCTTAGAATTTAATCATTTACACGTAAAATAACATATTTTTATATTTCCTATTTTTATAGCAAGCTTTAATATTTAAAGTGGTAGCATTGTTATTGTATTTAGAGTGCATATGTAGTTGAAATAATGGATAACCCAATTCTAAATTAGTATTTTTAAATGCCCATTAAAGTTTTCAATACAGTGTTAAGAAATATGGAATTTGTTACTAAGTTCAGTATATAAGATATACAGAACCAGCTCTAGTGGGTTCTACTGTCTAGTGTGTGTGTGTGTCCCAATATGTAACATAGACTGAAATTATATTTCCGTCTTGCATTAAAACATGTAAGATTATAATGCATTTACTTTACTTTTTGCACGTCTTCCACGTACAGAGGTGCCATCACGAGCAGTTATGTAGACTATGGGAAAAGCTAACGTTGGTCCTATAACTAATGAAAATTACTATTCACAGTTGTATGTGTCTCTATATTATTACACCTCAAAGAACCATTGGTTAAGTATTATATTTTATCTCTTCCACCATGATTAGTTAAGACCAGTCTACGACCTGATTATATATGTCTGCATTGCTAGTGTAAGCGAATCTAAATTTGACCCTGTGAATCAATTATACATTTTTATAATAACTCGTCAAATACTGTACTTGAAATTTTACAAAATATTTAATGCATATAAGGGATAAAATAATATTTTAAAAGCTGTTTTCACAAACTTAGTAAGGAAGCTGTCTTCAGATTCTGCTAGTTCCATATTTTCGTTTGTAGCCCCTTCGTCCGATTCCGGTAGGTCACCATCTGATTCCTCTATTTCTCTCAAAGCTCCCGACTTTTCGCCCTTAGATGGTTCAGTGACATTAGTATTCCCTTGTACTGCTCCATCAGGTTCTACTTTTTCAGAACTCGCACCTTCTGATCCTTCATTTGCCTGCTCCTTGAAGCTCTCGTCCAGAATGTTGACTCGTTCTTTTAAGTCCTCAGGTAATACAGATTCTGGACTAACGCTTTTCTTAGTTTCTTCGAGAAAGCTTTCTCGTGTTATTTTTAAGGATCTTTTGGTACCATCAGGTATCTTCTCTGTTTTCTTGGTTTCTTCTATGGAACTGCTTTCGCGAGTTACTTTTACCGTCTTGTTGGTTCCATCAGTATATGTTTCTTCTCTAGTTGACAGAGTAGGCTCTTTTTGGGTAGAAAAGCTTTTGTTCATTTCGCTTAATTTTTCTTTCATCTTCTTATCGAAATCGTCATTGTTTTGTTTGAATACAACCTCGTCTTTGCCGTCTGTCCCTCTCGCGTCATTGAGTGCAGACTCGCAATCTACCTTTTCTTCTTTTACTTCAGATTTTCCATTCCTAGTTATCGTCACTCGTTTGACACAACTGCCATCTGACAGCTTCTCTATGGCAGTGTGTGTTTTGTACAACACGTCTTCACTTACTTCCTAGAACAATGTTTAGATATTTTAATTTGGATTGGTTAAATCTTACATTATATCAAACCAAACAACAGTTTTTTTATTTATAAATTTAATACAGCAAATAAATTTTATAAAAATTACAGCAATAGATTTTTTCTTTTCACCCTATTTTTCCAAGATAATGAATGATGTGGGGAACTCAAAGTTAATATAGTACAATGAGTGTTAAGGGTAGTTTTGAGTTGAATTATCATTTTAAAATTACTTGACATTTACATGCTGACTTGACCACTGAGGACGGGGATCTGTTATCGTTTCGATTGTGGTTTTTGGAACACTGTTTTTTATCACTCCAGTTGGCATTATTCTAATGTCATTATTAGGTCGTTGAATATCATCTAACATTAAATTTAAATGACTATATAACAGTCAATGGCATAAAAAAGACATATGTCATAATGAGAATAATTGTATACATTTATATTTCAAGTGATATTATTAGTTAGTAAGTATGGTTGGACGTGGAGGCAAGGTAATGTTGAAATAATTATAAGATATCAAGTTTACAATACAATCTCCAGCAAATAGAACAAATTGGCTGTTGTTGGAATCTTGTTTCTTGTTTTTACAAATGAATGCATGTGACCCGTTATAACCTCTAATACATAAATGAGGGCTAGAGGTTGTTACTGCCACTGTGTGATATAAAGGAAATATTAATGTTTGTTAGTCACTATTCGGTTTACCTAGCATACATTAAATATACATATGGTACATTAGTATATATATAGTATATACATTAGTATACATTTATACCAAACCACTATACTCGTATTAGATACACTTTTTTATGCAAATACGCATATCTCTTATAATGCTAAATGTTGATCTTCAGAATAAATTGGGAGTTTTAATGTCTAAGTATTGCTTTTTAGTTTCGCCCCCAATACATTGTATAGGGTGAAAGTATCTTTTTCGTCAAAATTTTAGTATTTCAGTTTTAATTAAATAACTTACGTCATCAATCCATAATACGTGATCAATCCATTTATGGATTGATGACGTAAGTTATTTAATTATTTGATAACTCAATCCGTTGTGCTACAATCTCAACATTATATTTCAGTTTTGCGTGAAAGTGATATCTATCTGTGTGTCCGTATGTATGTATGTATGTATGTGTAAAGTGGATGTGACTGCGCTTCAGACTACACAGTCATGTTATCAGATTTGGATTAAATTTGGTATTTAGATACTACTCCAAGGTACCTCCAGGTGCTTATTATATTGTTATCCTTTGACTATTATAGGTGACATTCTCATAACTCAAAAAAATAACGGAAATTACTATTTTACGAACACGACTCAAACGGTTTTTATATAAATTTTGTATATTATTCTAGTTTCAACAAAAAGGTACACACCCTCAATACTGTAAAAATTAAGTTTCAAAACTTACTGCAATTGTTGTGATTTTACGCACGAAATAGAGAAGTTACTCCCAACGCTTACCTTATACACAATAAAAGTTGTTGACAAGCTAATAGAAGGTATGCGTCAGTTTTTTGGCTGGTGCCGTTTATTAGTAGGTACTAAAATCACTAACCTGTATGCAATAACACCCGTATTTTGAAGTTTTATATTTGTCCTAAAGACTATACAAATAAACCTGAAATTCTTACTTATCAGTAGCCCTGATAAGAGAACGCGTTTCTTATGGCTATTGCGTGCATTTTATAGTTATTAAGCTTCACAAAACTTGTGGCTCAAATTTGTATAGCCTATGTCAATTTAGAAATATTAAAGTCGCAACAGCCAGTAATTATTTACTAGTTGATCATCATCGTCTTGAAACTTGACAGAGTAGTAAATAATTTTGACCATCTGAGGGTTGATTATTGTTACAGTCAATAAAGCTCATTCAACAAAGGTATGCAATAGTCATGTCTTCTTACCTCTTTGGTCATTTTTAAGTGATGGGTTCACAGTTTACGAACTAGATTAAAAAACAAATTATAAATAACCAAACATCCAAATATCCAATTTTTCTGAAAGTGTAATAGGGCTCGCTTTAACCATTCAACAAAACGGTTAAGCTGCTACAAAAAGGCGTAAACTTGGATGGACTGCAGAGATGGACTATCGGTTGATTTATGGAGTATATCTCTAACGAGTTATCGTAACATATCATAACGAGTATGATAACATCGGCTATCTTCCTCAGTCATATCCAAGTCTCACACTGAACATCTTACTTAACTCAGTGAATATTTTGACTTGATTAGTTGTGATTTAAAGGTTTTTAATCGTTTTGGCTCGATTAACATTACTTTTCGAAATAATAGGTATTCCATGAATAGACAAACAATAATCTAACTTGTCTAAAAAATTATCTATTATAAAATTTGTTTTCAGTACTAATTTTAATTTTAGTTAGTAGGTACATAAATTAGTAATGTACCTACTACAGGGTCACATTCAACCCTGTATACAGTCCCACGTAAGTTGTCTCAAATTGATTACGGAAAAATGTAGAAGGATAAGATAAAATTATTTACCACTCAATAAACTCGGAATTTTCCAACTTAAACATGTCATGTTATACATCAATTTTGTCATTGTCATGTAAAGGTATTTAATAGACAGTTTGGACATTTTGGTGAACACAGATATTAATAATTATCTTTTTCCGTTTCAAAATGGTGGCAGTTATTTTTGGAAAAAATCAATATGCCGTGTTTAAAACTCTGTGTTTTCTATACCTATGCAGCCTTTCTTCGGTTGAATGTTCTTATTCGTTATGAAATTAGCTTTCCTGTGATATGCTACAAGTAACGGGTTTGTTTATAATAAAAATTTCAAAAAAATTGAGTTTTGTAAATTTGCAAATATGCATTGTTTAAAATTTTCAAATAGCAACATATGTCAAAAGGCACATCATTTTATAGGTTTTTCAATTCTTAACAACTTTATGTGTACACTTACTTCCTATCTCTTTTTGTTTTTGTGTAAATAACAAAAAAAGTAATATTTTCCTATATCAAATGCATGTTATTTTGGGTTAACACTAAATGAAATGGGTCCATTAGTGTTAAATGTGGTTTTTTTGTTATTTGTATATGGTACTATTTGCTAACACTATATTCTACAAAATTTTCATCGTCCATCTAGTTGATTGTTACAAACAGTACTTATAATATAAACACAGTCATTTAAATAACAAACAAAAAACTATTTTCTTACCTTAAACACGTCCGTCAGGCGTCCGAACAATACAAAAATACCGGTGAGAAGGAATCTGAAATTGACTGACGGAACTGCGTAGGATGAGTGTAGATAGCGCAATTAAAAACCATTAAAGAATGCTTTACTGATGTGACTGCACCATGTACCTTGACTGCTTGCCGCAACTGATGTGTCTGAATCGATCTTTTTAACATTATTCACAGAGTACTCACAATTGAGTTTTGAGTAGATTTTGGGTTTACTATTCTAATTTTGCCTGCAAAGTTGTAAAATGAGCCACTTGGCAACCACTCCGAAATCATTATATTATACCCCTATCATTTTACCATGGAATCATGAGCTAACTATTTTAGCATATCATCGTTACAAATTCTCATGTAATACGGGTTTTATACTTTAAAACATATTTTTTGGTCTAGACAAATAAAAACAGTTTCATTCTAGTTTTATTTTCAAGTAAGTATTATCACATAATTTACTCCAAACGTTTGAATTTAAAGCGTTGTTTTAGAAGAAGTTAAAACTCTTCATGCTGTTTTTGATTTGGTCCTCGATGGCTTTTTGTGTTTTTTTCATGTCCTCATTGACTTTGTGGAACTGCTGCTTGATCTTGTGCTGAGTCTTGGCCTGATGTTCCTTCATCTCTCGCTCTGCCTCAGCACAGTCGACCTTCTCATTCCTGATCACCTCGTTGCCGTTGTCGTTAGTGATCACTTGTCGGTAGCAGTTACCGTCGGGACCCTTGAAGAATGAAATGTGCGAAGAACGGGAGTCCCTGAACGCGTTGCTGGAGTCTTTCGCGTCAAAAAAGAATGGCATCACCATCTGCAAAACAATATTGCATTTTATATCCAAAATACAGAAACAAGCTTTTTGAAATACTACATAATGTGAAAGTATTCTACATAAGTGTAATGATTACAGGTAAATGATCTAATCTAATCAGGTAAGTAATCTTTGACTAAAATATTGTCTTGAACTTGCAAGATTTATACCCTATTAAAATGACATTAGATTAAACGAGTACTTCGTTAAAAATCACAGGAAACTTTATAAAGCTGGTATAGTGAGGGAAAAACTGTTTTATGGTTATATGCTTATATGAAATACATACAACAGCCAAATTTTCTCAATACAAAAACATATACAACAAACAACAAGAACATAGCACACACACAAATACAATACACAACATACAACAAAACACTCACAACATTGCAACAACACAACGCTATGCAAATATGTAATAATAATAATACACATACATATGCCTATATCTACAGATGCGTATTTTTTGTGCATATGTGTGTATGTGTATATTTACATATGTGTAAATACGTAGCATGTAATGTTGCATATTACAACATTGTTAGTTAGCAAATTACAAAAGTCTACTTCTCGTCCATAAAAATAATATAGTGCAGTAATTAGTTTTAAATGCATTTTCAAGTAGGTAGTAAAGTCTTATGGAATATTCTCCTTAACCTTTAATCCTACACCACTTCCGCGTACAAAATGATTTAGTTTTTTTACTCTACTTACTTGAAGGTTGTAATAAAAATTGCTAGTTTTTTTATGTTAAATGGGTACAAATTTGAAAAACCCCTATTTTTTTAACAACTACACCCCCAAAACACCCGATTTGCTTCCATGACCCGATCTTGCTGGTTCGGAAACTCATTTAAGTGTATCCAGCTGATTAATTCATAATTAATTCACCATTAATACGAATTACAAGACAAATCCTAGTATGAAATTAATTCTTCCATCTTCTATTACTGTTAATATTTAACGTGTTTTAAACCTTTAGACCTAAATAATATGATTATACTACTCAATAAAACAGAGGCAAACTAAATACGGCACAAAATACTACAGGACTGTAACTTATTATTATTGTATCAGGCTGTTTGAAAGAAAATTAAAATCCTTGTCATTGAGATTGTTTACTAAAATTAATTAGTCCTAAGTCCAGAGTTATTAATTGAGAAGAGCTTTTGTTCAACATAATAGTATTCCTGCAGTTAATTAATCCCACATCTCCCTCCATAAAATTCTAATCCTCTTCGTAAAAATAAATCTAATTTTTAAAACAAATGTTGCAACAAAATAAACTATTAATCTTACCATAATTTTTTTTGTATTTTTGTCAGCAAGATTTGTGATATGTAAGTGAAAAAATGAAATAAAACTACCCATGTACATTCAGAATTACATACAACATATTTTTTATCCCAGAAACAAGACAGTGCTGCAGTCTTGGAGGGCTGGGCCTAACTACAATCGACATAGGTCTAAAGAGTATAGACACAATAATTATCATGCTCTAGTAACTAACTACAATCGACATAGGTCTAAAGAGTATAGACACAATAATTATCTTGCTCTAGTAACTAACTACAATCGACATAGGTCTAAAGAGTATAGACACAATAATCATATTGCTCTAGTAACTAACTACAATAGATATAGGTAGGTCTAAAGATAATAGACACAATAATCATCTTGCTCTAGTAACTAACTACAACCTACATAGGTCTAAAGAGTATAGACACAATAATCATCTTGCTCTAGTAACTAACTACAATCGACATAGGTCTAAAGAGTATAGACACAATAATCATCTTGCTCTAGTAACTAACTACAATAGATATAGGTCTAAAGAGTAAAGACACAATAATCATCTTGCTCTAGTAACTAACTACAATCGACATAGGTCTAAAGAGTATAGACACAATAATCATCTTGCTCTAGTAACTAACTAACGACTGTACCTGGGGTAATTTTATGAGTGGGGTATGGACAACATTTTAATAAGTATAGAGGTTCATTTTTATTTTGAAATTGTTACGAAGAACATTGATTATATAGCTAGCTGTTACCCACGGGCTTCACCCCGTTTGACTTCATACGTATTAATAAAACTATTGATTTAAAGAAGCTGAAATAAACAAAACAGAATACAGTAATACAAACAAATAATCGCACCTGATTTTAATAAGGTAATACCTAAGGGAGTATGATTTATCTATGGACAACATTGAAAGAATAACAAACAAATAAGTACAGCTGAGGAATTTTTAACATTAGGTATATGGAAAGACTAAAGAGGTCTTTTGATAAAGGAATTACGACCTTAAAAGCAATCTATGAAATAATGTTTTGCGCAAGGTTTCTCGTCATGACGAACATTTTAAGTATATGGTTTATGTGGGTGTGACATTTAGCTTTCTCAAAAGTTCATGGGTACTTTGGGAGTTTTATATGGATTACCAACACAATTTTGCTTAATAACTATTTTGATAAACAAGTTAGAGATCACTCTTTCTACAAATCTATATACAAGTTCATTATAATATTATATACAATTTTATTTGCATATTATAACAATTGGCCACAATCTTGCTGTAACTGTTTTCATAAAACTATTAACATGTTGGAAATAACTCATTCTACAACATTAATATACGTAAAACATGTTATATGCAATTTTATGTTTTTATTATAATAATTGGGAACAATAATTATTCAAAGGTAATATATCAACCAAATATATCAATTGTACATTGCGAAGTTAATGTTATTTTAATTTTGCCTTCGAGTAATAAGTAGTGATAACGACCACAACATTATAAAGGAAAACATTTGTTGTTTAGTAAAGTAATCTAATTTAGACCATCAATTGAGCTAAAAGTGTGTCTACAAATTCTACAAGCACTAGGCCGTCAAAAAATAGTAAACAATACAGAATAAAACACACTGAAAGATTTATACGTTTTTCAGAACAAATAAACAAAATCAATTAGATTTTCTTCCCAGTCAATAATTTGTTTAGTGGCTTTTATTTAAAAAATTGTTTTTTAATAATAATAAATAAATAAAACTGTGATATATCGGGTGTCCCGGGACTCTCTGGAACCCTTTTTTATATCTGTTCCTTAGGTCAAAACAAGGCAAAAACACCATATGAACACGAGTCTATAAATGCTGGTTTACTGTCTGTGAGTCTACATGTGAACACTTTTCTGCATACATATCAACCGGCAACAGTCATCGCCAGGGATTTTGCTCCCCTTTTGGTAGAAATGTAATCACTGGGTGCAATTCTTACATGGTGGGGCGTCAAATTTCGTTCATGAAGATTTTAATAGGGTATACTACGGCGAAACCAATCGTCCTATTGGAGACTGTCAAACCGTCAAACCGGTAAACCGACCAAAATATTAATGTGTAAAGGAACACGGCCTTGGTATCGGATCCAAGCAAGCGTGGCTGTGACGGAAACTCGCTAGAAACATAAATTTACAGACGATCATCGTACTATCTAGTTGTATGATAATTGAGTTTTAAAACTATTTGTACAACATAAATCTACAGTTTTACTGGACCGATTTTATTGATAAGTGGGTCGTTGGAAACCTTATGTTGTGTAGATTTGCAAATAATCATGAAGGTTTGTTTTTGTTATGGCTTATGGTAGAAAAAACAAAATCATGTTTTCTGGACTTTTTTACCCCATCAGGGAACTGCGAGTAGAGGGTACTGTGCAAAGGGTTATAAAAAATATCACAGACACTGTACAAGATATCGCATTTGTGTTAAGATGTTGTGATGGAAATTTGAGTTCCTTCCTCCGTATAGTCCAGGCAAATTAGATCAAAAATAGGGTGTGCTCCCCAAAAAATCGTCTAAAGCTGGAAAGTGTTTTAATACCTTTTGGGGGTCCCAAATAAGACTCCTGAGAGTTTGCGACGGATTCTGACGTCTGCTTGTTTTGGGAGTCGAAAAACTATGAAAATTTTGCACTTTTTTCAGTTTTTCGCTTATAACTCCTAAATAACGAATCCTAAGGAAAATTTTGTTCAAAGGTGTCTTTTAGTGCATTAAATTCCGCGTCGATTGATGTTAAATACGTCAAAGTCGGTTGAGCCGTTTAGCCGCTGTAGCTTTTCAAATTGGGATATTTTCATCAACATGGCCAAAAGGTTGATTATTTGACCAGTTTTCGGCTTAAAACTCCTAAACGACGCATGCTATACAAAAATGCGCCTGTAGTTAGTTTGGAAAACACAACATTCTGCGTATAATGTTTTTTTTATTAATCAATAACGGCAATTGATTGTTACCTACTTTGTATGGACACTATTTCATTGAAAAAAAGTATTAAAGTTAAAGTTGGGAAATTTTAATAAAATTGGTAACAACATAGATCCTGTTCTTAAATGGATTATGAATTATTAGATTAAGGTTTATTCCATGCTGGTCATCTAGAGGTTTATCTAATAAGGTGTGATGAGAGTAAGACTCCCCTATGTAATTTTAAGTCTAATATTGTTGTCTGAGATTCCGAAAATTCTAGGATTCATCCTAACCACCCATTATATACGATATATCCCTGTATTCATATTTCCGTTTTTGGCTTACATCTTCTAATGCATGCTATAGAAAAAATGTTCCTGTAGTTAGTTTGAAGAGCATAAACGTCTACGTAGAATGTTTCCATTTCATTAAGATCGGCTTCACCATTTAACCGCTATTGATTGTTAACACTA
The DNA here is from genome assembly GCF_028750875.1 of Macrosteles quadrilineatus. NCBI lineage: Eukaryota > Metazoa > Arthropoda > Insecta > Hemiptera > Cicadellidae > Macrosteles > Macrosteles quadrilineatus. The sequence continues at coordinate 78,105,538 of NW_026542594.1, forward strand.
GATCAGATGCTTGTCAAGTTTAAAATCTTACCATTGAAATCTGGCAAACAACCAGCCTAATTACCAAAAACATAGGGGATATGGCAGTGAATCTATCCACTAGTGTGACGTCATGGATCCTGCAGCATGGCCTATGAACAAGTAAGTGCTCATGAGAGCAACATCTTAACTGTGGAGAGCTTTTTCCGAGATAGGGGAATCAATGATGTGGACCTAGCCCGATGGTTCGCTGGCAGGCCTATCGCAGTGAATGCTGCCCATCAAGTTAAGGTATATTGTGGGATCACCTCTTCAACATATTATCAGCAAGTTGACAATATAAACTCCACGGATACGGTGGGATCAAAAATAAATTCATCAAATGGTTCCAGTGTCACGACCCATTTACTGAAAATAGTTCGATCATGTCAATCAGCTCAGCAGTTATCCCATATGATAGCATCAACGCGAGATATGTATAAAGCATAATAGAAAGGTACAGCTTGCAAGAAAATCGTAAATAGGCAAGCCTATAATGACCATAAACTGTGCAGAATAAAAGGAAGTGGTGACATTAATCGCGAGCTGTGAGGCAACAGCAAAGGTTAAAGAAGAATCTGCCCCCTCAGTCAACACGTGATATTACACATTAAATCCAAGCCTCAATTTGAATCATACTTTGGATTAAAAATACTGTAGGTCTGTACCCACTAGCGCAGTTTGATGAAGAAAGCGTGATGTAGAAGAGTCGAAAATCTAACTATTCATGTAGCCTAAAACTACTCATGCTGTTTACTCCAATCAATGTGGATCTCACTGTGTTCTGCCGGGTTACAACGCTTGGCGAAGTTGCAGAAGCAGGTTGGCCCTATACATGGTTGGGAGCAGAAAATATCCAAATCAAGTGAGGGTTGGACTCTTCTAGAGGACACTTTCAACTAATTTTGACATTGATTCTAACAAAAGGGGCTGCTCATCCACCAATCCTTTAGAGCTCATTTAAAATTGTACTTAGTTCAGAGAGATAGGTATGGAAAATTAACGTCAATGGGTTACCTCCCATCACTACGGCTAATCCACCGGTTCGACAAGAACTCCTCAACTCCGTCTACCTATCTCGACCATCGTGTACATATTAAAAAGGTTTACATTTTCTCGCTCCATATGAAATGCAGGGATATAATGCACTACTGTCTGAAAGACTTGCAAGGGGCACGATTATCTCAGTTCGATATCTGACGAAAAATATGGTACCGAATGTCGCCATTTGTGGCAAGACCAATAAGAGCAAAGAATGAATCCTTATTCTTAAGATTCCAATGATGAGAAGTAAAAAAGTAATATGGTAAAATCTACGAAAAATCCCAATAGTTTTTTTAATAGGCTAAATACATAGTAAAACTATGTACATCCGTCCCATTATCATCTTTCGTTTATTAAGCTAAAAAGTAACATTTTTGCTATATTTAATAAAATCTTTCTCGTTGTAATATCTTATTATATATTAGAATCTCTTAACATCATTCCGGAGTGTCCAGAGATGGGATCGTATAAATGGGAGCTTAGGACGAATCCTAGAATTTTTGTAACCCCCTCAACAATATTAGATTTAAAATTGCATAAGGGGTCTTGCTACCCTTCCCCAACGATATAAACAACTCAGTTTTTACATCGTTGCCCTTCCCTCACACATTCTTGGATAAACCTCTGGATGATGACCATGAAATAAACCATTATCTAGTCATTCATAATCATAATTCTACGCAAAATTTTGTGTTTTCCAAACTAACTACAGGCGCATTTTTGTATTGCATGCGTCGTTTAGGAGTTTTAAGCCGAAAACTGGTCAAATAATCAACCTTTTGACCATGTTGATGAAAATATCCCAACTTTGAAAAGCTACAGCGGCTAAACGGCTGCTTATTAGCTGCCTGTGAAATGCCTTCTTATTAGGTTAATTTACTTCTCATCAAGAGATATTACGGTACAAAAAAACATATTTAACAATTGAAATTTATATTAACTCAGTTGTCTCCGTGGAGGAATGTTTTACCTATAAATATGTCTAAATAAAAGCCTTTCGAATAACTAATTAATGTAAATTTGACTTGAGATATATAATGTAGTCTTTGTTTTGCTAAATTAAATATTAAAATATAATGCTGTAGTTTTAAGTTTATTTAAAATATAATTAACTACCTATTAGTTTTTGTTTAGTATTTTTCATTTTGGTAAAATATATTAAACTAGGTTAACTGGTAAGTAACTATTTTTCAGTTTTATGACCAAGATCATTCAAATTGACAGTCCTAAAAATTCTAATTTCAATAATCAATAATTTTAATTATCCATCGATAGTTTTAACTTACGTTTAAAGTGCAGAGCAGAACAATCGAAACGGTAATGGAGTTGCTCATGGTGGCACGATGAACAAACAACTAAAACGATTTATCCGACATTCTCATCAAGGACTCAAGAGTTACCATTTGATTAAACAATGACAGACATTTTATGAGTTAGTAACACAGGTGATTAATCAACCTGATGGATATGCTGGAGTTTCTCAGTTCAGTTTACTCTTATATCACTGACGTTTATTATTAACAAAACCTTTTGACGGAATCATTTACCAACTATGATTCTGAAAACTATCTTTGTAGATATAATAGATTATATTTATAACTAAATGAATATGTGTATACTAATAAATTCGTATATATATATATGCACATTTTTTTAAACGTGTAGGCTATGTATATGTAAATCTGAAATAAACATGAGACATCCTAAATATATTGTAGATAGTTTGAATATCCCTATATATTTCGGAAGTACTAGAATTGTTATGCAATGGTTACAAATCTGTGTAATGTACTAGCAGAGTACCTGTCCTGCGTCGGGTTATAGCGTATATAAGTGTAACGTGCATATAATGCAGTTATACTCGTGAAAATATAGCAGCTATCGTTGAGTGAGAACCATCAGGATTTATAAAATAAGTGGTCCGAAATTGAAGTATGATTAATTACCCCCACCACAGCAAACATGCAGATTAAGCGAATTCCCATTTGCCTGATTGGATTTACACTAAAATGATTCCTTTAAAATATCACATTTACTCCCTATTTTTACGTAATTAGTTTAACGAGTACTTATGTTTGCTGCAACAAGGAGGATAAAAGCTTTTTTTTTGTAAAATGTTAATAGTTTAGTAATAAATAAATGTATTTTCCAAATTTGATCAAAATATGTTGATAAACAAGCTAACTACAACATTTTACTTATTCCCCATAAGAATAACATGGGAATTTTAAATTTCATTTTTTTTTTTTAATTTTCTGCATAACTATTAGGCGCATAATAACGATTCAATATACTAAATTATTCGTTTTTTTAAGCTCTCTACAAAATAGTTTGGAAACAAATTGCTAAATTTTATGTTTTTGGGTTAAAAATGGGAACACCTAATTTTTACCTCATAAAATCCCCCATAAACCCCCGTTCCCATAGTCTGATCCTGCTGGTTTGCGAACTCGCTCGAATAAATGTAGGTTTACACGTTTATACAAAATTTCATCAAAATCGAACCATTTTTGCTCGAGTTATCATGCTAACGGAATATATATATGAATTTGAACGGATGGTGCTTTTTTTGCCTCTATGGACCTCAAAACGAAAAACTAAATCGGTCCGGGTCCAGGTCCGTGAGTACTTACCATGAGTACTACGGTAATAGCTTATTCCCTACATGGGAAATTCGCTAATTTCGCTAAAAATTTAACGAGGCAAATGGTGTAGAAATTAATACCTTAAATTTGTAAAAATATGTGCATAACGCTCTTTCTTTGGAATAAATCAATCTATATTTTATGGCCTAATCAAAACACATGTAAATAATTAACTGTCAAATTGTAAACGAAAACTGCCAAAACTATTTCAAATTATGAACAATTAATAATTTTTCTACGGTTAATACAAAATATCTATCAATAGAATAATAAACTCAGGGTAGGAGCGTAGATTATTATTTATTACAGACAATGGCTAAGGAATCTAGCTTGTTTCCATAATCAATGTTCATAATCATCTTAAAATAAATAAGCCTGCCACACGATTTTGCTGAATAATATTTTCAATTGCTCAAGCGAGCTGAGTGGTATTGGAAAATAATATGAATTTACTATCAGTTAAAATCAGTTATTTGGCAGTGAACGATTCTTTCAAGGCATTTAATGCGGGCAATATACTGATCTGCCTGAAATCCTGGCAAGAAGCCGGGGCTGGAATCTTGTTTAAGGGTCTAATTATAGGACAGATTTCCAAGAAATAGGGAATGTGCATTGCCTTATAAAAGATGTGTTGAAAATGTATATGATGTGTGTGAAGTGGTGCTGGCGTTTTTTAAAATGATGTAATTCTATGATTTAATTAGAAAAGACAAACTTATTTTAAAGTGTGGGCCTACTTACTTTCAAACAGCCACTTTTATTTTATGTCAATAGACAACACATCATACCTTAGTGTAGCAATAACATTAATTATTATTGATATTGATGCTACATGAAAAAGATAGTTAACCATAGTTCTTCAATTTTAGTCAAGCCTATTTCCCTGTAGCTTACTATATATATTACAAAGAAAACTGTGAGCAATTTCTACAAAACCATTACTACCTTTCTTTACCCAAACATAGGCCTAACCCTTTTTCTGAAAACCACACAAATTTCCTCAATGTAAATAAAGAATTACAATAGTATATTTCATCACGTGAAGACAAGAGTTCAACAAGAGCAGAAACCGATTAAATCAATCGATACCGGTATGCCTCTATCATTTCGATTCATGAGATTACTAACAATCGAAGTTTACAACAGCTAAACTTTCATCCCTAGGGGCTACAAAAAGGCTTTTACTCCCTAGAGCTACTATATACCATAGATTAAAAGAAGTAGACTCCTTTTATCTATGTCTATACCCACAATGGAAATGTTAAAAACAGCTGTTTTATGCTGCGTTATGACAAAAACATCTTTTTCCTACAGTCACCCGACCAAGTTGGCTTCCTTGTACTGTTAGTAGTACAGAAAGCTGCTAATTGCTGCATATTTATACTTTGTCGTACGGTTTATACTTTGGCGCACATCAGGATTCCAACGAAACAACACAAAACAGCGTGGTTCTATTATGCACGTAATCCGTGTACGTTTGGAAATAGGTTGGCAACACTTAAAGATAATAATACTATGAGCAGCTGATTGACTATTATAACTACGATTTAACCTGTCATTTCGTGTTTATCATTTCGGTATTTCTGAACTTTCTGGACTTTTCTTTTAAACGTTTTTAAAACATTCCTACGATCTTAATAAACAAGAAAATACCTTTAAAGTATTTTTTCAGGCGCGGAAACCACTTCAAATTACAAAAACATACGGAACTATATTCTCAAGTCGCGGAGCACATTTCTTGCCGAGGAAAAATAGCCGAGTGATACGGACCGGGTACTACTTTCTCTAGGGCACCTATTTGTGTTGCGAGCTGTACCTAAAATCGTGTTGTATAGTGTTTGAAAGACTAATTATTTATATGCACTAGTTACACAAATAACTATTTCATGTAAATAAACATGACACAAACATCCAGTCAATTATTGCATAGACCAGCTGTTTCATTTAATTTACAACCCATAAACATAAAATTTTACGATTTCTTTCCAAACCATTTCATCAAGTTTGATTTTGTAGAGCTTAAAAAAGAAATAATTTAGTTCATTGGAACGTTTGGGACCAAGCCTTGTTCGGTTGTGTTAATTGGGTTTAACAGTTAAAATAATATCATGATAAGACACATTTTATCATTTACAAAAATAGTTTTATTGCAAACCAAAAACACACTTAATCGCTTAAATAATATCAACTGTGTAATGTGCGTCTGTTTACTCCAGTTTCATATATCGTAGCATTTAGATTATTTGCAACATTTCGTTTTAATATTAAGGACTGACACAACTGGACACTTACATAAACTGCAAGCTCATAGTTTTTGACGTTTTGAATATATAATGGGCAGCAATAATGAAATTCTACGGAATAGTTGCTACCTATAGGCTACGGGGAGTAGGGGACCACCCCTTCCTCGAGGATGAAAGTGGATCGAATTGAAATTGAGGTACTCATTAAAATTAATAATATTTAAATAGGAAATAACTTATCTATAAATTAGTTCAATTTATCTATTTGTAGAGCATCATATCACTTTCTTACAATTTCCATATTGGTTGTTTTTGTTGGGTCAAACCCTTAATTTACAAATTGGTTTAGCTAATAGAACGGTATTGCTGACAATAAATAAATTATAATTTATCCGTAAAGCCAAAATCTGTCTAGATTATAAAGATGGCTAAATATATGTTTCGAAACTTCTGTATAAAAGCAACGTTCGTAATGGTGGAGATTGTTCCAACTATATTTTTCTAGAAGCAACGATATGACTCATTTAAACGAGTGATTGTGATTGATAGATTCTTAATTATTGAAGGCTGGCTGACATCTGTTGTGAAGCTGATACTGACTGACGCTCAGTCAACATGTAGCTGAAGAAGTGTTGTGCAATCCAGTCACAAGGAGCGTTGGTTAAACAGTCAACTCTAAACTAATATAAAACAATGACCAAGCTTCAAGTCTTTAATTCAATCAAGTTAAATAAAGTCTTCAATCGCTAAATCCTGCACTAAAATGGATACAAATTATAAGATTGAAAAGCATTGTGGCAAAAATTTGAAAATTACTTAACTGTTGACAAGACTAAACTGACTTTATAAATAAATCAATTTCATCAAAGATATCTTGTACGGTACGTATCGAATATACTATCAAATTGACAATTTTGTCATTGTTGTCATTGCCAAAATGTCACATTTTTCATTTAACACAAAACTACATTCCTAATAAAAAGGAGTCAATACCGATAGTTACGGCTAGAATATTAATCAAATGAAATGACTCTGATAACTACACGGCAGCGCAGAAACACTTTACTTAAGTCACCCGACAAAGTGGATAGTACAGAAAGCCTTACTTTGGCGCACAGTTTTTACTTTGGTGTACTGTTTTTACTTTGGCGCACACCAGTATTCCAACCAAACGACGCAAAAGAGCGTGCTTTTATTATGCACGAAATCCGTGTACGCTTGAAAATGTGTTAGCATGATATTACGACTAAGATCAGCCGGTGCAGCGTTTCCCATTTCGTTCAAGTCTTTTACCAGTTATGTCCAAGGTGTTTGAAAAACCTCTTCTGAAAAGGATTCAAGCGCTAATTGACAATTATGTGATTCCTGCGCATCAGTTTGGTTTCAGACGGAAACACAGTACCACAGAACAGGTTCACTGAGTTGTTGAAGTGTTACGTAAATGTATGGAAAATTAAGAATTTTGCTCAGCTGCCTTCTTAGATGTTAGTCAGGCATTCGATAAGGTGTGGCAAGTCGGCTTATTATATAAAGTAAAAATGTTTTTACCTCATTCAATCTTTACCGTTTTGAAATCTTACCTTCAAAACATAGGACTTTCCAAATTAAATATGAAGATGTTCTTACCGGCCTGGATCCAATTGAATCTGGGATTCCTCAAGGAAGTGTCCTCGGGCCCTTTTGTATATTCTATACACAGCAGACCTCCCTGAAAATGAGTTGGTAGAAATTGCTAAATTTGCGGATGATACAGCAATTTTGACCGTTCATCGTGATCCAGTTCAAGATTCTCTGAATTTACAGCAAAAACTCAACATAATTACTGATTGGTTTAAAACATGGAAATTCAAAATTAATGAAACTAAATCTGTTCATCTTTCTTAGACTGATTGCTTTAAAACATGGATATTAAAAAATAATGAAACTAAACCTGTTGACCTTTCTTTTACTCTAAATCGAAATTCTTGTCTTACTGTCACAATAAACAACACCCAACTTCTTGAAGCAAATGAAGTTAAATACTTGGGTATCCATTTATATAAGAAATTAACATGGAAAATACACACTTGGAGAAAACGGCAACAACTAAATTTAAAATCTAATCAGTTAAATTGGCTGATTGGAAGAAAATCAAAACTTAGTCTAGCATATAAATTATTGTTATATAAAACTATATTGAAACCAATATGGACATACGGAGTGCAACTATGGGGCTCGGCGAGTACTTCAAATATAGAAATTATCCAAAAATACTAATCGACAATGCTGAAGAAGATAACAAATGCACCTTGGTATGTCACCAATAGAACACTACATCAAGACCTTAAGTTGCCTACAGTTAAGGACAAAATCATGACCTTAAGTGAAAGATATAATACGAAATTAGAATCTCATCAAAATCATTTAGCATTGAACTTACTCAAAAACACGGATACAATTTACAGACTAAATTCTGGACCTGCCCTTTAGATTTGTCGGATGTGATTTTTGTTGAAGAATATTTGTTGTTGACAGTGCCTAGCAGCTATTTTAATGTTCAAAAATTACTTTGTTTTATTATATGGCATTTACTTATTGTTTAACATATTTAAAGAACAGATTTTAAAGTAAATAAATTAAGAAAATAAAAATTAAAAAAAGTTTGGATTTAACCTAAACTAAAAACGTGCTGTACAGTGTTTGAATATGATTTATAGTAACTGTAGGAAAAATATCATATGTAACACGAGTGTTAACTAATGACTATTTTCTACAGTCACCTGACGAAGTTGCCTTCCTTGCACTGATTATAGTAGCAAAGTAGCTAATTGCTGCATTTTCTTCATTTTCTTACTTATGGCGTACTCCAGTATTCCAACCAAACGACACAAAACAGATAAATGGTTAGGTACGTTATACGGGCCTTGGTTGTATGCGTATGCTTGAAAATAATTTGGCACCCCCTAAAGATACTACCACTATGATCAGCTTGGTGCAGTGTTTCCTATTTTGTTCAACGATTGGATTTGACCTAACCTAAAACGTGTTGTTTAGTGTTTGAAAGACTAATTATGTTTATGCTTTATAGTAACTGTATGAAAAATATAATGTAAAACACGAGTGCAAAGTGTCATTTCACACACTAGCTACACAAACAACTATTGAAGATAGTGTTAGCATTGACTGTATTCAATTGTGTTAGAGCGGAAGAATTATGAATTCTGAGATGACGTTCAGACATTGAGATATTTTAATGCTGTTATGTGTTACTGTACTTGCAACCTCAAATCACTATTAAGCTTGATGACATAAATCTTTTTATTTGTTTCCCGAAATGTAAATTTGGGTAAAATGTACATATTTCATAAAAAAAACTTTAGAGAGAAACACGTTTTATGACACGTTGTTATAGGAATTTATTTCGTCCATATCATATTCCTCATTGTTTAGCTTAAAATAATTGTTTCTTGGAAATAGGTATTTTACAAAATCCAGCATGTAATTCCGATGCTATGAATATGTATCACGCTCCGCAGTCCACATAATCAAAATAAACGGGTTTTATCAACTGTTTCCTTCGTCAATCATTATATACCAATAATAATGTTGCATCAATTTTTTATCCTCGAGTCAACAAATGAAACGAATGAATGCTTACACAGGTTAATATTTAGGGAACCATAATAACCATTATAACACTTAAGATATCTTTATTTTACAAATACATTGAAGTGTATGCTTCATTTCTCCACATGTTTTATTATCATGAGTCATAATCTTCGGTTTTGTATTAGGCATTGCAAGTAGATTTTGAAAGATGTTCTTTGTAACCGACTCCGAAGTTTGTTGGAGTTCCGTTATAATCCTGGATCAAGGCAGGTCCAGACGAACAGTCCCAAGTGTTCCAAACCCAAGCTATATAGTTGATATTCTTACTATCCAACCACTTCAGCAGTTTGTCAATGTAGTTATGTGTGCATCCGTGTTCCCCAATCTCACCGACGATCACCGGGTACTGCTCAGCTATCGGCGCTACTGTAGACTCCCAGCAGTTCTGGTTGTTGCACGCATTGTGGTCGTAACTGTGCCAAGCTGCCGCCATGTTGTTGGCCTCGTCATTTGGCTTGTAGGTTAGCCATTGGGAAAGGTCATTAGCCCATGCTATTCCACCGACCATTACAAGATTCTTGGCTCCCGTACTCCTCACTGCATTTACCAGTTCCTGCATTCCGGCAACTTCATATGCAAATCCTGTGCATGCGTTTCCTCCGTCCCTCCAGCATTGCCAAGCTTTAGATTTGTCGTTCATTACCTTTTCAGGGAACGGTTCGTTGAACAGGTCAAAGATTACTCCATTGTCGTTCTTGAATTCATTAGCAACAGATTTCCAAAACGTGGGAGCGTTCAGTCTATCTGGCATCGGTTTCTGGCACTTGGCTCTTTCATCAACACATTCTCCCTGGCCATCGCCTTTGTAAATACCATCGGTCCAGTGCAGATCCAAGACCACTTTGATATTGTTTTGTCTTAGACGTTTTACATAGTTGATTACTGCGTTTCTGTATTTATCTCCAGTATATTCGGCTTTGAAATTGTTCAAACCAAGCCAGCAGTCTTCGTTTAAGGGTATTCTAACTGCGTTAATGTTCCATGATTTCATGGTATTGACAGCGTTGTCGTCTAGTGGTCCTTCAGATATGCCTAAATCTTTGACGCAGCTATATTCGAATCCAGACCTGTTGACTCCTTTTAACTGGTTTTTACAAGACTTGGTCTTTCCTCCTGCTACTACGGGGCTTGTTGAAGAACTCGTTGGGTTTGAAGGATTAGATGAACTAGGGGAATGTGATGAGCCTGATGAGTTTGGATTTGGCACAAAAATATACTGGCCATTCTTTGTGGGTATGGCCGGAACTTCAGGTGTCTGTTTAAGTAGCTTCTTTGCAGCCTCGTCGTCACTTCCTGCTAATGCAGAACCGACTGTCTAGAACAAATTACTAAGTTATAATTTGTAAACCGTTTTGCACACTTAATTTTTAAATGTAGCAGAATAAATTTGCGGTTTGGGCTGATATTGAATTGTAAAAGTAACTACAAAACTTGCTTTAAAAAAATGCAAAATGTTTAAATAGTAAGTTTCCTGAATATTGTAAAATTTATTACGTATTCTAACATTTGGCCATTGGGGTTTCAAAACAAAACAAAAGAATTAAACTACTGTTTAACGGCAGTACATTACTTAAATTTGCTAGTAATAGACAATTCTCCAAAAAATAATAGTGAAAGAATAGTATATTTCGTACCTAGGGCCGAAAATGAGGTTTTGCCAGCTCGAGATAGTTTTAAAGTTCGAGACGAAGTCGAGAACTTAAAACAATCGAGAGCTGCAAAACCATTTCGGTCCGTGGTACGAATGCTATTTTTCACCACACTATTCTCTATTACCACTATTCACCACAATAATAATGCACACTGATAGTCAACACAACTACAACTTTAAGGTTATGAGAAGAAACTATTTAAGGAATCAGCGAAAATATTAATAAATAGTTGCTAGGCAGCGGTGACAATAAAACAATTCTATTCCAATGGTATGGATACTGATTGTGTATTTAATATGCATTTATGTTTAGAGAAAGTAAGCGGCTAGCTGATTTTGCAGCCATAGAGATGTAAAAACCTGCTCGGTCCCCAAATAACGACGACTAAAAAAAATTATGTAAATGTAAATGTAATTATGTAATTATGTAAATGTTTATGTAAATGGCTAAAAACATCATAGTGTGGTGAACAAGACTTTCTTGTCTACATATACAGGTATATAGAGGTACAGTATATTAATTTGAATTTAAATTTACCAAACAAACACATTCATTTTTATTTAATTTGACTTTAAGTATTAAAGTCTTGACTTTAATTGACTTAATTTGACTTCTTCTTAAGCTATTACTTCTACCTCCAAGAAACCTACATTGAAGATTTAATACTTGTAAGATAGATGTGCAGGACAATCTACAATTAAATTCTTCCGTCATATTTAATCGACGTTCCACTTGGTGTACTCTTAAATATATGATCAAATTTTTATCAAGTTTTTATCTCATAGTTAATATTTACAATTTTCGTAATGAAACTTAAATTTCATTATAATGCTTAATTTATAATAAACATTATTATAATGTTTTTTTTCTATAACATTTTTATACAATTTTTTGTCACCAAAACAAAAGTAACCCAGCTAGGTAATATAATTGCTTACGTAGGCATTATTCAATAGGCAAAGGTAATGTCAAATTATATTAAGATAACTTTTACTAGTCATGTTCACAATTTAGCAATTTACGAGGGCCAGCTGATGTTAAGGTTAAAAATTAAATGATTAGTCAGTATACAACAACAACAGTTTTATTGTTAAAATGGAGTTTAGTGTTGTTTACCAATTTCTTTGGTTTCAATGCAAGATTACTAGTTAACATTATTAGTTAACATATTAAATGTTTAAGGGAGATAGTTATTTCTGTGGCAAATATACCGGTAAACTAGAAGAATTAAACAGAAAAACGATGTTTCTACATTCATCGAGGTAACTAAACATCAAACTACGGAAAACAAAACTGGTAGTGGTCTTACAAATGAAACCCCTGACTACGATCCTACGGTTCGACATTACATGTAGCCTAATATATTAACAGACAGTTTAGTACTTACAACGAGCAGCCAGAAAATAGCCAACATCTCGTATTTTAGCTTCAGAAACAACTCTGAACCATCTATCACTTGCTACCTTTTATATCAACCCACCAAAGACTGACAATCTGTCGACTGTCACAACCTATCACTGTCACCTCTGTCATTCTTTCCTTCGCTCAAACAGTTTCACAAACACCAGTTGGCAAGAGATTATCTGCGATATTGTATGCGTTTTCAACCAGCATTTTACATTACATTTCCGTATTTCTTTATCCTCAATAACAAATTAGTGGAACAGCCGAGTGTTTATGATGCGAATCATAAACTCTAGCATCTAGTGAGACAATGATTCAAGGTTTTCTGTCCAAAGGGCCGCTTTCCCCAAACTTCGTTTCCAGTTAACTTTAAACAAAAGTTTAAACCAGGGATGGCTTTCCCCACTTTTTGTTGTGTAGGGTTAGTTTAACCTGACTTATCTTCGTAAGCAAGCTGAACTGGCACTACTGATATTTTTATACCATTTCGTCTGCAATATTAGCTCCACTTTGATATTTATTATTTTTAAATCCCTTCGGTTTTTATTGTTATTTATTTAGGCGTTCTGTCACTGTAACTAACTGTAGACACTTAAATTCACATATATAGGCCTTTGGACATTTTACAATTGCCTCAAGTTAAAACCTGTAACACAAGAACCCTCAAGCCTCAAGTGTAACACAACATCGCTGCAATAAACTGTGGGAAAATAATGTTAGGACAAGAAAAATTAATTATTCTTTTAAGAAGCAAAAGTAAATATAACTTGTGTATTAAAATCTTAGATCCTATCAGTAGATGTATAATGCCGATTGATCGCCATGAGGAAGTATGAGGGGTATGATGGCTGATGTAACATGAGGTCAATCAGGGTTATCAGGCGGAGAGCGTATCAGTTGGAGAGTATCAGTTGGAGAGTATCAGTTGGACGAGAGTATCAGTTGGTCGTGAGTATCAGTTGGACGAGAGTTTTGGTTGGACGAGAGTATCGGTTGGACAATAGTTTTGGTTGGGCGAGAGTAACAGTTGGACGAGAGTATCAGTTGGACGAGAGTATCAGTTGGTCGAGAGTATCAGTTGGACGAGAGTTTTGGTTGGACGAGAGTATCAGTTGGACGAGAGTTTTGGTTGGACGAGAGTATCAGTTGGACGAGAGTATCATTTGGACGAGGGTATCAGTTGGACGAGAGTATCGTCAGTGATAGTTAGCTTAGATTAAATACAAACAATGAACGAAATGGGAAACGCTGCACCGACTGATCCTAGTCGCAAGTGTTGCCAACGTACGTTTCAAGCGTACACGGATTACGTGCATGATAAAATAAAATCATGTGATGATAATATACTTGACGTCAATCGGAGTTGCCGGGTGGAGAGGGTTGCTGATTGACCACCATGAGCTATAATACCCCCCCCCCCCCCCGCCACAGCATACCTGAAGACTAAGCAAATTTTGCATGGCTATAGTGCATTAGACTATTTCTGGCAACCAAGATAAAATTGGTTATTCATTTTGTAGTAATCATTATGAATGATCAAACGATATTAATTTGATTATTCATAATGATTCTGGACTAATATGTGTTAGGGTCTAAGACTCTTTTTTGCTTTCCTTTTTTATTCATCTTGCAAATATTTATGGTAATCAATAAACCAAGGTCCATGTTAAATGTCTAATGATTACATTCGCGTAGTAATTTAATCATTTTAAAACACAAGCCACTCCAATTTTTACCATTTCAGATTTATATCTTCCAATAGATGGTTACCATGACTGAGCTAAATTTTGAGCGGATCGCTTTAGCCATTCAGAAGTTATTTGTAAAACAACGCGTAGTATAAGAGCTTTGCTTCCTTCGCTCAATAACATTGATTTCAAAGAGTACATAAGTTTATTGCAACAGAAAAGATAATGGGGTATTTTTTTATTGAACATTCAATGGTATATTTGGTACATGTGAATGGAATGTAATTTTGTAGTAAATATGCTCAATGAAGATGTAACTTGAACTCGTCAGATTATAATAAAACCATATGATAATAATATACATGACGTCAATCAGCGTTATCAGGTGAAGAGGTTATCAGTTAGACGGGAGTATCGTCAGTAATAGTTTTGTGCTTCTACTGGTAAGTATATACTAGAGTTAGCTTCTTTCATATTCCAAGTTCTAAATTAGATTATTGCTAGTATCAGCTAAGTTCAATTTTACACTATTAATAGTATCCAATAGTTGATGGTCCTATTTTACGGACTTTGTGAGTAACACATTATACGGAAATTATATTTCTCCTTCAGTTTTTATAAATCATATAAATAATATTAGTCTTTCAAACACTGTACTACACGTTTTTTTTTTTTTTTTTTAGTTTAGGTTAAATATAAACATTGAAGGAAATGGGAAACCCTGTACTGGCTGATTATAGTACTCGTAATATCTTCAAGTGTTGCCAACTTATTTTCAAGCGTACACATCGTGCATAATAAAAGCTCTCTTTTTTGTGTTGTTAGTTTGAATACTGGTGTGCGCCAATTAAAAAAAAAATAAAATAAACTGTGCGCCAAATTAAGGCTGTATGTACTACAATCTGTGCAAGGAAGCCTACTTTTTTCGGGTGAATGTAGGAAGAATTTATTTGGCAGTTAGTTTTGCTTTTTTTATATTTTATAAAACTTTGTGGGTTTGTTATTTGTTACCATGGATATCATAAATAAATTTACCTTTACATATCTCACCTGAGCTTTTTGAAAGCCTACAGGGCAGAGTCTTAGAGTAATATCGAAGCGGGAATAGTTCAAATCAAAACATATGTTGACTACTTTTTACTATAAACTAAAAATTATTACAATTGTTCCAAACTTGCCTGTATTGTAATTGTATTCCTGTTTTCATTAAATATATCTAGGAAAATACTCTCATAAGCATAGTTCAAAATTTAGAATTACAGTATAGCCAAGGTTGATATGGCAACGGTTATAGAATTATTCTTATCTCCTACATCAATGAATATTTTCTTTTATTATTGACTTACCTTATTTAATGTGTTTGAATCAGCTGCGAGGAATTATAAGATAAAATACATTTGAAAGTTATGCTTGTTGACATTTAGACATCTCGAGTCTGCTCTTTGTTGCTTTGGGAAGTAATCAATATTGCCTTTTAAATCTCACCACTGTCACCTTGAATCCATTCGGCGTGGTAGAAATGGCATCACTGAAAGTGGTGCTGTTTAGTGCCAGATGTTTCATCAGCTAACATGACAGACAGGGGATGCCCTCTTATAAGATTGAAAATAAATAATACAGTGTTCTAAATTAAAATAAAATTAATTGAAAATATATTTCTATATATATAAAATTGAGTCGTTACTTTCAAAGCCCACTAACCAAGCGTTCGTATTCTTAACAAATACACAAATATTTTTAGAAATAGTTTTAAGTCTGGAAGCTTAGGGAAGTTTCAACCACGCTATGTATGGTCTTACCAAACGTTGCCACTAATGTAAATAATGAAAGATTTCAAGCAAGCATATTTGATAGTGTTGTGTAATCTATCTATACAATAATGGTCTGATAAGAATGAACTCTGTGTTTATATTGATAAGTATAAGTTTTTGTGTACAGTTACCACAACTACGGATGAAGTGATCTGTTGATTTCCTGAGTTTTTTTTTTTATAAATGTGTGTGTGTGAGTGTGTTTGTGTGTGTTTTTTATAGCAAATAACTTAATTAAAGCGTATTAATTATTCATAGGCTGGTAGGACAGGACAGATGACATGTGGAACGCTATTATTTAATATAAACTATGGTACCTCCAGCAAAATACACACATGTTATCATACGAGAGTAATAGCGTTGGTTGTAATAATAATTGTTAGGCCCTGTATTCAAAAGGCCCTCAAAAGGCCAGTATTCATTAAATCATGGGCTATTTCCAAATATTAGTCTAATGCGCGAGCAGCCTTGCCGCTTTCTGCATACAATTTGAGAAAAAACTTTTGAACAAAACATTTTTCAGTCTAATACCTGTCACCTTTAATATTGAAGCAAGTGAATGATGTTTTCTTTAAAAATAAAACTAGAGTTTTCATGGTATCTTTTTAAATTTACTTATGTTTTTATAATGATAAAACAAGATTCTTAATAATGATTTAGCCTATTGTGTAAAAATAATTTATATCATCATTAAAATAAAGCTCATGTGGACAAAAAAAAATGGTATTTATCAAATAATTTTAGATGAACCTTATTTAACGGCGAAACGTATAAATAAGTGCGTGTATGCTGTCACATTAGCTACCTCCAAACAAAATGGCACTACTGACAGTGATACCACTTCGAATGTCGTGGTCTGGATTTAACTGGTATCGCGGTCTGTCTGGTGGTTGTATCAAAACTTTAAAAGCCCACGGCGCAGAATTCTAGTTCAGTATCGTGGCGGGAATGGTACTGTAAGTATCATCGGAGCTGAGCTTTATTAGTTATTAATTTGAGCCTAGTCTGATCAGTAACCTTTGCGTTTAGCGCGTACGAACGCACGCACAGACACACAGACACCGCCTCTTTTTTATAATAGTATAGATCGATTGTAAAAAATATACTATATATATATATTTTGTTAATGCCTTTTTAATTTTATATTATAGATATATGAAATGGAGTCAATTAAGATCCTATGCTGTTTCTGTAAGAAGATCATTTCCAAATCAAATATATCCTATCATGAAAAAATATGTCGAAACAATCCGAAAAGAGCTAACACTCGATATAAAATGAAGGTGTGTGATGGTTGTAATAAATCAATCACGAGTCAACATTTCAAACGGCATTTGGAAACATGCATGAAACAGAAACAAACTTCAGATTTATCAAGACCTAGTACAAGTGGAATTGATGGTGTAAAACAAAAACGACCTTTATCTGGTGATGCTTCATCTGATGAAGCTAATATTAACATTCAAACTCCTAGAAAAAAGGCCAGTATTGACTATAAACGTAAATGTCCCCAGTGTGATAAATTGATAAGGAAATCAAACATGAGTTATCATTTAAAAATTCACACAGACACTAAACTAGTTACAAAGCGTGGTGGTGGTGTCATTGATGATGACGGGCCAACCCCTTCACGGCGACCACGGCTTGATATTCAACCAACGCAGGACAAAAGCTCAGTTTTTAATATATTACACGGCGCGGCTTTTTTAGCGATGAACACCATTGTTAACCTTGTAAAAGGACCGTCTACTGGTGCATCTATACCTCCACCTGAAGAAAAAGAAATAGAGCTTTCACGAACTGCGTTCAACGGGCGTTTAAATGTCTATACCATAGAAAATAAATATAATATGAAAGATCCGGGCCTGTTTTTGAATAGGTTAAAGCAAATTGTTGTTAAAAAAATCAAGGAACATCAGGATGAGGCCGAAGTTAAAACACGGATGGTATTGTATTTGGATTATAAAAAAGCAGAAGTAATTGAGGAGTTTAATTTTAAAACTAAATATTCACCAATCCTTTCGAGCACGGATGTATCAGGTTATTATGACTTTACTAAAGACATGCTATTAAAGGAAATGGAAGAATTTCAAGGCCGTGGTTCTGGGTGGACGCTACATAGCATCGATGAGTTGGAAATTCATATACACAGCTATAAGCCACTTCGTGGTGGTTCTAGTTATATACCCCTACCAAAAGAGATTGCAGAGAAGAAAGCTATAGTTAACGTAAAAAATACTGATCAAAAATGTTTTCTGTGGTCGATTCTAGCAGCGCTGCACCCTGTTAGTGATAGACATCCTCAAAGAGTCAGTAAGTATAAACAATACGAACATGAATTTGATGATGCATTGAAAGATATTCATTTCCCTGTCCCTGTATCGGCAAGTGTTTTATCAAAATTTGAAAAAAGATCTGCGGTATCTGTTAATATTTATGCTTGTGATTGCACGGGAGATATTAAAGAAAGAGCTGACTTTGAAGATTATCCAAAGAAACAGAGAAAAAACAAGATTAAAAATGTATATGATATTTACCCTTTATATATAACAAATAATGAAAAACAGGGGCGTCATGTAAATCTCTTATATTTGAAAGATGAAAATAAAAACACTCATTATTGTTGGATTAAAAGTATGAGCAGGTTAGTAGGTAGTCAGTTATCAAAACATGGACACAAAAAATTTATTTGTAATCGCTGCCAACAATCCTTTGGTACTGAAGATTTATTAAATGAACATAAAAATATCTGCAAAGAACCGAAAAATGACGAAATCAACTCTTTGATATGTAATCGTTGTTTGGCAGAATTTGAAAGTGAACCAACACTTATTAAACACCGAGAATACTGTATCAGTCATGAACCTGTTAAAATTGTAATGCCGCAAGAAAATGAACATGGGATCCCTCCGAGTGTATTTTTCAAAAATCAATATAGACAAATGAAAGTTCCGTTTGTGGGCTATGCGGATTTTGAGTGTATATTAAAACCGATATCAGATGAAGTGGAACATCCAAAGAAAATGTGTACTTATAAACCTTGCACAAAAAAATCCTGTGAATATCATAAGAAATCTTATACTAAAAAATACCAATCGCACGAGGTTGCTAGTTTTGCTTTATACATAACAACTGCGGATAGTTATGAAGTTCCGTTTGATTTATATCACGAGAGTTTAGGCCCTGATACATCGAAAGTTTTTGTGGAAACCGTTGTTAAAATGTCTAAAGACTTGCAGCACTTGTACAGTAAAGAAGCTGCTAAACCGATGGTATTAACAGAGGATGATATAACAGTGATTGAAAACAGTACTTGCTGTCATATTTGTGGAAAAGAGTTTAAAGAAAATAAAACGGATAAACGTGTTCTTGATCATAATCATTTATCCGGCAAATTCAGAGGTGTTGCGCATAATTCTTGTAATTTGAACTTTAAAAAGCCTCACTTTATACCCATATTTATTCACAACCTGAGCAACTATGATGCCCATCTGTTTATTAAACTATTAGGCTTTGAACAGGATAAAATTGCAGTCTTGGCCACAAATGAAGAACGCTACATATCCTTTGAACTCAAAGTAGAAAATGGCGTCAACTTGAGATTTTTGGACTCATTTAGATTCATGGCCTCAAGCCTAGATAGTTTGACAAAGAACCTCGCAAAAGAAAAGTTTACCCACACATCGAAATATTTTGATAAAGACAAATTAGACTTGGTTTTGAGAAAGGGAATTTTCCCCTATGATTTTATGGATAGTATGGACAAATTTGACCGTAAGACTCTACCTCCTAAGGAATCGTTTTATAATATATTGAATAAATCACATGTTGAAGATCAAGACTACGAGCATGCCTGTGAAGTGTGGGATAGTTTTAACATTCAAAGCATGAAAGAATATACATTATTATACAATAAAACCGACACTTTGTTATTAGCTGACGTTATGGAAAACTTTCGCGACGTTTGCATGAAGACTTATAAACTGGATCCTGCGTGGTATTTTACATCTCCCGGATTAGCTTGGGATGCCATGTTGAAAAAAACCGGTGTTAACCTTGAATTACTGACTGATACTGACATGGAACTGATGATCACAAAAGGGATTCGTGGTGGAATTTCTCAGTGCTCTCACAGATACGCCAAGGCAAATAATAAATATTTAAAATCTTATGACCCTGAAAAGCCTAATGAATACCTTATTTACCTAGATGTTAACAACCTATATGGTTGGGGAATGTCAAAGCGTATGCCTAAAAGCGGTTTTAAATGGTGTGATAGTGCACAATTGTGTCATATTGAAGAAGAAATAAAAAATAATAGCATGATAAGTGACGAGGCACATATTGGTTATATTTTTGAAGTCGATCTAGAGTATCCTAAGGAGCTACATGATACACATAAAGACCTTCCATTAGCACCAGAAAACATCTGTCCTCCTGGATCAAATCAGAAAAAGCTATTAACTACATTGTATGATAAAGAAAAGTACGTGGTACATTACCAAAATTTGCAGCTTTACCTTTCATTAGGAATGAAGCTCAAGAAGATACATCGAGGCATCGAGTTTTATCAGTCGGCGTGGTTAAAAGAGTATATAGATCTGAACACAGACATGCGAACGAAAGCCACCAATGAATTTGAGAAGGACTTTTATAAGCTCATGAATAACAGTGTTTTTGGAAAGACAATGGAAAACATACGTAAACACGTAGATATACGTCTGGCTACACATGATAAACAAATAGATAAACTCGTGGCGAGACCTAGCTTTAAATCGGTAACGATTTTTGCCGAACGATTGGCGGCTGTACATATGGCCAAGACGAGATTATACTTTAACAAACCAATTTATGTTGGTATGTCAATATTGGACATCTCCAAGATTGCTGTTTATGATTTCCACTACAATGTTATCCGACGTAAATATGGTGATAATGCAAGATTACAGTATGTAGACACGGACAGTCTTACATATAACATGAAGACAAATAATATATATGATGATATGAAAAACATGATTGATCATTTTGACACTAGTGACTACAAAGTGGACAATCCCTACGGAATGCCTCGTGTAAATAAAAAAGTTATTGGAAAATGGAAAGATGAACTGGCAGGTGTTGTTATGAGAGAATTTGTTGGGTTAAGATCAAAAATGTACGCATATGAAGACGAGGGGAATAAAACTGGGAAAAAATCCAAAGGAATAAAAAAATCTGTTGTCAAAAACGAACTCACAATTGATGATTACAAGAAATGCTTATTTGACCATGAAGAAAAATACAAAACAATGAATGTTATAAGAAGTAAACATCATGACTTATATTCAATCACCCAGTGCAAAAAGGCTCTATCTCCACACGATGATAAACGGTATATTTGTGAAGACGGTATAGAAACACTTCCGTGGGGACATTATAATGTACCAAAGAGGGAAGTTATAAACATTGAAATCAATGCAGCTTTGGATTTGGATTAAAAAAATGAATTATTTGCTTCTCTGTTTTAAATAACCAATATCACTTTTAAATCATCATTGATGATCATTGACATAAAAAATATTCTTATCATAAGGTCCCAATTTTGATGCTAAGTTATTTAACTTTTTAAATGTTTTTTATACAATCTCTTAGGGAGTGTATCTGGCAAGACAATAGAAAACATACGTAAACACGTAGATATACGTCTGGCTACACATGATAAACAAATTAATACTACTGATAAAACATATTTTCAAATTTAAACTCTTTTTGCCACATAATAATAGTGAAAGTATTTTGAACTTGTGCCTGTCAAATATATTTTTGAGTTTCCCCACTATATATGTGGCTTTACATTTTATTTTAAAAGCATAAGACATTTTATAACCAAGAAAGGGTTTTTAAAACATTTCATGAATATGAAAACTATCTCAACCTATATTGATTATGTCAAAAAATTCAAGATACCCAAGAAGATTTCAGAGTGTATTATCATCAATATGTGTCAATATGTCACATAGTGTAGCATCAAAATGTGAAAATTGTTATGCTACTTATTTTATATTATTCTGGATTGCAAAAGAGCAGATTCTTATACACAATGTCCAATATGACAATAAACCAGATATGACAATAAACCAGATATGACAATAAACCAGATATGAAAATAACTCAGAAATGGCGAACCAATAACAATGTTTGGTCAGATTGAAGTGGAAGTTTTGTCTAGAGATGCTGTTGATCATCAGTAAAGAATGTTTTTTTTTTTTTATTTGTTGGTTGTTCGCCCCACTAGAGCGATTCAAGTGCCTATCTCTAATGGGGACTTCTCCAAAAAAAAAAAGAAGTACTCTGTTACAGGTGAGAACTTTGACGTAGTAACAGAGCTTTCCACTAATCCTCACCGGCACTTCTTAATTTATTTCTTTCAATCATTATATCCATAGGATGTATGTTTATGATCGTTTAAAAAACAGGTACTGACATTTTATAATCAAATTTATTTTCATAATTGCGAGTAAATCATTCTGTTAGTGTTTGGTGTTTACTCAACACCTCCCAAATATAGACATTTCACGCAATACATCCTCAAAAAATAGTCAGTAACACAATTGTGTTGTCCTTATCAATATTTGCTGATACATGTGGATTAATCCATTTCCAAACCTAAACCATTGATTTTAGACAGCAGAGGCCAGTGTATATAGCGATCAAATCTCTATAGAAACTGATCAGCCAGTATATCATTAGGTACATGGTGTTCATTCCTAATCAAAAGCTCAAAGTTATTATTATCCACTTTCATTTTCCTAATACTACTTAACATTTTCCAAATAGAATAATTTATTTATTATTGGTGAATCTTTCAGATAAATACACTTAGTACAATTAATTTAGATGTTGAATAAAAGACATAAACTTAACTATTATGTTTTAACAAATAAACAGTATCAGCAATCTGACATATACTTTTGCCCATAAGCTTGTCAACAACTTTTATCATGGGTAAGCGGTGGGAGTTACTATGATAATTTTGTTGGAGAAAATCACAACAGTCGTAATAACTTTTGAACCATAATTGATACAGTAATAGAGGTTGAATTATTTTGTTTAGAATTATAAGGACCATAACACATTAAATTTAATCAAAACCAGGGTTTTTCCTAAATCAGATTTTTTTTAATTTATAGGACTTTTATGGGAAAATAACATAAGTTACAATAACTTTTGAATCGTAATTTTTACGAAAATGGGATATGTACCTTTTTGTTCAAAATCTCAAGGACTATAACATACTAAATTTTTATCTTAATCGTTCGGGCTATTTTTGAGCAAATCTGTTTTTTCGTTATTTTATGGGATTTTATAGGAAAATCCCATTACAATTTCAAATTTTAAAAAATTTAAAAAGAAGCCTGGCGATACTATGGATTAGTACCTAATACCAAATATCATCAAAATCGGACTACAGGTGTGGTCTGTAGCTCTGTACACATCCACACAAACACACACAGACATCAATTCGAAAACTTCCTTTTTTGGTTTAGGGGGACCCATAATGGATATATCCACTCGAAAACTTTGACGAAAACAATCCTTTTTCCATATATTATGTATAAGGGGAGGAAGTAAAAATTTGACTATTGGAAATAACTATTAACTCGCTAACGATTGTCTCCTGTCATTAGTATTAAATATAGATTGTTTTCCATATGCGAGGAGTAAATCGTGTTAATTTTTTAGGTGGGAGTCAATCGAAAAACGAAATATTGGATAAATAATAGTCTATACACAGTATATAAACACGATAAATAACAGTTTAAAACTACTGTGTGATATTAAAAGTAGCAAATATTTGTGTTGTTTAAAAACAATGCTCAGGATAGACACATATTGTTTGATTGTATTTTATAAATACCAGTTAAACCATTTATACTTTAAGTACTATATAAAAATTGAATGTTAGCGCTGAGTGGATAGCAGCAGTTGTGGGCAAGACTTATCGTGGCGTCAGAAAAAAAAATGTGATAGAGATAGCTGTGCATCATCAATTAATTTGAGTCAGATAACAGTTTGGATATCTAATTTATATGTCAATTAGTGGTTTGCAATCTGAAGCAAATTAAAGCGATTTAAGATGAAATTCTAATATAAGCATTTATATTTTGATCTATAAAAGCTGAACCAATGCTTGGATAATACATTTTTGATGGACAATTGTGAGTGCAAAACAACATTATTATCCTCAAATTTTGTACCTAAAGTTATTTTCTATCTCAAACGGTTTTCAAGTAAAATCTGTTTAGAGTCAAAACTGTAAAAAAGTACTTTTTCCTCACGTTAGCACCTTAAAACTAGACAGTTCCCCTTAAACCAAGTTTACCAAACGTTGTATTTTATTAAATGACAGCATATTTCAACAAACAAAAATACATAAATCAATTAAACATGGTTAAAAAATAGGTACGAACGCCTAAAGTACACACTTTATTACATTTTATGAGTCATTACATAAATGTTACTACAGTACTGCCAAAACACGTACTGAATTGAACCCATAACCTTATAAAACATTGGAAATGTTCAATTGTAACACTTTATTTGTTTGTATTAGCCGTTACCGTTAGACTATCTGTTATAAAAGAGGTAAAATGGTGAAAGCTTTCGTTAAAAGTTGATTAAGACAGGAATCATAGCAAACCTGTGTACTAGTGTACTCATCCAATTCCCGGCAGATTTTGACCAAGAGAAGATTGTAACAGCCGATCAGATTTTCTTTTAGCTTATTTCAAAACAAAATATTATGTTTTTTCTTCGCAGTGGTGAGTTGCATCATTGACTATTGGTTAATGAAGAAGACATCCCGTTTATATGGACCTTTTTTAGAAAATTTCCCTACAGGGAAGTAGCTATTGCCATAGGTCTTATGGTAAGACCTGGGTCTGGGACCGATTTACTTTTTCATTTTGATGTCCCTAGAGGTTTTATATATGTATATAGATATAGATATACGTCCATGAACGTGATAACTTGTTAATATTTGTCCATTTTTTATGAAACTGGGCTTGAAGGTATTCTTGTGGAGAATAAGTAAATTGTTGTACTTTGATTGTTTACGGTTATGTATTTTGATCAAACTTGGCAAATTACCTTATTTTATACAGAGCTATTAATCTTATACTAAAAAAAAATAACTTTATTACCCTCCCTAAACAGAAAAGCTGGGTAATTGTTTTACATAATGTTATTTAAATAGATTTAATTGGAAATCCAATCAAGCAAATAGAAATTCGCTTAGTCTGCCGGTTTGCTGCGATAGAGGTATTTATTTAAAAAAAAAAACGTAGCTGAGTGAGCCAGTCACAGAATGTGCTAGTGTCTCTATTGTTTAACTTTTTTTTTGCTGACCAGGTTGATGGATTATAGCAGTTTCTATAGCTCACCATAACTAATATCCTTGGTTAGATTTGGTAAGAAAGTTTGTGGATTCGGGAGAATTTAGTAACTTAGATCAGCGCAATCTGTTAGTGGCTCACATTAACTACGACAATTTTGATAAACGATTTGGCTACAAATTTAACATGGGGATAGAATGTTTAAAGATTACATCCTTTTGCTAAAGTATCGTATAAAACGTACTAACTGAATCAGGCCTAATCAACTTGGTTTGCTAGTTTTTTTTTACATAATTATTTTTGATAAGTTCGCTATATATTATGGAAAAATATAAAATTATTTTTTGCAATAACATTACTGAATAAAATATAATGACACATTGTTAAGATATGCTAAGAACCATCACAAGTTTAAATTTTGAATATACTTGTGATTTTGTTCATACTATAATCTTTATGAAAAATTGTATTTTTGTTTCCACACTGCAATGGTATGTCTGGTTATTTTTATGTCTGATGGACTCGTATTCGTCTTAATTTATGATTCGCTGTAATTTTTGTTAGAAACGCTTAAGAAGACAATTTTCACAATCTAGTTTCAGAAAATTACTACACTGATCAAGATTGAATATCTTGCCACATATCAACAAAAATGTAGTTCACGACCCCCTGGCTGGATCCACCACTAAATTAACCCCTTTTTTATTTTACTACTACGACTACAGCTTAATTTTGTATTTTTATAAATGTTATATCTTATAAAGTTATATACATACTTGAATAATAATTTATCAATTAATCAATTATTATTTGAATCTACTCGTACTCCGTAACTAATAACCCTACAAAGACCCTTCAATATACTAAATTTGATGTTTTTATAAGCTCTCTAAAAGCTATAATTCAAACAAGGTGACAAACTGAAGGAGATATACAATTAGATTGTAAGTACAACTAGAGACATAGGTACATCTACAATAAGATAATTAGTCAGAGTCGTTCTCAGAGCTTATAGAGCCTCTATTTGCCTAACCCTCGGCTCACAACCTTATTTGTCTCCATATTTCCGGACACCATAGGAAAAGGAGATGATTGATGAAGGTTTACTAAAAGAAATGATAGAAATGGCTGAAAGTAATATTCCCTATTTCAAGATGGTCACATCGTTGTTGATTAAGAGTAAAGCCGCACCCATACTAAAAGAACCAATTTGTACCAATATATTTTTTCAACTAGTTCAGAACTGACTGCTTAATACAGTAGTATCATAATTTTAAGAAATAATTCAATAAAAATGTGTCTATAGTATTTTTTTTACAATATAATATTTATAAATGTAATACCAAATTTTTTATTCTTTCACTGTCTGCAACAATAAAATCTGCAACAATGAAAATTGACCTATATCATTGGTAAACTAATTAGCGTCGTATTATGAGGGGCGGGATATCAGTGCTGACCTCTGGCTTTGCGAGATAGTAGGCTCTGGTGTGTTTGTTACAACTATTGATATGTTAAGGTATTGAGTTATAACTTCCGTTAAAAATTAATGGTTTAAGTGGAAAATAACTGTTTTGAAAATATTATGATGGAAAACTTATTTTTATGAGCATGTTTGAGAATGAGATCATGATATATAAAATTTTCTCGTGGGAAATCCTCACAATTCTTGGAAATCTTTAAACTCAACCTCTGAATTTAATTGAATTTAAACCTTATAGCAAATTTCCTTTATTGATAATAAGCTATTACCGTGTATCTCATGGTAAGAACTTGACCCGAGACAGATTTACTTTTTCGTTTTGAGGTCCCCAGAGAGTCAAAGTCACCATCCGTTCAAATTAATTTATATGTGTATATATGTGAGTAGTAGCGCAATAACTCGAGTAAAAATTATCGGATTTTGATTAAACTTGGTACAAACATAAATACCTACATTTTTTTCAATAGAGTTCATGAACCAGCATAATCGGACTTTGGGAACGAGGGTTTGTGGGGCTTTTATGGGTTAAAAATAGGTTTTTCCCATTTTTGACCAAAGTCACCATCCGTTCAAATTCGTTAATAAGTGTTAATAAGTGTCGTTAATATGAGTAATAGCGCAATAACTCGAGTAAAAATTATCAGATTTTGATTAAATTTCGTACAAACATAAATACCTACATTAATTCAAAAGAGTTCATGAACCAGCATAATCGGACTGTGAGAACAAGGGTTTGTGGGGCTTTTATAGGGTAAGAAATAGGTTTTCCATTTTTGACCCTAAAAAATGTAAAGTTTGAAAATTTTCAAACCACTTTGTTAAGCTTAAAAATGAGTTTTCTTGGTTATGGATATATTTCAACCAAACATGGCCATTTCGTTTATTTCATAATAAGCTACCAACATTTTAAATATAAAAAATGCCCCATTATCCTTTTGTACCAGCAAACTTAGCCTATGTACCTTACTCATTTAAATTAATGTTATTGAGCAGAGCGAGAGAAGCTCTTATACTACACTTTTGTTTTAAAAATACTCCTTCTAAATGACTAAAGCAATCCACTCAAAATTTAGCACAGTCATGGTAACCATCTGATGGAAGATATAAATCTGAAATGGTACAAAGCTGAGTAAAGGGTTTTTGTTTTAAGATGTTTAAATTACCAAACAAATTTAAACCTTGAGAAATTTAACATAGACCTTAAGGGTTTAATGATCGCTATAACAATATTTGCAAAATACATAAAAAGGTAAACAAAAGAACCTTAGACTCTAATATATATTAGTCAAGAATCATCAAGAACGATCAAATTATTATAATTTAGAACAATTTACTACAAAATGAATAACCAATATCTTGGTTGCCGGAATTAGGCTAATGCACCCTCGACTTTAGTTAGGTACTCCAAATAGCCATTCTATTTATGTCAACAAAATATACCCTGACATTCCATTCCCATGTACCATGTGTACCATTGAGTTTGGATACTGCATGCAGACAATTCATGATTCAAATGCATCATTGAGTTTGGGTAATGCAAGTAGATTTCTCATTTATGTTAAACATATGTACCATTGACTTGACTTTGGAACAGTATTGCATTAATATGCTATCTCCGCTGAATATAAATCGGAAATATATCTGACAGTTTCAAGGGACTATTTTACTATAAATCCTGTCAGGTGAATGGTAATTTGCTTAGTCTTCAGGTATGCAAGATGAATAAAAAAGGAAAACAAAAAGAGTCTTAGACCCTAACATATATTAGTCCAGAATCATTATGAATGATCGAATTAATATCATTGAGAATAATTTACTACAAAATGAAAATACTTAAATACTTTTCTTTGAAATGGCGACCTTACAAAGTAGGTATTTTAAGCCAAGTATGAATGGAGATAAGAGTGTATGATGAGTGGCGCGATCTTGTAGTTTTGTTAGTGACTAAGGCCGACATATTCCTTAGACACAGCTGTTAATTAATAGCCCATACAGCTAATGGCGACGAAGGGACCTACAGTTAATAGTGGAATCCAAACCACTTTTTTTCCTTGGTATATACGAATTGGTTTAATTATCAGGATAGTACTGCGGATAGTCGTAGTACTCACCCGTGCGAACGCTACAAGTGGAGGTCTCATTTGACGAGAAACAAATTGATTTACTACAAGTTTACATCCAATTTACGTTAACCAGGGAGTCATCCACATTAGGGAGTATCACATCCACAGTGCATGCCTATAAATATCCACATTTCGTATTATCTTGTGTGTATATATATATATATATATATATATATATATATATATATATAAAATAATCTTCGTATTATATATAAAAACCAATATTATCTTGGTTGCCAGAATTAGGCTTATGCACCATTGCCTTTGGTTAGGTACTCCAAATAGCCATGGAAAATTTGCTTAGTCTTCAGGTATGCTGTGGCGGGGGGGGGGGGTATTATAGCTCATGGTGGTCAATCAGCAACCCTCTCCACCCGGCAACTCCGATTGACGTCAAGTATATTATCATCACATGATTTTATTTTATCATGCACGTAATCCGTGTACGCTTGAAACGTACGTTGGCAACACTTGCGACTAGGATCAGTCGGTGCAGCGTTTCCCATTTCGTTCATTGTTTGTATTTAATCTAAGCTAACTATCACTGACGATACTCTCGTCCAACTGATACCCTCGTCCAAATGATACTCTCGTCCAACTGATACTCTCGTCCAACCAAAACTCTCGTCCAACTGATACTCTCGTCCAACCAAAACTCTCGTCCAACTGATACTCTCGACCAACTGATACTCTCGTCCAACTGATACTCTCGTCCAACTGTTACTCTCGCCCAACCAAAACTCTCGTCCAACCGATACTCTCGTCCAACCAAAACTCTCGTCCAACTGATACTCACGACCAACTGATACTCTCGTCCAACTGATACACTCCAACTGATACTCTCCAACTGATACGCTCTCCGCCTGATAACCCTGATTGACCTCATGTTACATCAGCCATCATACCCCTCATACTTCCTCATGGCGATCAATCGGCATTATACATCTACTCCTATCATTTGAACCTATAGCGATGATACTCGTTTGGCCATATCTACAAGTTGTTGAGAAATGAATTACACTAAGTAGTTATATTATTTTAATCATACAAATTACCAAAGTCATAAAAATAGAAATATGAGGGCATTTTGATTGGATGTAATTATTAATTAATGTAATTTATTAGCTTATCCCCTTATTATCACTTAAACTGCTTCGTGAAATTTCATAATCTCAAATTATTTCCAATAAACATTTGCGGATCTATAAAGCAAAGATACAAAGTCAGTTCGTTTCACCACTATTTCCGTTACTATCGGCAAAAAAGTAAACAAAATATTTAGGCCTACATTATAATAATGCATTTGAAAACCATGAAAAAAACATAGGTTAGGGGCAATCCCATTTTCCTAAACCACAAGTAACCATTTTAACGCTAGGTGCCTACTCATCATTAGACTTGTTCGACCAACGCTTCTAAAATATGTCAGGCTTATTACAATTAATTGTTAATTTACTCATAAGGTTGTTGATAGCTATGAAGGTGTTATTTATTTTATTGCTTTGGTACTTATTTATTTACACTAATGTACCTCTCTTAACCTGAAACGCTAGCTTAATGTCTTAACTGCACTGAAAGGCGAGACTTTTCAATTTTACTGAAATTGAGCCAGTAAGGTTGAACTACAATATGCAACTCTATTTAAGGGTTTGAAATCTTGCATTAATCATGGTTCTTTCAGATCATTCAAAACCTCATTGCCTTACATCCATATATAAATTCCAAAGTACCCATGAACTTTTGAGAAAACTACAAGTCACACACCTATAAAACATATACTTAAAATGTTCGTCATGGCGAGAAACCTTACTGGCAAAACTATCCATTATTTCATAAATTGCCTTTTAAGGTCGTAGTTCCTTTCTAAAGGGACTTTTCCGTATACCTAATGTTGAAAGTGCTGTACTTATCAGATATACTTATTTATTTGCTATTTTTTTCAATTTATTACCCTATTAAAATCAGGTGTGATTATTTGTTTGTATTACTGTATTAGCGAATTTCCCATATGGGGAATCTATATAATTAATACGCTACATGAAACTTTGTCGGTTGAACTCCTCCGCCATTTCTTAACCGATTTTATCCATTGACGTCTCATTGGAAAGATCGTGTCGCGTAGATTTGCAAACTGGCCTTACTTTTTTGAAAAAGTCCCCTGGGCTCTGCCCCAGTGGCTTTGAAAGTTCCCATGTTATCCTTATGAAAAACATAATTGATTACATTTTGATCAGCTGTATAATTTAATTGCTGTTATTTATTATTCAATTCAATGAAACGCATTGAGTACATTTATTTACTATTTGAGTTTGTGTAAACATAACCTCCAAGACGGATCGTGTTAGTATGGTTGTATCTTAAATTTGTGTATTTATCGTTGTTTTGTGTCGCTATGACGGATCGTGTTAGCATGATGGTAACTTAAATTTGTGCATTTATCTTTTGTAAATTTATATTTTGTGTAGGAATAATTTGTTTATTTGTTGTTTTTTTCTTTTAAATGCCTCCGACGCGACTACAACGAAACATATACAGGAGGCGTAATCGTGATAACGACCGCAGCTACAGAACAGGGGCGCGTAATAGACTTAACTCATCACAGTCAGCACCTGACCCTGGACAATCTCAACTATTAGGCTACAAATGCGCCCTAACACTATCCCAAAACGACTTTTCGTTGTCAATTGGCCCTCTATCAATGACCTGTGTTGCCTGTACAGCGAGGCATTTTGAGAAGGAGAAAACCGGACGGATTGCTTTAGGTTTATCAATAACTAAGATAAACATGGTCTGAGTTATACACCGGTAATTTTTGAGTTGACTCTTTTAAACTCATTGTAAATATGACTGTTATTCGTTTTGAAATAACTTCTGTAATACTTAGCAATTGCTCGAATTCGAGCAACATGTACACTAGTCTATATAATTAATACGCTACATGAAACTTTGTCGGTTGAACTCCTCCGCCATTTCTTAACCGATTTTATCCATTGATGTCTCATTGGAAAGAGCGTGTCGCGTAGATTTGCAAACTGGCCTTACATTTTTGAAAAAGTCCCTTGGGTTCTGCCCCAGTGGCTTTGAAAATTCCCATGTTATCCTTATGAAGAACATAATTGTTTACATTTTGATCAGCTGTATAATTTAATTGCTGTTATTTATTTTTCAATTCAATGAAACGCATTGAGTACATTTGTTTACTATTTGAGTTTGTGTAAACATAACCCCCAAGACCATCGATATCTATAATAGAGATCAATGCCCAAGACGGATCGTGTTAGCATGGTTTTATCTTAAATTTGTGTATTTATGGTTGTTATGTGTCGCTATGGCGGATCGTGTTAGCACGATTCTAATTTAGATTTGTGCATTTATCGTTGTTTTGTGTACCTATAATTTGTTTATTTGTTGTTTTTTTTCTTTTAAACGCCTCCGACGTGACGAAAACGAAACATAGACAGGAGGCGTAATTGTGAAAACGACAGCAGCTACAGAACAGTGGCGCGTATCAGGCTTAGTCAGCACCTGACCCTGGACAATCTCAACTATTGGGTTACAAATGCGCCCAAACACTATAATAACACTATACTACCCCAAAACGACTTTTCGTTCTCAATTGGCCCTCTATCAATGACCTGTGTTGCCAGTACAGCGAGGCATTTAGAGAAGGAGAAAACCGGCCGGAATGTTTTAGGTTTATCAATAACGAAGATAAAAATGGTCTGACTCTTTAACGAAGATAAAATTCTTTGAGTTGACTCTTTTAAACTCATTGTAAATATGACTGTTATTCGTTTTGAAATAACTCCTGTAAAATACATTGCAATTGCTCGAGTTCGAGCAACATGTACGCTAGTAAGCTATTACTGTAGGTCACATGGTAAGACCTAGACACGGGACCGATTTACTTTTTCCCCAGAGGTCCCCAGAGGCAAAAACTCCTTCCGTTAAAATTCATATATATATATATATATATATATATATATTTGTATATGTGTCTGTTAGCGCGATAACTCGAGCAAAAATGATTCGATTTTGATTGTATTTTAACTGACACAAGTTTTTATTTGATTTATTTTTATTTTTAATATCACATGAAGAGTGATAAATCATCAAGAGGATAATGAAGATTAAATGATAAATCTGTTATTCTATTCCCAATTTCCCCTAGCTGTGAGGCCCTCTACAAATCCTGGACCAAATCTGCTCTGTCTTAGCATCTCTTCGCCTTCAGCTTCTACATCTATCATTTAATGATTGGAAATGAGGTATTCCCACCATCTTTTGTTATATTGCTATTTTATGGTTTTTATTTCATATGTACAAAAATGCAGTTTGAGATAGACGAATGTCATTAATAGAACAGATCCAGCAAGTTATTCTGTAGGCTAGTGTTTAATATTAATTTTTTCAACTATTTAGATGGTGAATTTTGTTAAATACATTAGGTAATCTACGAGTTCATAATATATGTTACAATAGCCAGGCGCCCATCGGGCAACCCAGAGGGTGACATGACGTGGCGCGACACCGTGGAAAAAAGTTGCCACGTATCCGTGCCATGTTATCTTATGGATTGACCCAGCGGGTGGCGCGACGCGGGTTGCCCGGTGTTGTAAGTCTTTAGGCAAACATATATGATAATGGTATCATATATTATGAACTCGTATATTACCTACTGTATATAACACAATTCACAATCTAAAAAGTTGAAATAAATTAATATAAAACACTAGCCTACAAGAAAAACAATAGCAGAAATGTAGTATAAAGCTTCGCTCGCTCCACTCAATAAAACGAACAGTACAATTTTTCACTCCATGATCAATGGTAGGTGTGTCCTAACTTACATTCAATATTACACCGGATCGGATATGACATTTAATCATCTTGTGTCGTGTCCAAGAAGAATATCCAACGGGAATTTTTTAATGCGACAAAATGCAGAGAATATGATAACACGTACAATGCAATGGTAAATAAAGGGTTGTCAATTTGTATTAACTCCCTATGTTCGGGGTTGGGGTAAACATGAATAGCATGATTAATTCATTCATTCTCTACTGGCGATAGATCACGCAGCTTTCAATGCAGTTTGATATTGTATTATTTTCCGTCAGTCCAACAACAGTTGTTTCATTAAAGTTATATCTGAATGTTCATTTAAGATGTTAGAGTCTGTATTCTTGTTCTGTCTATTCTTGTTCAAAATAGAATACTGTTTTAGTCCTGTGATTTTTTATTTGATTCGTCCGTTACGTACATTATTCTCAATTTTCGCCCC
This sequence comes from Macrosteles quadrilineatus, assembly GCF_028750875.1. Classification (NCBI taxonomy): domain Eukaryota; kingdom Metazoa; phylum Arthropoda; class Insecta; order Hemiptera; family Cicadellidae; genus Macrosteles; species Macrosteles quadrilineatus. The sequence goes on from NW_026542594.1 coordinate 78,139,958, forward strand.
ACACTGGTGAAAATCAATTAGTTTAACTTCACTACTATTTTTCTGCTTTAATGGTGTTGTAACGAAAATAATATGTGGAACGCAAATACAACCGAAAACAGACTTTACTCTCTGGAGGTAAGTGTCAGGAACATCCAAGAATTTATCAGAAGGATACAGTTGGCAGGCTTTGAAAATAAACACATATTCTTAACGAGACATGGCGAAGACTTCACCTTTAGAAGAGTGTACGATAGAAATATTAGATTAAGAGATGTGGGTGATGTTGGTTTTGTACCTGAAACCACTCCGACCACTAAAATATTTTCGAAAACGCAAACAAAAAGCAGCTCATTGATTTTGTCTTTATCATATTACATCAGGAAATTCAAACAAAACGTGACGTACAACGTTTTATGGGCCCTGGTGCATGTGCTTGCAGTCATCGCCAGCTTTTACTATATAAAGACTGCTCTAGACAGTTGGCAATCTTCTCCAGTGGTACAAGCTACTTCTAACACCCAGGTCCATGTTAACAATTTTACATTTCCTGCGGTTACAATTTGTTGGCCTTTCTACTTCAATCGCGAATATGATTTTCAAAAAAATGTCGAAAACTGCCTCGATTGTAAAAACCACGTTTGTACCCTCAAAAACGAGACATGCGACGCCACAGAAATGAGGAGACTTGTTTTGGCTTACCAAATGTGTCGTAAATATGGTCACCGCAATCATGTACCATCAAACTTTTGGAGTGAAAAACACGTACAAAGTAATTTTGACGATAAAGAGTTCAACAATTACATGTCGGAACTTGTACCTTCGTGCGAATCAGAGTCTTTGATCACTCGATTGGTAGTGAGATCGGAGCCCACCGTTCAACGATCGAGATGTGATAGCAATGCGTTTCAGCAGTTTTATTCGCCTCAGAAAAGAATTTGTATTACGTTTAACAGTTTGCGACACAAAGACATATTCCAGGACAACGTAGCTACCACCATACCGATGGCTAATACGGTGAACAACAAAGCCCAACCTTGGACATTCGATAATATGATGGAATTCAACGGAAGTTTGAAATCTACTCCCTTATACGGTCTGCCCTTGTACGCGATTTTACTGGGTAACCAACAAACAGCCGACTCTGAAAACATTTGTGAATACGCGATCAACGAAATAGTTTCTATTACTATTCACAGTCCAAACGAAATACCTCTGAACAACGGTCTTGTCAGTGAAATACGAGTGTATAAAAACTTTACTGTTGACGTCTTGATAACGCCCAAGATAACCTTGGCAAGAGACTTGGAGCAGTACACCCCCCAACAAAGGGGCTGTTATTTCGTCCACGAGAAGAGACTATCGATGTTCAAATTTTACACGAAGAATAACTGTGATATCGAATGCTATATAAACTCCACTGTGAGTTCGTGCGGATGTGTCCCCATGTTGTACCCGAGACCGAACAAGACTGTGAAAGTGTGTGTGGCAAACTGTGAGCCGGCTGCACACAACTGTGGGTGTTTACCGGACTGCAATTCACTCAAGTACGAATATGTGACAAAGGATATACCGATAAATAAAGCGGTGTTACGGAACATCACCATACTGGGTGCCACTGAAATAGGATTCAAGGAGAACTACTTCTATACAAATGTCCGCTACAGCATCACAAGTGCCAAAGAGTTCCTGGCCTACACCCTCGGCGTGCTTGGGGCGTTCCTGGGGTTCAGTGTTACTTGTGTATGGAAACTCATGTACTCTGGTGTCGCTAGACTGTGTAAGTGTAACTATGCAAGAGCCCCAACTAGAAAGACGATAACTCCTTTACCAAGCTATTGATTTGAAATATGATCATGTTGGTAAATTATAAGCTGCATTGTACATAATCGCAGCACGGAGTCAAGAAAATTGACTGCGGAATGGAGTGAAGGTTAGCTACGTACAACACAATTACCATGAATAAACCCAAATAAAAGACACGTTAATCTGTATTTCCTCACCTTTTCCAAGCATGATACATGTGTGAAATGTCAATTGTCAATACGTTTATCCGATTACTCGTAACTGAGAGAAGTTAGCAGGTCGGACCTAGAGCCGGGGGTCGATTGTCTTTACGTCATGTTGATGTCCCCAGAGGCCAAAACACTATTCGCTCAAAAGTATATACAGGGTGGATCTTGTTAGGTGCCCACTATTGATATTAGACAAACCGTTAGTCCCACAATCATTACAATACATTTTTGTCCATTAAACCAATCCCAAGGAATAACTTTAACATAATATTTTTGACATTTTAAAATAAAGAATTACCTAAACCAGAGGTTGATTATTAAATCGTCAAATATAAACATAAGTCGTATTATACATAATTTTTAAAGCTCTTCTTAAAACTGTACAACCATTTTGTTGCAGGTTCGAATTTGACTATTTTTATTCTTTTAAAACTGACGTATCGCAAAAGATTTGTACTATTTAAAATGTCCTGTATATACTCTTTAATCTTGGGGTCTTATTTTTTAGTCTTAAAGTGTCATGTCATATACTTATACCTATACATAGGTAATTATAAGTATAAAATAAAATAATCGAGATTTAATCTTTTTTTATTTTATTCCTTGATTTTTAATGATAAACAATATCAACAAATCTTTTGGAAAATGTACTTAATAATTTTTAATTCAACAATGATAGTATATCTATTTTAGCAAATCCATAGCTTTTTATTTTTTTCTTTGATCTTTATATTCTTTTATGTTTTGCTCCAATAATTAAACTCATCAAGTATACCCATTTATTAGATTTTTTCATACATGTATGTACCTCAAAATGTATCATCGCTGTTTAGTTTAATACAGAAGTCCATTTCCAAGTATTTGAAAATCATTGGTAATAATTTGTAATATCCTCTGGGTAAACTGAAATATTAAAAACTAGCAGAGTACCCGTTCTTCGTATGGGGTTGGCGTATAGGTATAAAATGCGTAGGCCTATAGCAGTTATACTACTCATGCTTTGGGAGAGGATATGTTTTAAGAAGATTTGGCTTATGGTATATTATAATTTACGGTACACTATAGTATAGCACATCTGCCATAGCCATAATGTTCTACCACTGCACCTAAACAATAAAACAATGTGAATTTCTCATTTTTCACAGCTTTTTGTCGCTAGTTGGTTCAAATTAGCTAATTGAAACAGCTGGCAGAGTTCTTTAATTCTTTTTAAACACAAAAACTCATAAGGTTAACATGGAAAACTCTAGGGCCACTGGGGTGGAGCCCGAAAGAATTTTTGAGACAAGAATATGCCTATATATATGTTAATCGGAAATGTGAGCTATCATCATACCAAATTTCAACCCAATCCGACCAGTAGTTAATGCGTGATTGAACTTCAAACAAACAAACAAACAAACACACAAACTTTCACATTTATAATATTAGTAGGCCCTATGATGAGTGTTATTTTGTCTATTGTCGTGATCGTGGTTTTTAACTTGGCACGACAATGTGAAAACGCTAAAGTCTTACAATTGACTTGGTTTTGGGTTTACTTGAAACACGGATACGGGATACTGTAGGTAAAAAGTTGTCTTATAGTAACTAAACTAAAACTAAACTATTCCCTGATGAAAATGTTCAACACTCTTGAAATTACAATACCTTCTGCATTGGAAAATACAATCATAAATCTGGAAATATGGAGTTATGGGTTGTCTAACGTTCTAGCCTGCAGGTGAAGAGGAGATACGAAATTGTCAAGTATGTAGGGCGAGGGGCTAGGGGGGTATGCGATTTGGCGTGACCACTGTCCAGTGTCTCTGCTGCAAACAAAGCTTATAATGGCTGTCTCGAGGGCAGTAGTGTCGGTCGTACTGCTTTTGCGCTCTAATCCGGACCCCCCAAAAGGATTAGGAAGGGTCACTTAAACCCCGATCTCGTTTGCGCTTTCTTCGGGCCAGGTAGCCAACGTACGTGCCGGTATTCCCCGCTAGACAACTATTTGTAAACAAACCCTTACACACTGGATATATTTGTAAATAAGTCACCACTCGCCTTCGCCTACATTATTTTCTATCCTTCCGTGCATACTCAGATCAGCTGAAATATTTTTCAATACGGCACTCGCCTGTGCCTGCATTCTTTTTTACCCTCCAGAAAAGATTTGGCTAGCAGAAAAGATTATCCAGTTAGGAGAGCGAAAAATTGGGGAAATGGGCTTTGTAAAATGTGTGGGGTACAGGGCGTGTGTAGAAAAATAAAGTTATAAATATAGGGTTAAGTATTATGGGTGACCGTTAAGTCTTAGGACGACTTTATAACTTTTAAACGACAAACGATATCACAACCACATTTGGTATACCGTTACTGGAAATTGTAAGCTACTTTTCTGTGTACATGGTGGTCGGATATCACCTTTGGGGGACGGCCCGTCAGGGGTCAGAAGAAAATCTTTAATGACAGCCTATGTTGAGTTGTACATCATTTTAAAGGTCTACTTCAACTAAAAACAATGCCGCAAACCGCACTTCAAAAGGCTGATCCTGCGCAAAATGGCAGATGTTCAAAGATTTTCAAAATTAGCCAATTTCTTTAAATTAAAACACTTTTTAAAAAAAAAATTAATTTAATTAATTAATAAAAAAAAAGTAATTGGAATTTTTAAAGAACTAATTTAAAAGAATTATTAAAAGAATTTTTTTTATAAATCTTTAAACAACTGTCATTTTTAAACGGATGGTCCTTTTGAAGTACGGTTTGCGGCATTATTCTTTGCTCAGTGATCCAAATAACTCTTCAGGGTGACGGCCCACAAGGAGTCGGAAGTAAATCTTGAATGGAAGCATAGATTGATATGAACATCAAATTAAAGGTATTTATTAGTAGAATACAATGCCGCAAACCGTACTTCAAAAGGACCATCCGTTAAAAAATGACAGTTGTTTAAAGATTTTAAAAAGTGTTTTAAAGAAATTGGCTAATTTTGAAAATCTTTGAACATCTGCCATTTTGCGCAGGATCAACCTTTTGAAGTGCGGTTTGCGGCATTGTTTTCAGTTGAAGTAGACCTTTAAAATGATTTACAACTCAACACAGGCTGTAATTAAAGATTTTCTTCTGACCCCCGACGGGCCGTCCCCCAAAGGTGATATCCGACCACCATGTACACAGAAAAGTAGCTTACAATTTTCAGTAACAGTATACCAAATGTGGTTATGTGGTTGTGATATCGTTTGTCGTTTAAAAGTTATAAAGTCGTCATAAGACTTAACGGTCACCCTGTATATATATAATACTTAACCTGAAATACTGAAATATTTCAATACTGAATATTTCTTGTAGCCTATTGTTTGTTGTTTGTAATGTAAATAGTTAAATCAATAACAAGCATAATATTTAAATTACTATATATAACATACTCTTTTCAGGTTGATTTTTGTATAAATATGTTTATAAATATGGGACTGGTAAAATATACTAAGTTAACAGTATAATGTGTAATGTGTTAATAAGCCCATGATAGAATACAAAGAGTACAGCCAAAGAAAATACTGGGCTAGTACTTAATTTTAATATAGGATTTTAATATAGTTCACAATCGAGTATGATATTCAATAAGAAAGCAAATCATAACTTTGACCCATTCGACTCTGCATGTTTAAGTGTCTCAAATTACTTATACGTTATTCCTTCATACGATAGAGCAGGAATTACAATACGCATAAGGTATATTTTTTACAAAAGATGCCGCCAAAAAAGCGCAAACGAGATTTGCCTGATGGGGTACCTGTGGGCCCGTCTGGGCTTGAAGCGCAAACGAGATCAACTTTCTACCTGACAGAGGCTTAGGGCGCAAACGAGGTCCGCCCGTAGTGTCACTACGCTGAACTAGTACAATAGATTAAAGGTGTCTACTCCTCAATGCTAGTACTGCACAGAATTTTGTCATACTTAAATTTCACTTATAAAAGTGCCACTTTGCTCAAATAAGTGCTTAGTACCCGGGGACCGAGCTTTGCTAAGGGGAAGTCATTAATATACTCTAGTATTTTTTTGTCAATGTCATTATCAACCTATTTGTTTCCAATCTATTTAAAATCTGTTAAAATGGTAATATCGTAGCTGACTTAGTTTGTGTAGCAACATTCATGATTCTTATACACTGTTTTACGTTTAGATGTTATTTTTTAAACCAACACTCCAAATAATCCAAATATTAAACTAATATCTAATAACATACTACTTGATAATTACAATATTTTTAACAGGCCATAAGACTCTGTTGGAACTTATTCTTAAAGCAATGGTAAAGCCTTTTTTTAGTTGTAAAGGTTTAGTTTGTAAAATTAGAATTATGAAGGTCAGTGCCGCTTTAATAAGTGAGCTAGAGATTTTAGGTTTGTTGGAGGCTCAAGGAAAAGAAAAATTCCCCCACAAGGTAGGTGAAGAGGGGCACAATTAACTGCCGGGCCCATAGTGCATCACATGCAAACCGCAAGCTTGATGAAGGTAACTAACATAATTGTCACCATACATACAACACCTCGGTATCTAGAATTTCTTTTATTATTACAATGGTTTAGCGAACTGATAATCAAACCCAATATACACGGATCAAATCTCGCTAATAAATTTTTCCTAGACAATTTTTAAAACTTTTGTTAGAATTAGAGGCATCTTCCATTGCGATCAAAATTCAGTTTGTAGATTTAAATTAGTTTTTATTAATTTCCAGGCAACGAATGCAAAATAGTATACAGGAAAATGTTTGGAACACAATTTGTGACTTCGTAATTTGTTTAGTAGGCCTATAGTTAGGTAGGAGCTAGATAAACATACCAAAAGTCCCAGCCCCTATGCCCCTGTGCTGTGGGGTAAGGGGAGCTTGGAGGTTCCATTTTTTTTGGGCTTTTTCACGTTATGTACTATCAAAAGTTTGTAAATTTAGAAAAATACATTTTTTCCTCTTGTTTTTGGTTTCTTTTGGCAGTATCTCCTAAACTATGCACCCCAAAAATAAATGCCGGGCATAGAGTTTTAGAAATTCAAAATCCCTTCAATAATAACATTACTTGTTTACATGATTTACATTACCGTTCAGATTTCAAAGAAAATTAACCCTCAGTATTTAAAAAATTAAATTAATTTAGTGTTGAGCAAGGAATTTGAAGTCCTTGGGACTGTTGAATACCCGTATTTCAATTTATCACTCTAATATTGAAAGTTCAGTCAAATAATCGACTGAAACATTCGTTATGTGAGTACTGAGTGTCTAAATAGCACATATACTCATTATACGGAGAACATACAGTAAATTTTTATGTCCCCAGAGGTCATAATCACTATTCGTTATGTGAGTACTGGGTGTCTATAGCACATATACTCATTATACGGAGAACATACAGTAAATTGTTATGTCCCCAGAGGTCATAATCACTATTCGTTATGTGAGTACTGGGTGTCTATAGCACATATACTCATTATACGAAGAACATACAGTAAATTGTTATGTCCCCAGAGGTCATAATCACTATTCGTTATGTGAGTACTGGGTGTCTAAATAGCACATATACTCATTATACGGAGAACATACAGTAAATTGTTATGTCCCCAGAGGTCAAAATCACTATTCGTTATGTGAGTACTGGGTGTCTAAATAGCACATATACTCATTATACGAAGAACATACAGTAAATTGTTATGTCCCCAGAGGTCATAATCACTATTCGTTATGTGAGTACTGGGTGTCTAAATAGCACATATACTCATTATACGGAGAACATACAGTAAATTGTTATGTCCCCAGAGGTCAAAATCACTATTCGTTATGTGAGTACTGGGTGTCTATAGCACATATACTCATTATACGGAGAACATACAGTAAATCTTTATGTCCCCAGAGGTCATAATCACTATTCGTTATGTGAGTACTGGGTGTCTAAATAGTACATATACTCATTATACGAAGAACATACAGTAAATTGTTATGTCCCCAGAGGTCAAAATCACTATTCGTTATGTGAGTACTGGGTGTCTATAGCACATATACTCATTATACGGAGAACATACAGTAATTTTTTATGTCCCCAGAGGTCATAATCACTATTCGTTATGTGAGTACTGGGTGTCTATAGCACATACTGTATACTCATTATGCGGAGAACATACAGTAAATTGTTATGTCCCCAGAGGTCATAATCACTATTCGTTATGTGAGTACTGGGTGTCTAAATAGCACATATACTCATTATACGGAGAACATACAGTAAATCTTTATGTCCCCAGAGGTCATAATCACTATTCGTTATGTGAGTACTGGGTGTCTATAGCACATATACTCATTATGCGGAGAACATACAGTAAATTGTTATGTCCCCAGAGGTCAAAATCACTATTCGTTATGTGAGTACTGGGTGTCTATAGCACATATACTCATTATACGGAGAACATACAGTAATTTTTTATGTCCCCAGAGGTCATAATCACTATTCGTTATGTGAGTACTGGGTGTCTATAGCACATATACTCATTATGCGGAGAACATACAGTAAATTTTTATGTCCCCAGAGGTCATAATCACTATTCGTTATGTGAGTACTGGGTGTCTAAATAGCACATATACTCATTATACGGAGAACATACAGTAAATTGTTATGCCCCCAGAGGTCAAAATCACTATTCGTTATGTGAGTACTGGGTGTCTATAGCACATATACTCATTATACGGAGAACATACAGTAAATTTTTATGTCCCCAGAGGTCATAATCACTATTCGTTATGTGAGTACTGGGTGTCTATAGCACATATACTCATTATACGGAGAACATACAGTAAATTGTTATGTCCCCAGAGGTCATAATCACAATTCGTTATGTGAGTACTGGGTGTCTAAAATTACTGTCTACTGTGTCTGTTTACTGTCTAAAGTTACTGGGAAAATTCCTAAAATTGTACGTTACAAATTCCCATGTTATTCTTATAGAGAAAAAAGAAAACTGTTGCAATTTGCTTGTTTATGAATATGGGTGTTCAAAAAAGGTGGGGACATAATTTACGTAGTGAATCCTTGGGTCAAGATAAAGAAAAAATCAAGAATAACACTTAAAATCACTTCGTGTACCAGATATCGGTTAACGGACACATATTTAATACTATTTTCTTGCATGTTTAGAGCTACTAATACAATAAAAATTAAAAACATAGTTAACAAAGTACCTACCCTTTTAAAAAAATGTTTTATTTTGACTGACAACATGTTTCGGAAACTAAGTCCATTATCAAGTCATATTTACCAAACCTCATTCTTAAACCTAACAAAATTAATAATAATAATAATAATAATAATAATAATAATAATAATAATAATAATAATAATAATAAATAATAATAATAATAATAATAATATAATCATATGTAAAATAATTTAAATAGAAAATATGTTAAACAAATCTTAATTATATCTTGGTATTTGATCATCATTATACTATATTTAATGTTTTCCTTCTTTCTTGAGTTTTTCTATTTTGTCGTAGATCGGTTGGTTTAGTTTTGGAATCATTGTAACATACAAACAAACTAATACGAACTAATGTGTTGATTTTTGAAGAGTTTTTATTCAACAAACCTAAAAACGCTACAGGGGAGGGACAAAGTGTCTTTTGATAACATTTTTAACAGTAAAAGATTAAATAAATAAATTTTTCAAATATGATCAAAATACCGGGTGTTCAAAATCGGTAGGGACATAGTTTACGTAGTGATAACTTTGGTCAAAATAAGAAGAAAATCTAGAATAATAATTTTTCCAAAACCGCTTCGTTAACCAGATATCCTTCATTTTGTGTTTTTACATAAACAATTTTATCTTAGGATTGTTTCAAATATTTGTTTAAAGTAATTTAAAACAAACATAGTGGTCAATAAGTTTTTTTTTTTAATTTCAACGCTGTAGCTCAAACAGTTATGGATTTATGAATGTTTTTGTAAAAATCACATCAGACAGATAGACTGAAAACAGAATGAGATAGGACACATGTTATATTATATTTTTTGTTTCTTTTAACATGCTGAATAACGTGATAAAGTTTTTTCATATGGTTGCAAGACATGTATATGACTTTTAGGTGAAAATTTTTTTTTTTCTATTCCGAGCAAATCACTTTTTTCTAAATGAGACAAAGACTAAGTCAATAATCTTTAGCCTAAGAAACTTAGAACATAGTGTGAAATCTGTCAAACTTCTAGGCTTACATCTTGACAATAAAGTAAACTGGAATGACCAGATTAGCCATGTTTGTGCTAGACTTTCCAGAGCTCTGTGTCTACTCAGAAGACTGAGATATTTTGTACCAAAGGACTGGCTGAAAACTGCTTATATTGCTTTCTTTCAGAGTATTTTATTGTATGGCCTAAGGCTCTGGGGTGCCGCCTCTAGGGTCAAGAGAGTTCTGCGCTATCAAAAGAAAGCAGTCACCTAAGAGTGAATTTAAATAAATCTAAAATTATGGTATTCAGAAAAGGAGGGAGGTTACGTGGCAGAGATAAGTGGTTTTATAAAGGGGAACGAATAGAGGTTGTAAATCAATATAAGTATTTGGGAATATTATTAACTACAAAACTGTCGTGGGAAAGTCATTTGCGAGAAAAATCTGTAGCTGCAAAATTTGCCATGAATTCGTTGTGGAGAGATTTTTTTAACAATGGAAATGTCCCGTTGAGCTCCAAGGTTTTCGATTTTAATTCATTGATTAGATCAATAATGTGTTACGGAAGCCAGGTTTGGGGTTTTAAGGAGAGTCAACAGGTTGAGGGAATTTTGAAATTATTTATTAAGAAAATATTTTGCCTTCCAAAGAATGTGCCAAATTATATTTTGCATTTAGAGACAGGAATAGAAAATATGTATTTTTATACCTTAATGTCAAATGTCAGTTACTTAATACAATCTTTGTCGCTCCCAGCGAACAGACTTACAAACTTTTTTGCCAAGCAAGTTATTTTTAAAAACGTAGCCTGGGCTAGAGAATGGAGGAATTTAGGTCAAATGCATGGTATTAACATAGACTTTAATATTGAATGTTTAGGATCAATGCATGATCAGCTGATAAGAGTTGTAGAGTCAGTTAGGACGGCGACCAAACAGGCCTGGAATCAAGCCGCGCTGGAATGTCGTTATCACCACATTTATAGATCACTTGACTTAAATCTCTGCCATCGGTCTTATCTTTCAGATAATATTAGTATGAATTTACAACGTTGGATTTTCAAGGCAAGAGCTGAGGCAATAAATCTGAATTATAAGCCTTGGATTTTAGAACGAAATTTCCATTGCTCACTTTGTAATTTTCAAGAGGACGAAAACATTTTCCATTTTGTAGGTAGATGCCCGGTTTTGTCTCATATAAGAAAGAAGTATTTTTATAATCACGTATTGGAGTGGGAAGATTTTTTGAGTTTTATGAATGGGAGGGATTGGCGCGCGTTGGGTGGGTATTTAAAAGAAGCTTGGCATTTTAGGTGGGGATTGATAATCGAATTTAACGTATAAAAATTATTTGAAATTGTCATACTCCAGAATTAGATTCAAGGTAAAATTCACTGACTTTAAGACAAGATTTTTTTAGGGTGGGGGTATTGGTTTTAATATATGTATGTGTATGTATTTGTGTGTGTATATATGGATCTATAACATATATTGGGTTGTGAACCAGATATTTTATTTTTTAGTTTCATTCGCTTTAATTAAACATTTTTATTTCAGACTTTTTACTTTTGATTTTAGTCCAGAATTTAATTTATAGTTTTAAATCAAAAGTGTAAAAAAAAGTGTATGCCAACCACGTAGACGGTTCTATGAACCATTACGGTTGTAGTGTAAGTCATTGTGGCTTCCTGCGAGGAGCCTAGGTTTGTAAGGAAAATCTTTTGTTCAATAAAGCACTTTGTAACAATCCGATTGTGGGCCACCATTGGAGGTTGGACTGATCACCCAACCAATTACTTTCAACATTGTATTTTAGAATAGCGCTCATACAATGGCCATAATAACCCTCGGTCGATTGTAAGAATATTCAACGCCAAGAAGTCATGGAAAAAAAACCCAAGTGTTCTCATAAGCCCTATTTCTTAGGCTCAAGGTTAGTAGGTAATATGCTGGTTTTGTGGTGCAAGAAGAGTATATCATTTTAGGTTAGGTTAGGTTAGGTTTAGTATTTTTCCCATGTTGCCATTTTACTTGATTAATTATTGTAGCCTATTTTGCAAATTAATCTCACAAGAGAGTTAGGCCTAAGCTGAATTGAGTCATGCCCATTTCAGAAAGTCATAAGGCGCGGAAAATATTTTGTAAATAAGCCGAGACTGATTTTGTTTGATCGAAGCGAAAGCGCAACTTGCTCTCATTTTGAATTTTGTGTAACTATTAGATTGTTCTCTTGTGTAATAGGTAAATGTCCGTATAATTGTAAATTATTTTATTATGTCTCCTGCAAATTTCATGTTTATTTAGCTTTATATTGAACCTTATGTATTTTTGTTGTTTGTAATTCACAATAGGCCTAACCCCTCCCCCCACAGTGTAAATATTGTGTACCGTATACGCCATACTATTATATTTTGGGATTTATATAGGGCTGGTACTCTGGTACTCTGGTATCCTACTGCCGTGCAGTGCTGACGTGCCTTGAGAATTTCGCCTGTGGACTGCCCGAGAGACTGGTGGAGTGCGCTTGTACGTGGAGCGCAGAGCCTATTCCAGACACGGCTAGACTTGGGCCTACCTTGGTCTAAACGGACTTGTGGAACCCCCCCCCCCTTTGAGTCTGAGGGACTTCGCTTCAAACCGATAAGTGATAACTTGTAGTATCTTGCCATTAGAGTAACTTCACTCTTGGAAGAACAGTTAATTGGTTGCTGGCCAGCCTTTCAAACAGTGGACAGTGCGATTGACACAGAACTAATTCACTTTTGGATTTTCCGGGATTCCGGATTGTGGGGCCAATTCATCTGGTTGGAGGGAGGGGGAAAATTTGTAGATTAAGTTAGGTTAGGCCTATGTTTGATGTTCCTGTTATTCATGTTCCTTTATGTATTTGATATTTCAGCGGGTGGCCACCGTCAGCGTATTTGTATAGATAATTAAGTTGTTTAGATATATTACTTGTCGTATAAAGGGTCCATTTATTTAGATTAATAACTTGTTTACATTGTCTGAGTTTTGCCAAAGTGCCTTAACCATTGAGATTTTGTATAAATTTGTATTGTATCTTTGTTTTCAACGTCATTATTCTGATTCAGAGTACCAACATTTGTTTGCTATTAACTCTTGTAACTTGTTTGAACTTTCAAAAGTGCCTTAAACACAATCAGTGATTAAAGTTAATCGTATTCTTTCAGAAATATCATTCTTTTTATTGATCTCCTTAAACTTGTCTAGATTAGTGGACAATCAAACAACAGATTGCAAGTGTGGCTTAGGCCAATTCTTTCAGTACAGTTAAACAGATTTTGCCTAATTTGAGTGGTATTAACCTTGATTGGTTGGATAATTTCCTTTTGGTATCTTATTATCTTAGTCTTAAGTCAGTTGGTAAATATTTATTTGAATAATAGTGGGTACTGTATATTTGCGTATTTGTTTGAGATTGATCAGGTAGACTTACTAAAATACATTAGGGTATTGATGTTACGGCATCAGACATGAAAATCGGGTTAGGTAAAGTTTAACTCTCTGCCTTACTACCATAGCAACCACGAGAAGAGTTTTCTCTCCGTTGTAAACTCTTATGAGAGATCTCCGAACGGAGTGGCGCCCTCTAAACCGAGCTAGTACCAATAGACCGGTTGCTATAGAAGTAAAAAGGTTAAAAGGAAGATAATTGTTAGTGAACCCGACCCATCTCCCTGAGCAAAGCCCGGCACAGCAGTTTGTGGGGCTGCAAAATGACGCCCGCAACGTGGGGCCTGAGTTAGTTATTTCATTGCATTGGTTTATGTTAGACTGAGGGTCTAGAAGGGACAAGTTTCATTGTGTTACCTCGATCTCCACAGTTTATTATATTTCATAGAATTTATTCGGAGTCTTAGTGTCTGTGAACCTTCTTTGTACTGTTATTTAACTCAATTTTGTTGATCAATATGAATTGCTACCACTTAAGGAAATCTGAAGTGGCCTATGAATTGAAGATCAGGGGACAACCCGCAACGGGAACAGCGGATGAGCTAAGGAAACGGCTCAACCAATGCTTAATGAACAATACAGCTATTGTTGAGAAGGTTATTAATAATATGGATGTAGTTAATAGCCCAGTCAATAAATGTTTTTAACCGCAACTAAATGGTGGAAAGCTGGATTTTTTATATGTGATAGAACCACATGAGAGGTGTATTTTCCCAAAAGTCCCCACTTCTACCCCTTGAGCTTTCCCCCCCACCCCCCTCCAAACCTAGAAATTGCAGTGTTTTACTTAATTGGTCATAATTCGAATGCTATGTGAGCTATCGAGCTGAAATTTGTTTTGTTTTATTCCTTATTAGTTTTTCTACAACTTTTGTATTTGTAACGTTTTTCTAAAACCAATACTTAGGGAGATATAAAATTTAAACTTCGTTTAAAGCTAAGTTTCAGAGTGCAAAATTTTGTTTTTCTCAATGTATACTATTAAATAGAAATAATACGCAAATATGGTTCAAACAAAAGTTTTAGTACGTTTTTCAAGGTTTACAAATATATTATTGGTTAGTCATCTAGGTGACCGGGTGAAGTGCTGGGTGTCGGCAAAGTGAGCGCGCGCGCGCTAGTTGAACACCTCTGCGCTGCGTCGTCGCATCTAGCCCAGCCAATAAACACACAAACTGCCTTTTTTCGTAGCTAAATAGTGGAAAGCTGAATTTTTTATATGTGATAGAACCACTTAAGACGTGTATTTTCAAAAAGTTCCCGACTTACTTACTTACTTACTGCATATCATTCAAATTCTACGCATGCCATCGTAGTGAAATTTGGTTTGTATTATTTATAATTAGTTTATCTACAACTATTGCACTAAAGATTTTCTTATAAAACTATATCCAAAGAGATATACAATTTTTTATTTTTTTTTTGTAATGTTTATGTTTTAGAGGTACACAATTTTGTTTTACCCTCTATATTTTTTTTCAAATAAAATACGCAAAATGTGTCGGAAACAAAATTTAGTATGTTTCTTAAGGTTTATAAATATATATTTGATTATTCATCTGAAAAAAAAACTGATGTGGGCGTCGGCAAAGACAGCGCGTGTAGGCTTCTTAAAGCATCCGCGTAGCCCCGCCCGTCGATGCATAATAAGGACTGGCACCGCTAAGTTCTCAACTGTTTCATACAAATCCGACTTAATAATTTGTAGCCTACGTTACTAACAAAACAATCTGTTTCCACGCTAAACCGTGACTAAATGAAGCACCTCACGGTCAGTAAAAAGTTTTCGTCGACCCACTAATCCTTGATACAAACTGCGTCCTATCGTTGATATGTCCCTCTCTTCACGCTTCCCGCTAGCAAGGGTTAGCTTTCTGCTCTGTCATGAGTTGTAAGCCTATGTTAAAATAATATCACGAACAACGTAGAAAACTGTCGGGAATATTTATAAGCCACTTTTAATCATGGTAAGGAACACAAATTAAAACCAGTCAATGTTAAAACTAGTTTTTTTTTTTATTAAGTCTATATATAGGAGATTTTAAAACACTTAATAAGCGCATTCATCTTTATTAGCGATGTTAAACGATTGCATAATGTCTACCACAAACCAATAAAGAACTATTATGCTGACTCATTTTTAGGATAACATGAAAACAATCAAATATTAGAGAACAGAACCTCACCAAGATTCACAGTATAGAGTCTCTAAAAATGATTGATCTCGACGACGTAATAGTGCCGTAAAGCAGATTCGTAATACATTGCTGCCAATTTTTACGAAAAAAACCCAATTTGATTGACACATCTACACAGTATGTTAATTGTTAAGAAAGAAAATTTGAATAATCTGCCTGTATGTATTCCGTAAATAGCCTTGTCTGCATGTATGAGGACACAAATATAGTTTTTTACTTACTTATTTATAACTTTTGGATATATGCCTTATTACATTAATTAATTGGAAAGTAAATAAAAGAAACTTTGTCTAATAATCTAACACTCAAAACAGAAATTTACACTTATAATGTTACTCACCATACTGTAAATATACATAAAAGATGGTAAGTGGTGGTGGATTTCGATTCGACACTCCAATCATCCTGAGGAGACCCATAAGCGAATTGGGTCATCTCATCATTGGGTTCAGTATGTTTCTTACCCAGCTTCATGTAATGTAATATTTCATTAATATACATGGATATGTATATTATTGTCAATAGGTGTAGCCATTAACAGAAATAGTTAAATACATTATTATTTCAAATGAGAAACGAGTTAAAAGTAACAATAGATCTAAGAAATGTACAAATGATTAGGTTTCATCTTAGTATTTTTTGCAGTTTTCTGTTTAGATCTTCACTGACTGCGAGGCGCAGTTAGTATAAATCTTGCGGAACAAAGCGAGTCCCATTGCTGGTAGATAATGGAAATCACATTGTAACGTAAGGAAGAGCAAAGAGTATGTTTGTAGTGGTTTTTAATGTGTTTACTAGGCCTAGTGTTCTATACCTCAATCTATCAAACTTCCGTTGGTCAAAGATGAAAAAATCAAGTACCTATTACAAGTATTGCAAGTATAACAAGTAAGTAGGTAGAGATTAATTTACCTGAACCAAAACTGGTTATAAACAAGTAAATGATTGGGTTCCATCTAAATAATAATTGTTTTTGGAGTTAACGGTTAAGCTTGGATACAGATTGTTTTGGTAGTAAAGTACAAAGTACAAGGCCTTAGCTTTTGTATATACAACCTTTGAAAACTTAGCGATGTCAGTGCCTACGACGCGACGCATCGACGGGAGAGCCTGCACGCGCTCTATTTGCCGACGCCCCACACTACATCAGTTCGTTCGGCCGACTAACCAAATATATATTTATAAATCTTAAGAAGCATACTAAAATTTTTGTTTGAAACATTTTGAGAACAATTTTTTGAAACAAATTGATAGAGGGTAAAACAAAATTGTGTACCTCTAAAACATAAACATTACAAAAAAATAAATAAAAATGTTATAACTCTTTGGATATAGTTTTATAAGAAAATCTTTAGTGCAAAAGTTGTAGATAAACTAATTATAAATAATACAAACCAAATTTCACTACGATGGCATGCGTAGAATTTGAATGATATGCAGTAAAGTAAATGACTGTAATTTCCAGGTTTGTAGGGGGTTGGAGGGGGTTGGGGGGGGGGGAGAATCGGGAGCTTTTTGAAAATACACGTCTTAAGTGGTTACATCACATATAACAAACTCAGCTTTCCACTATTTAGCTACGAAAAAAGGCAGTTTGTGTGTTTATTGGCTGGGCTAGATGCGACGACGCAGCGCAGAGGTGTTCAACTAGCGCGCACGCGCTCACTTTGCCGACACCCAGCACTTCACCCGGTCACCTAGATGACTAACCAATAATATATTTGTAAACCTTGAAAAACGTACTAAAACTTTTGTTTGAACCATATTTGCGTATTATTTCTATTTAATAGTATACATTGAGAAAAACAAAATTTTGCACTCTGAAACTAAGCTTTAAACGAAGTTTAAATTTTATATCTCCCTAAGTATTGGTTTTAGAAAAATGTTACAAATACAAAAGTTGTAGGAAAACTAATAAGGAATAAAACAAAACAAATTGCAGCTCAATAGCTCACATAGCATTCGAATTATGACCAATTAAGTAAAACACTGCAATTTCTAGGTTTGGAGGGGGGTGGGGGGGAAAGCTCAAGGGGTAGAAGTGGGGACTTTTGGGAAAATACACCTCTCATGTGGTTCTATCACATATTACAAATCCAGCTTTCCACCATTTAGTTGCGAAAAAGGGTGTTTTATTGCATTCATTGACTGGGCTATAAGGAATTGACTGAATGTGAGGTTACAATTGATGATATCGAGAAAATGGTGGACAATTATGAGGGAAATGGCAAAGACAATGAGTACAACCGACTTCTGGCAAGGCTAAACCACTTGGATAAGCGTATTGAGAGAATCCCGATATTGCTATTGCAGGACGATGAATCACAACAAACCAAAGATGCCCTACTCAAGAGGACTAGAGATGCTGTTAACGCCCTGTCAAAAGAACGCCAAGAAGATGTACCTAAGGGAGATAGGAAGGTGATAGAAGATAACGACCAACACCAAGAAGATCTCAGCATTCTAGAAACCAAGGGAGCAATCGCGCCTACGGTAGCACCACAGCAGATACAAACACAACCTTTGATCGACCTTAGACCTCCAGACCAAGAATTTTCTGTTCCGGCCAGATCCAAGCCGAATGGTTGCTCATCCCAAGCCACTGTCAGGTCCAACTCGGTACCAGTGTATAAGTGGGGATTGAAATATGACCCCGAGTCGAGTCAGAGTGTAGGGAGTTTCCTGCAGCGAGTTGAAGAGTTGAGGAGAGCCCGAGGAGTTAGTCAACTGGAACTATTTGATGCAGCTGTTGATTTGTTTTCTGGTCAGGCTTTAGTTTGGTATAGGTCTGTTCAGAGGAGAGTAAAAACTTGGGAAGAACTTTGTAAGGAGATGCGTATTGTCTTCCAGTCCCCAGACTATGACATCAGACTCCAGAGAGAAATTTTTAACAGGATTCAGGGAGAACATGAACCTATTGATGTTTTTATAGCTGCGATGGAAGGATTGTACACTAGATTGGCAGAACCGGTTCCGGAATCAACGCAATTGGCTCAAATATTGAATAACATACACCCCCACTTGCAGGACAGGTTATCCCTATGTGAAGTTAGGACTTTGGAAGAGTTGCGACAAATGGGTCGACGAGCCGAAGCAGGTCGGTTCCGTGCAGAATGTTCCAGACAACAGCCTCGAAGTGGAAATTTTTTGGAGCCAGATTTGGCCTATGTGGAGTCAGGAAAGAAGAGGGTAGCCCCATCAGCAAGAGTAGCAGCTGTTAGTAATCACCCATCTAAGACCACTGGTAACCTAGTCTGTTGGAATTGTTCTGAAGCCGGCCATCGTTTCTCAGCGTGTCCGAAAGAAAGAAGAAGATTTTGCTACGGATGTGGGAAAGCAGATACGGTAAAAACTAAATGCCCGACATGTTCTCCAAAAAACGTGTAGCTTCGGGAGCCAGCTGTCAAGAGCCAGTTGACTCCCGTGTCCAAAAAGATACCAAGTTAGGCCTAAACCATTATAAATTTCAGGAAGCTCCGCTGGACCGTAGACCTTATCTTGACGTCAGAGTGTTTGGTAAAAAGTATAGAGCTTTGTTAGATTCAGGTGCTTCTAATACTGTTCTCGGTCAGGAGGGAAGAGAGATTTTAGATAAATTTCCTGCCCAACTCAGGCCAGTAGAAAACCAGTGGGTAGAGACGGCTGATGCCGGACGACATAAAATTCAAGGCTATATTATCGCTCCAATTACCTTAGAAGATAGAACACGAGATGTGAAGATTTTTGTTGTGCCCTCTCTTAAACAGTCTCTTATTCTTGGAATCGACTTTTGGGAGAAGATGCAGGTTGTGGCGGACATTCACAATAAAACATGGGAGTTTGCACCCAAGAAGATCAGCGTTTTAGAGGTCCAGGGAGGCCTACATGACGAAGACCACCTGAAGCCAGAGGAGAGGAAGAAACTACAGATTTTTATGGAAACGGAATTTGACAACACCACCTCCAGTTCTAATACCCTGTTAGGGAAAACCCATCTTGTTGAACATGTCATTGACACAGGGGACGCTCGCCCCATTAAACAGAGGTACTACCCGTTGTCGCCTGCACGCTTAGAGTGTGTCTATGAAGAGCTGGAAAAGATGCTTGAATTAGGTGTGGTTGTGCCTTCAAAGAGCCCTTGGGCCTCCCCAATCGTCTTATTGGATAAACCGGATGGCTCCAAGAGATTTTGTGTCAATTATCGTAAACTAAATTCTGTTACTAAGCGGGATGCTTACCCCCTACCACAAGTGACTGTTATACTTGACAGATTGAGGGATGCAAGGTATTTGTCTTCTTTAGATATAAAGTCCGCCTATTGGCAGATACCAATGGCTGAAGGGAGTCAGGATAAAACTGCGTTTACGGTCCCTGGGCGTGGTCTCTTTGAATTTACTCGTATGCCATTTGGCCTACACAATGCCCCCGCCACATGGCAAAGGTTTATTGACTCCATCATCGGCGGAGATCTCGAACCTCATGTGTTTGTCTATTTGGACGATGTGATAGTACTTACGACCTCGTTCGACCACCATTTGGAAGTATTGAAAGAAATTTTTACGCGTTTGCGCTCAGCTAATATCACTCTAAACAAAGAAAAATGTCGCATATGCCGCTCTGAACTTCGTTATCTTGGATACATAGTGGACCAACGGGGATTGAAGGTCGACCCTGAGAAGGTAGATGCCATATTAAATATGCCTACTCCAAATAGCCAAAAGTCTGTGAGACAGTTTGTAGGGACAGCGTCTTGGTACAGACGGTTTATATCGGATTTTTCTACCAGACTCTACCCTCTAACCCAGCTCTTGCGGAAGAACAACAAGTTTTTATGGACGGAGGAAGCGCAGAAGGCGTTTGAAGATATCCGGAGTTGCCTGATACGAGCCCCAATTTTGACCTGTCCCGATTTTTCTAAAGAATTTATTATATCCTGCGATGCTTCAGGAGTTGGCTTGGGAGCCGTTTTAAGTCAGCAGGGAGAACAAGGAGAGCAAGTAGTGGCCTATGCCAGTCGAACCCTAACAAAAGGGGAACAAAAACACTCAGCCACGGAAAGGGAGTGCTTGGCAGTTATATGGGCCATAGAACGCTTTAGGCCATATGTCGAAGGTACTAAGTTCACGGTAATTACGGATCACCACAGTCTATTATGGTTACACAATCTCAAAGACCCCCAAGGGCGTTTGGCACGTTGGGCTTTACGTTTACAACCGTACAACTTCCAGCTAATCCACCGCAAAGGAAAGGAGCATATAGTCCCTGACATGCTATCTCGAACTACCGCTCCACAGTTAAACTGTCTAAAGGACAGCACTCATCTTGAGGACAAATGGTATGAGAAAATGCTACAAGAGGTTAAGGATCATGGTGATAAGTACCCTTTGTGGAGAGTTGATAATGGAAAGCTCTTTAAGTTCTTGCCTTCTACTAAAGACCAACTGGAAACCACATCCGAATGGAAGGAGGTAGTCCCAAAGTACGCCCGCTCCGATATATTAAAAAGACATCATGATGAACCCACAGCAGGTCACCTAGGTGCCCATAAAACTTTAATCAGAGTGCAAGGTCTCTACTATTGGCCTAAAATGAAATCCGATGTTTCCAAGTATGTAGCTCGATGTCATGTCTGTCAACAGACTAAAGATGATAATCAAAAACCCGCAGGGTACATGGGCCAACGCCGGGGTATCAGTAAGCCTTGGGAGATGGTAGCGGCAGACCTCCTAGGACCTTTCCCCAGATCCAACGCTGGATTCAAGTATCTATTGGTAGTTACCGATACATTTACAAAGTTCCCACTGTTATTTCCATTGAGAGCAGCTACTTCTAACTTAGTCACCAAACACCTGGAAGAGACCTTCCTCATATGGGGAATACCAAAATATCTGATCTGTGACAACGGCCCAGAGTTCACGGGTAAAACATTAAAATCACTTGCTACCGAGTACAAGATAAAAATTCTTTACAATGCAAGCCGACATCCACAGGCTAACCCGGTAGAGAGGGTTAATAAGACTTTGGGGAATATGTTGCGAGCCTATGTGGGAACTAACCACAAGTCGTGGGATAGAGAGGTCCCAAAGCTTGGGTTTGCCTTAAGATCAGCCAGACACGACACAACCAGTTATTCGCCAGCCTACCTGAACTTCGGGAGAGAACTTAAACGTAACTGGGAAACTGTGCCACCGGACCAAGACCATGGTAATGAAGAGGAGGTACCTTTCGTCGAAGATCCTGCTAACTTTGGAGCGAAATTGAAGGACTTACAAAAGGTGTTTAAGGATGTTGAGGGAAGACTAATACAGGACCACCAGAAGAACACCCAGAGGTATAACCTTAGAAGAAGGCCTCTTAACTTCAGCGTGAACGATAAAGTGTGGAAGAGAAACTTCGTCTTATCTGACGCCACCAAGGCTGTCTGTGCTAAGTTGGCTCCTAAATTCATTGGACCATTTGTTGTATCAAAGAAAATATCTCCACTTGTCTACCAACTTAAAGATGAGAAGGGCAAAATCATTGGAAACTGGCATATCTCTGACCTTAAACCGTACAACTAGTGAGAAAATTTGGGAAATTTTCTTTTGGTGGGGGAGTGTTGTAACAATCCGATTGTGGGCCACCATTGGAGGTTGGACTGATCACCCAACCAATTACTTTCAACATTGTATTTTAGAATAGCGCTCATACAATGGCCATAATAACCCTCGGTCGATTGTAAGAATATTCAACGCCAAGAAGTCATGGAAAAAAAACCCAAGTGTTCTCATAAGCCCTATTTCTTAGGCTCAAGGTTAGTAGGTAATATGCTGGTTTTGTGGTGCAAGAAGAGTATATCATTTTAGGTTAGGTTAGGTTAGGTTTAGTATTTTTCCCATGTTGCCATTTTACTTGATTAATTATTGTAGCCTATTTTGCAAATTAATCTCACAAGAGAGTTAGGCCTAAGCTGAATTGAGTCATGCCCATTTCAGAAAGTCATAAGGCGCGGAAAATATTTTGTAAATAAGCCGAGACTGATTTTGTTTGATCGAAGCGAAAGCGCAACTTGCTCTCATTTTGAATTTTGTGTAACTATTAGATTGTTCTCTTGTGTAATAGGTAAATGTCCGTATAATTGTAAATTATTTTATTATGTCTCCTGCAAATTTCATGTTTATTTAGCTTTATATTGAACCTTATGTATTTTTGTTGTTTGTAATTCACAATAGGCCTAACCCCTCCCCCCACAGTGTAAATATTGTGTACCGTATACGCCATACTATTATATTTTGGGATTTATATAGGGCTGGTACTCTGGTACTCTGGTATCCTACTGCCGTGCAGTGCTGACGTGCCTTGAGAATTTCGCCTGTGGACTGCCCGAGAGACTGGTGGAGTGCGCTTGTACGTGGAGCGCAGAGCCTATTCCAGACACGGCTAGACTTGGGCCTACCTTGGTCTAAACGGACTTGTGGAACCCCCCCCCTTTGAGTCTGAGGGACTTCGCTTCAAACCGATAAGTGATAACTTGTAGTATCTTGCCATTAGAGTAACTTCACTCTTGGAAGAACAGTTAATTGGTTGCTGGCCAGCCTTTCAAACAGTGGACAGTGCGATTGACACAGAACTAATTCACTTTTGGATTTTCCGGGATTCCGGATTGTGGGGCCAATTCATCTGGTTGGAGGGAGGGGGAAAATTTGTAGATTAAGTTAGGTTAGGCCTATGTTTGATGTTCCTGTTATTCATGTTCCTTTATGTATTTGATATTTCAGCGGGTGGCCACCGTCAGCGTATTTGTATAGATAATTAAGTTGTTTAGATATATTACTTGTCGTATAAAGGGTCCATTTATTTAGATTAATAACTTGTTTACATTGTCTGAGTTTTGCCAAAGTGCCTTAACCATTGAGATTTTGTATAAATTTGTATTGTATCTTTGTTGTCAACGTCATTATTCTGATTCAGAGTACCAACATTTGTTTGCTATTAACTCTTGTAACTTGTTTGAACTTTCAAAAGTGCCTTAAACACAATCAGTGATTAAAGTTAATCGTATTCTTTCAGAAATATCATTCTTTTTATTGATCTCCTTAAACTTGTCTAGATTAGTGGACAATCAAACAACAGATTGCAAGTGTGGCTTAGGCCAATTCTTTCAGTACAGTTAAACAGATTTTGCCTAATTTGAGTGGTATTAACCTTGATTGGTTGGATAATTTCCTTTTGGTATCTTATTATCTTAGTCTTAAGTCAGTTGGTAAATATTTATTTGAATAATAGTGGGTACTGTATATTTGCGTATTTGTTTGAGATTGATCAGGTAGACTTACTAAAATACATTAGGGTATTGATGTTACGGCATCAGACATGAAAATCGGGTTAGGTAAAGTTTAACTCTCTGCCTTACTACCATAGCAACCACGAGAAGAGTTTTCTCTCCGTTGTAAACTCTTATGAGAGATCTCCGAACGGAGTGGCGCCCTCTAAACCGAGCTAGTACCAATAGACCGGTTGCTATAGAAGTAAAAAGGTTAAAAGGAAGATAATTGTTAGTGAACCCGACCCATCTCCCTGAGCAAAGCCCGGCACAGCAGTTTGTGGGGCTGCAACTTCTTTCATTCATTCATTCATTCATTCAAAAGAAAGCAGTTGTAGTAGCTGGTGCTGATTACTTGGACCATTGTAGACCCATATTTGTAGCTGAGAGCTTAATGACAGTTTGTAACCTCTATATTTTTCAGTCCTTGATCAAAATCAAGAAGGAATGGGATTCTCTTGAGCTGAGAGGCGACATCCATCCCTATAATACACGTAGGAAAAATGATCTCAATTTACCACATGTTAGATTAAGTAAAGTTCAGATGTCGAATAGTACGGCGGATTAGCTAACCTATTGTGCACTTTATGATAAAAGCACCAAATTTGGCACAGAGGTAAACCGATGTAATTTGATCAAATTTAGATGTGGAGCCATCGGCCAACTGCCCCCTAGCGGCCGTGGCGGCCATTTTTCAAAATGGCCGCTACTGTATAGACAAAACACAATAGAAGTTAGATAAAATTGACAAAAAACGTCCGATTTTGATGAAGTTTGGCACAAACGTGTAGGATAGCATCGGTGAGCTTGAACTTAAAAATCAGAATGATCGGACCATCGGATGCGATAGCACCACAAGTTTTATAAAAGTTGAAATTTTTCAAAAATCGGGCTTTTGCACTTTTTACAATAAAATCTTTGAATGATGAAATTAGGACTCATTCCATGTTAAAGAGCTTTAAAAAACAAACAATTTAGTTTTTTTGGATCATCAGCGTAGGTTAGATGGTTGCGGAGAATATGTAAAAAGAATTACCTTAAAATCCCTCATGCTATTCTTATGGATACGTTGTCCTATGTTATTCTTATGGAGAATATATAAAATTACATATGAAGCTTATTTATGAATATATTTTGATGAAACTTGGTATTTGGCTTTATGTGGTTATAGTTAATAGATATTTGTTTAAAATACCCTAGTTGCGGCAAACCTGCATACTCAGCACAATGTAAAACCTGGCAATATATCAGCTAAAGTATTAAGGAATCTAACCAAGACCAGTCACAAAACACAAAGCTATACAACCAGTTCTCAAGTGTACAGACATCTTTCCAAAAAGACGTCCAGTCCATAAAAGTGATGGAAGACTTTGGGAATCCATATTAAGAAAATAGTCAAAACCTGTTGGTACTCGACACCAAGGAAAACACACCACCTCAAGCTGTAGCCGACCTCCGTCGTGCATATGAAGTGGGAAAGGCCCAGTTTGACAACTTCATCAGAGAACGCCTGGTAGAGAGAACAAAACCCATACAAGATACCATTAAAAGAAACAACCTCAAAATATTCGGTCAGTCCACCATAAAAGCTCACGCAAAAGGCAAGCAACAAGTTAAATATCTCAAGAATTACGTAAACCTCTTCTTTCGTCTGTACATCGGATGCCAGAACCGGGATGGGAATCTAGACGAATTCTTCAGACATGAAAACCAAGCTTTCCCTCCTGCACTATCGGATAGGGTTAGCATCCGGTTTGGTGTGAAGAGTGATCTTCTTGCATGTCTAGAAGACTTCAGTCCCCCTAGGTCTGAGATTCCTTCAACAAGCTGCATTGTCCTAGGCGGAGCAGTCATAATCCAACTGCTGAAGCCTGCTACGGCAAAGACCTTCAACGATTATACCCAAGAAGTATTTGTGCCTCACATACTCTCAAAGCTTCATCACGCCACGCGACTGGACCTAGTGTGGGACAGCTACATTAACAACTTGTTGAAAGGTACAGCCAGAGCCAGGCGAGGAAATGGGGTAAGAAGACGAGTGGTGGGTGGTTCAACTATACCCCACAACAGGGCCAGCTTCCTCAGAGTTGAAGAAAACAAGACAGAGCTGTTCGCTTTCCTCTCTGACGTCCTCTACGACTCATTCCATCTTGCACACAAGGAGCTGTTCATAAGTAAAGGAGATGATGTCTTGAGAAAGTCATCGCTTGTGGATACTTCATCACTGCCTCCTTGCAACCACGAGGAGCCCGACACCCGCATTGTGTTGCATGCCGCTCACGCTGCTCACAATTGCCACAAGACGATGCTCATCTGCACACTTGACACCGATGTTGTTGTCCTGGCAGTGGCGCTCGCAAGTACCTTGTTGATGTGTGGGTGTCCTTCGTCTGGGGTAAGACTTCCCGCTTCCTTGTGGCCCATGAGACTGCTTGGGCTCTGGGTCCTGACAAGGCAGATGCTCTACCGATGTTCCATGCGTTGACGGGCTATGAAACGGTCTCTTGCTTCGCCGGACGTGGAAGGAGGACAGCATGGGCAGTGTGGAAAGTGCTACCTGAGCTTACCCAGATGCTCACGTTGCTCTCAACTGCACCAGAACGTGTAACTGAAGACGCCATGCACTCCATTGAAAGGTTCGTCATACTACTATATGAGAGAATAAGCATGGACAACGATATCAACAAGGGGCTTCGGAAAATGTTTTGGAAGAAAAACAATTGTTGATGGCGGTGTTTGCGCAGAAACCAGGGCCTGACCCCAGACATGTCCGCCTTGGTTTACTGCTCTTCGAACGTGCTGCTCCAGGGCTGCCCTCGTTTGGCGCGATGAAGCTTTGAGAGTATGTGAGGCACAAATACTTATTGGGCATAATCGTTTGAGGTCTTTGCCATAGCAGGCTTCAGCAGTTAGATTATGATTGCTCCGCCTAGGACAATGCAGCTTGTTGAAGGAATCTCAGGCCTAGGGGGACTGAAGTCTTCTAGACATGCAAGAAGATCACTCTTCACACCAAACCGGATGCTAACCCTATCCGATAGTGCAGGAGGGAAAGCTTGGTTTTCATGTCTGAAGAATTCGTCTAGATTCCCATCCCGGTTCTGGCATCCGATGTACAGACACAAATACTTATTGGGCATAATCGTTGAAGGTCTTTGCCGTAGCAGGCTTCAGCAGTTAGATTATGACTGCTCCGCCTAGGACAATGCAGCTTGTTGAAGGAATCTCAGGCCTAGGGGGACTGAAGTCTTCTAGACATGCAAGATGATCACTCTTCACACCAAACCGGATGCTAACCCTATCCGATAGTGCAGGAGGGAAAGCTTGGTTTTAATATCTGAAGAATTCGTCTAGATTCCCATCCCGGTTCTGGCATTCGATGTACAGACGAGAGAAGAGGTTTACGTACTGTACGTTTTTGTGACTGGTCTTGGTTAGATTCCTTAAACTCTTCAATGAGCCTTGCAACCTCTGGTCCTGCCACCGTCCATTTATTTTAACCCTCATCTTGTGACCAAGGAAACCGTTGACTTCTCGGATACGACGTTTTTATAACAGATACAAAAGTCAGGAACAAAAAGCAAAAACGTCGAAAAGTACCCCTGTAATAGCAAACCTACGTACTCAGTGAATGTCTAACCGATTTTTATCAAGAAAGTGATGAAATCGATCACTTAAAATATATTCATTTTCCTACTGTAGCTGATATATTGCCAGGTTTTACATTGTGCTGAGTATGCAGGTTTGCTGCAACTAGGGTATTTTAAACAAATATCTATTAACTATAACCACATAAAGCCAAATACCAAGTTTCATCGAAATATAGCCTATTCATAAATAAGCTTCATATGTAATTTTATATATTCTCCATTAGAATAACATAGGACAACGTATCCATAAGAATAGCATGAGGAATTTTAAGGTAATTTTTTTTACATTTTCTCCGCAACCATCTAACCTATGCTGATGATCCAAAAAAACTAAATTGTTTGTTTTTTAAAGCTTTTTAACATGGAATGAGTCCTAATTTCATCATTCAAAGATTTTATTGTTAAAAGTGCAAAAGCCCGATTTTTGAAAAATTTCAACTTCTATAAAACTTGTGGTGCTATCGCATCCGATGGTCCGATCATTCTGATTTTTGAGTTCAAGCTCACTGATGCTATCCTACACGTTTGTGCCAAACTTCATCAAAATCGGACGTTTTTTGACAATTTTATCTAACTTCTATTGTATTTTGTCTATACACAGTAGCGGCCATTTTGAAAAATGGCCGCCACGGCCGCTAGGGGGCAGTTGGCCGATGGCTCCACATCTAAATTTGATCATATCACATCGGTTTACCTCTGTGCCAAATTTGGTGCTTTTATCATAAAGTGCACAATAGTTTATAATATCCTAGCTAAACCGCCGTACTAGAATGAGATTCTAAGTTATAAGTTTTTTAATAAACTTCCTTTTGCAGCTCGGAACCTGCCGGACCCAAAATTTAGAAAAGGTGTTGAGGGGCTCCTTTGGGAAACCCTTTGTACAAAAATAGAGAATTTTTTGATTTGAAAGAAGAACTTGTAAGTAGTTTTTTTTTTAGTTTTTCAACCGAGTGCTGTGTGCTGTTTTTTTTCTTCTCTTTGCATGGAGAGTTTCAGGAATGTAATTCTTATATTGGTAAGAAACCTTGTACCATTGTCTTATTTTAGTTTTCATTTTTTTAGCTATAGTTGA
Source organism: Macrosteles quadrilineatus (assembly GCF_028750875.1). NCBI lineage: Eukaryota > Metazoa > Arthropoda > Insecta > Hemiptera > Cicadellidae > Macrosteles > Macrosteles quadrilineatus. The sequence goes on from NW_026542594.1 coordinate 78,168,819, forward strand.
CTGACGTTTTCCAGAAATGTAACCACATTTTATGGAAATAAAAGTTCTTGATTCTTGATTCTTGATTACATTAGAAGATCCTGTTTTGCTGGAAATGTCAGTGAGCTGCTTGCCTATTTCATAATTTTTACTTGCAGCATCATATTGTTAAGCATTTTACCTATTTTTAACCGACTTCCCCACTACCAACAAAAGGAGGATGTTCTCAATTTGTTAGTGGCAATGTTTTTTTTTTTTTTTTGTTTATATATGTTCACCAATTTCTCTGTGATTCTTTTACCGATCAGCTTGGTTTCACCACCAAAATAACCAGGAGAGTTTCTATTTGGTACCATAAATAGCATTATGTTTAGATGTAATAATTGTTTCGCTGAAAAATGCAGAAAACCTCAAATATTCAACATTTGTTTTGTTTATATTTGTGCAAAGAAGGTAATAAATGTTTACTATTATATACAAATCTATGGTGTCTGTCTGTATGTGTGTTACTAATAGGTGCAAAAACTACTGAACCAACTGGGCGTAAATTTTACAAAAATACAGTATAGCTACCATACCAAGGACCATTATAGGACTATTCACATTTCAATACTGACCGTAGGCTTTGCCCCTTTGGCTTTAAAAGTTCTGAAGTGAACATTTTAAAAGTAAATATTGATTGGTCTCTAAGACACTAACAATGTTTGTTTACATTTGCTTTGACATTTAAATAAAGTAAACAAGAAGAACTGCTAAACTGCATTATTTCACGATTTCAGACAGCTGATACAAAGAAATAAAATATAATATTTTCCATAACTATGTGGTGGGTTTATTTTAATCTAACCTTTTATCATGGATTATTTATTCTAAAACTATGTCAATTATTATAAAAAAAAGATTCTATAACCATTGCTGTATCAACTCCGGCTCTGATTTGTATTTTTAAAGCGTCTTAAGTTATGAAAATAATGTTATAGATACCTATGTTTTCATGGAAACAGTATGAAAATTACAACGTATAGATGTTTTGTATGAATTTGGAGGCTACTTTGAATAAATTCTAACTGCTTAACATGTGTTAGATTAACTTAATTAATATAACTTGCGTATTACATTGATTTTTATATGTATATTTAGGTAGGCCTAAATTAAGTTATTGTGTTTTGCTAAACCTATGCTTAAATTAAAAAACTAAACAATATCATCAATAACTAAATTGTACGTCGTTGATTTTTGTTTTCTAAAATCTGTTGTATATGTGTAACTATATTTAACTAGCAGAGTACCCGTCCTTCTTATACGGGGTTGGCATATAAGTATAAAATGCTTATTGCAGTTATAAGCTTTGCGTTTGCAATGGGGGAGGATACAGTTTGATAAAATTTGCTTCTTTAAATTTACAGTATAATATGGTATTACACATCTACCATAGCCATAATGTTATACCATTTCACCTAAACAATAGAGAAAAATAATTTATCAAACATTCGCAAAATATCACAAATTATTCATAAAATTAAGAACATAAACATAACTGTAAACAATCCTACTTTGACAGTTCTCATTGCACATCACAGTTTTTTGTTGCTGCTTGGTTCAAATTAGCTGTTTTCGTAAATGCAAAATAAAAAACAATAGTGCTGCAGCCTGTTGGTAAATCTTATAACTTTTTAATGCTTTTGCATATCATAGAACCAACTTTTTTAGTTGAAACAGCTGACTAAATTCATTAATTCCCTTTAAATATGAATACTCATAAGGTTAACATGGGGAACTACAGAGTCACTGGGGCGGAGCCCGAAAGAATTTTTGAGATAAAAATATGTCTATATGTTAATCGGGAATGTGAGCTATCATCATGCCAAATTTCAGCCCAATCTGACCAATAGTTAATGCGTGATTGAACTTCAAACAAACAAACAAAAAAACAAATAAACAAATAAGCACACAAACTTTCAGATTTATAAGATTAGTAAGATTATAAAATGGTAATACAAAATACTCTTATTTTATCTCAACATAGCTTTCAGTTCACATTTACTTTATTTGATACATTTATTATTTGTTGTAAACTAAGCAGTACACAGTGTTCTTTTGTTTCTAAAATCAATTAAATATCTGTTACTATGTTTACTTAATGGTAAGTGTGAAAATGTAAAGGCAATGGACGATGAAACTGATTAAAAGAACTGGTTTGTATATTAAGTTGTTTGTTGATATTTTTGTAGAGTACAATCAGAGATGCAATGAAACATACTGTATTTTCTATTACATTTTTTAGTCCTTGATGCTTTGATAATCATATTAGTTTTGTCTGCTGTCTTTAATGCAAAATAATTTGTTTTAAATTTGTTATAGTACCTATAGATATAGTTTATTTAATATTTCAAAAGACTGAATAGATAAGGCACATCAATATTTCTAAAGTTTATTTAGTTTATTTTATTTCTAAGTTTATTAGTTTATCCTAAGTTTATTTTTATTCTATTAAGTTTATTTCTAAAGCAGCTGACTTAGTTTTGCTAATGATTTATTGTGAGTGAAGAAACTGAAGATGGAAGGATTTGTGATTTAATATAAAGAAGAGTGAAATTTAAAAAAAGTGTTCATTTAAATTTAATAATTTGTATTTTTGCAACTTCAAAATTGAAATTTAACATGTCAATAATAAATTAAAAGGTATGTTATCAAGGGAGATGAAGGTAAATCATGTATGTCAAAGTTTTATTCGAAGATTTGGTCAGTTTTTCTCATATCAGCCTACACAAGATTTAAAATTAATCAAAACCAAAATTCATAACTTAAACGTTTCTATTAAGGCTATAAAAGTTGAATTTTGTGTCTAAAAGCGTTGGCGGATGTGTAACTATTATATGCAACAGATGTGAAGATTAAAATGTTTCTATTTTGTGTCCTCTTCCCGTTGCAAAGCACGGGTACAACAGCTAGTAATAATAATAATATTCCTACAGCTGTTAGTTTAAACCATTTAAATGAAGCTACTGACAGTTAGATTGATTAATACACTATTTCTTATCATGAGCCTAAACAAATGACTTTGCAAATAGGCATTTTGATTTGGTTACAATAAAATAGGTATCGAAACGTTTGACCTGATTTGGGTATTATTCAGTTTTGAGTATTCAATATTCAGACTTATAAAAACACTAGCTGAGTACCCGTCCTTCATACGGGGTTGGAATACAATGCTTATTGTAGTTAAATACTCGTGCTTTGCATTTGTAATGAGAGAGGACACGTTTTGAGAAATTTTGGTTTACTATATACTATTATAGTATATAGAACATCTACCATAGCCATAATTTCTATCACTTCACCTAAACAATAGAAAGAAGTAAAGTTCTCACATTCAGGGTTTGTTGCTGCTTGGTTCAAATTAGCTGTTGTCAAAAATGTATAAAGAACTAATGGTGCTGCACCCTGTTGGTAACCCGTATAACCTTTAACGCTATTGAATATCATAGAAACAAATTGTGTAGTTGAAACAGCTGGCAAAATTATTTAATTCCTTTTAAATATGAACGAGAGGTCGTCCAGTGGTCGAAACTCGACCAAAAATATGTAATGTACTAACTTATCTATTTTCACCCCACACTGTAAATAAAACATGTGATTGGAGTTTCTTCCATTTGTTTTGATTTTCTGTTTATATTTCGTTGTTATTTCGTAACCAGCATAGCAACGCATAAGATCCATGTTAATTTTTTCAAATTTTTAAACTCATTTTTTGTGCTTATCTTTGAGCCTATTTAAATTTTTTAAAGGGGTTCTGCACACCTACAGGAAAATAGCTTTCCAACGGTATGCGTAGATTTTCCCTACGATGCACACGAGCTGAGAAAAAAGGTTTTAAAGAAACATGCTTGCCTATTAATATATAGATAGATACTCATAAGGTTAACATGGGAAACTCTAGAGCCGCTGGGGCGGAGCCCGATATGATTTTTGAGGTAAGAATATATGTTAATCGGGAATGTGAGCTATCATCATACCAAATTTCAACACAATCCGACCAGTAGTTAAAGCGTGATTGAACTTCAAACAAACAAACACACAAACTTTCACATTTATAATATTAGTATGATAGCGAATTAGCTGTATGATATTGACGAATAAAGGTGTAATGTGAAAACCAAAGCATTCGTAAAAAGGGTCCAAATATAGATTAAAAGCAATAATTCCTTACACGACCTAAGAATATTGTGAGAGTGTATATTCGTCAATCATTAATTTATTATGTGTTAAATATTTTAATTAATAAAGAATTTTTAACACGCATTTGCAAATGAGGAATGTTTATTAATATTCTCCACCCATGTACTATATCATGTCAATACTATTATATCTGCTTGGGAAACGCTTAGAAGAAGCTGATTTCTTTGCAATTTCTACTACATCTAGAGCAAACAAAACCACCTACCCCTTACACACCCTTTAGCTGAACCAATTTTTCATATACATATTTTCCATAGGTAGCCTATTATAGGTGATAAAAACCAATTTTATACTTCTGAGAGATTTGTTAGTGCTGGTTGCTGAGGAATAACTTACAAATTGATCCAAAAGGCTTTAGACGGTATTTAATTCCTTTTTAATGTAGAAGTAAACCAATTGCAGGAAACGATGTTGTATGGCATTTCGATGTCCCTAGGAAAGACATTTAATTTTTCATTAGGCCTATATTGTTATGGACAACTCTTTGTTTTTAAGGAAAATGTAATGCACAAGATCGTTGTGCATCACGTTGTTTCTCTGCCAGTCCTTCTGTTCCTATAAAATGATTTTCATTTCTGGTTCGTTCATGTTGATGATTCCTCATTTCTCATTTCTTTAATTCTTTCAGAGTAACAGCTTTTGATCGTTTCAAACAATTTTGCTTATGAAAAACCCTTAAGTAATTATTATATAACAAATTACACAGTCAATAGAAATCATTAAATAATTTATTTTTGTAAAAAAAATTCAACCGACTTCAAACGCTCTAAAAAAGATGAAATAATTTCAATAAAGTAAACTTTTGTAATTTTCAAGTTAACATATTTCAAGGCAGCACACGGCTCTCACTGCAAATATGAATAAAATAAAAGATAGAGAGTGTATTTTGAAAATCTATAAAACATAGCTGGATAACATCTAATATATAAAATTCTCGTGTCACAGTGTTTGTCTGCAAACTCCTCCGGAACGACTTCACCGATCGTTATGAAATTTGGTGTGTAAATTCTGTAGGTATGCGAATCGGACGTAAACTATTTCCCGTTTCGAAATTCTTAAAAGGGCTCCGCCCCAGTGGCTCTGGAGTTTCCCATGTTAACCTTATGAGAAATGGAATTAATGAATCTTAACAGCTGTTTCAATTAAACAAGTTGGTTCTGTTCTATGATGTTCAATAGCATTAAAGTTACAAGGATTACCAACAGGGTGCAGCACTATTATTTCTTTTACATTTATGACAACAGCTAATCTGCAACCAAAAGGTGAGTGAGCGTAGCGAACAAACTTCAACCTGGAGGCGAGTGAGCGTAGCGAACGAGCTAACCTGAAGGCAAGTGAGCGCAGCGAACGAGCTCCAACCTAAAGGTGAGTGAGCGTAGCGAACGAGCTCCAACCCAAAGGTGAGTGAGTGTAGCGAACGAACTTCAACCAGGACGTGATTGAGCGATGCGAACGAGAGAGGTGAGTGAGCGTAGCGAACGAGTTTACCTGAAGGCAAGTGAGCGTAGCGAACGAACTTCAACCAGGACGTGATTGAGCGATGCGAACGAGATCATCTTGAAAATTAAACGTAACGGTACTTTCTTTCCATCGGTCTGTCTTAGGGGAAACCTATAACTTAGGCGATACGAAGTTCGCCGGGTCAGCTAGTAAATATATAAAAATAGCTTATTCCCTATATGGGAAATTCGCTAAAACATACTGAACTGTTTTGTTTATATATCAAAGGAAGTAATTTGTTTGTATTTTATGTTTACTTCAGAATGAATTCATTATGAAAATAACACACAAAAATGTTCAATATGGATTTGAAAATAATTTATTTTGATATTATAATAGGGAAAAGAAGCTAGTTTAATATTAAAAACATTGCCTTTCCAAGCTAAAAACATTTAAATGCATTACAGTTTTTTTTTAGATACTCGTTAATATAATAACTAGATAATAATAATAAACTATGAGATTATAATTTACTATCTTATAAAAACCGTCATGATGGTATCTGCCCCGATGATGGGCTACAGTAATAAAATAACACCCAACCCATAACAATGAAAAAAAAACATGCAGATTAACACCTTTAGTTATAGATAATCATGTGCAATGTGAAGATCATCTTTCAATTTTGAGAGTATGTGTGGTGTCAAAATCATCAGAGAGCCGCACCAATGACGTATGACTTAAAATACGTGAGCTTGACTATTACAAAAGTTAACTTTATTGAAGTTATTTCATCATTTTTAGAGCGTTTGAAGTCAGTTGAATTTTTTTACAAAAATAAATTAAATTATATATTATTGATTTTACAAAATAAAAATATCTGTTTTGGTGTAAACAAATATAAACTTGTACGATTTCTACTGAAACTTTCAATTGGTTTACATTGATAAAATAAGAGGATATAATCAGACCTCAAAACTACAAGGTATACATAACTTGTATAGCTAAGCAATGATTCAGTGAATAGCTTATATACTTAGTGTCAACAATTTGAATAACTTATATGTATACTGATACTTTAATACTTACTTTTCAATGAAATGGTGACCTTACAAAGTAGGTAATGTAACAGGCCATAGCGTATATGGATAAGGATTTAATAACCTAGGGATACTGATTCAATAACGTATATGGAAACTGATTCAATAACGTATGATATGGATACCGATTTAATAAAGTAAGGATACGGATTCAATAATGTATATGGATACTGATTCAATAAAATATATAAGGATACTGATTCCAATCAATCAGTCAATCAATCAATATATGGATACAGATAGTCAACTGATTTTAGTCTCACCGTTTGCATTGCACTAGTGTGCACTAGAGCCCTGGCACACTGCAACTGAGCACGGCTAGAAGTCATCCCAGACCATCCCAGTTGCAGTGGGGGATTTAGGGGGGACTGAAGGTGCTGCAGCCCAGGGCGGCAGATTTTTAAGGGCAGCAAATGTTTTAAGTAAGTTGAATTTGAAATTTAAGAAATATATTGAGTTTAAATAAGAAAATAAACTTCATAACTAGAAAAGTAGTGTTGAAAATGAAACAGAAAAGTAACTACGTAGTCAGACGTACTGTTAATGATCAACTCTTTCCACATTCAACCTCCACTGATTGACCCATCATCACACATCTCTCAACCAAGATTCAATCCCGAAAACAGCCATGGACTCGTTCGAATCAACCAACAGCGAAGTGACTCGTTGAACAGATGCAAGCAACAGGTACAGTATCCAGTGTTTTGTTGTTGACATATACAAGTACATGCCAAGTACATGTACAAGACTAGTATGTACTGAATGGGATCAGTGGCTCAGTGCAGTCACAGTGATCTTAGGCGTTTCAATGTTTGAGGTAAAGTTTTATAGCCATTATTAAGTTATCATTCGGAGGTCAGGGTGTTGAAAATGTCTGGAACCAACATTATATCTCGTGAGTGGTTAAAGAAAAACAACTGATATTTTGTGTACGGATATACTATGGTTTTACCTATCTTTTAGTGCCTTATGAAAATTTTTACCACTTATAGGGAACGTCCTGTGGAGGATGCAGTAAAAAGTTTAAATGGAAGCCTATGGTAAATGATACATCATTTTAAAGGCCATTTTTTTCTGAGTAAGGAGCCACAAGTTTCATCTCAAAACGACCACCCTAGCAAAAATGGCGACTGTTTGAAATTTGAAAAACCACTTATAGGGAACGGAATTTTTAAATTTCAAACAGTCGCCATTTTCGCTAGGGTGGTCCTTTTGAGATGAAACTTGTGGCTCCTTACTCAGAAAAAAATGGCCTTTAAAATGATGTATCATTTACCATAGGCTTCAATGAAAACTTTTTACTGCATCCTCCACAGAACGTTCCCTATAAGTGGTTATTTAAATTTCAAACAGTCGTCATTTTTGCTAGGGTGGTCCTTTTGAGATGAAACTTGTGGCTCCTTACTCAGAAAAAAATGGCCTTTAAAATGATGTATCATTTACCATAGGCTTCCATTTAAACTTTTTACTGCATCCTCCACAGGACGTTCCCTATAAGTGGTAAAAATTTTCATAAGGCACCAAAAGATAGGTAAAACCATAGTATATCCGTACACAAAATATCATTTGTTTTTCTTTAACCACTCACCAGATATAATGTTGGTTCCAGACATTTTCAACACCCTGTATATATATATCAATGGCGGTAGGCTATCAAACTTATTATTTTATTTAAATAAAATTTTATTTGCATAGGCATTAGTTAAATAATTAACTAATTCTAAGAAACAATAAACTACCTTACTAAAGTTTTGTTTAAGGTGCGGAAACCCCCTAAAATTTCAGAAATATACGGAACAACTTTCTTAATACGCGGAGCACATCGCACACCAAGAAACAAGACATAATACGGATCTGGATCCTGGATCTTTTGGTTGAAACAATGGTCTTATTGGGGCGTGAGGAAGACAGGTCGGGGTTTATGCGGTTTTGTTTTGAGGCTGCATTACGTGTTTTAAAGTTAGGGTAAATTAGGAAGCTAAAGTGTAGGTTATAGGTAATCGGGGTTTTTTATTGATGTACGGAATAAGCTATTACCATAGGTCTCATGGTAAGACTTGGACCCGGGACCGATTTACTTTTTCAGTTTGATCCCTAGAGAAGCCAAAAACACCATCCGTTCAAATTCATATGTATGTACGTAAATATTATATTTGTGTCCGTTAGCACGATATAGCAAAAATTATCCAATTTTGATGAAATTTGGTACAAATGTGTAAACTTACGTTTATTCAAATTAGTTTGCGAACCAGCATGATCGGACCATGGGAACAGGGTTTTATAGGCGGAATTTATGGGGTAAAAATAGGTTTTTCTCGTTTTTGACCCTTAACTAAAAATTTCTTAAATTTTCTCTAGACCATTTTGAAGAGCTTAAAAAAAAATAATTTAGTATATTGAAATGCTTCTGTATGATTATTGGTTGCGGAGAAAATTGTAAATTTAAAATGTCCATGTTATTCTTATGGAGAATAAGTAAACTGTTGTAGTGCTTGTTTATGGATTTATTTGGATAAAAAAAAACACACTTTATTTATTACCTTCCCTGTAGGCAGCAAACCTAGGTACTCGTTAAACCTAATGTTATTTGAATAGATTTAATTGAAAATCAAATCAGACAAATGGAAATTCGCTTAGTTTGCAGGTTTGCTGCGGCAGGGGTTCCTCAGCTAGTAAAGGATAAAATGTTAATGAAATCCTAGAAAATGGTTAACGAAGCGATTTTCTAAAAAAATGTTATACCTTATTTTCTTCTTATTTTGATCCAATGAATCAATTCGTAAATTTTGTCCCTACCTTTTTTGAACACACTTGTATATGTGTGTGTCCGTTAGCAAAAATTATCAGATCTTAATGAAATTTAGTAAACACGTGTAAACCTACGTTTCTTCGAACAAGTTCGCGAACCAGTGTGGTCGGACCACGGCAACTGGGTTTTTAGAGGTGATTTAAGGGGTAAAAATTGGGATTTCTTATGTTTGACCCTCAAAACATGAAATTCCCTAATTTTTCTCTAAACTGTTTTGAAGATCTTAACCAAACAAATAATTTAGTGAATTGAAGTGTTTTTATAAGGTTACTAGTGTACATGTTGCTCGAATTCGAGCAATTGCAAAGTATTACAGGAGTTATTTCAAAACGAATAACGGTCATATTTACAATGAGTTTAAAAGAGCCAACTCAAAGATTACCGGTGTGTAACTCAGACTATGTTTATCTTCGTTATTGATAAACCTAAAGCATTCCAGCCGGTTTTCTCCTTCTCTAAATGCCTCGCTATACATGCAACACAGGTCATTGATAGAGGGCCAATTGAGAACGAAAAGTCGTTTTGGGGTAGGCCTAGTGTTAGGGCGCATTTTGTAACCTAATAGTTGAGATTGTCCAGGGTCAGGTGCTGATTGTGGATGAGTTAAACCTATTACGCGCCACTGTTCTGTAGCTGAGGTCGTTATCGCGATTACGCCTTCTGTCTGTTTCGTTGTCGTCGCGTCGGAGGCATTTAAAAGAATAAACAACAAATAAACAAATTATAGATACACAAAACAACGATAAACGCATAATTTTAACTTACAATCATGCTAACACGATCCGTCATGGCGACACAAAACAACGATAAATACACAAATTTAAGATACAACCATACTAACACGATCATCGATCTCTATTATCCGTCTTGGGGTTATGTTGACACAAACTCAAATAGTAAATAAATGTAGCCTACTCAATGCGTTTCATTGAATTGAAAAATAAATAACAGCAATTAAATTATACAGCTGATCAAAATGTAAACAATTATGTTCTCCATAAGGATAACATGGGAACTTTCAAAGCCACTGGGGCAGAGCTTAAGAGACGCTTTCAAAAATGTAAGGTCAGTTTGCAAATCTACGCGACGTGCTCTTTCCAATGAGACGTCAACTGTTAAAATCGGTTAAGAAATGGCGGAGGAGTTCAACCGACAAAGTTTCATGTAGCGTATTAATTATATAGATTGGTTACTGAGAAAATTCAAAACATTGTAAATTTAAAACTCCTATATGTTATTATTACGGAGAGTACATAAACTGTTGTAGTTTACTTGTTTATGATTATATTGAAACAAGACAAATTTATTTATTTTAAACTAGGCTATTAATATATTAATACAAACTCACTTTATTAATCTCCCTGTAGCAGCAAACCTAGGTAATCATGAAACCTAATGTTATTGAAATTGATTTAATAATTGAAAATCAAATCAGGGAAATGGAAACTCACTTAATCTGCAGGTTTGCTGTGGTGGGGGTATTTGGCCTATTCCATGAAATGCAGAGACGGTAATGCAACCTTTGATTGCAAGGAAAGTGAATTGGTTGCTGCAGATCTCTAGAAGGAGTTGAGAACACAAAACACTGAAAGATTTTTTTAAATTTAAGCTTAAAAACGGCCGCCATTTTGAAACGACTTGATCAAACTCGACCATTGACAACCTAGGTCGAGATAATGTATTGAAGTACTTGTGTGCCAAATTTCATAAAAATCGGTTCAGGCATTCGGTCATTATAGCCAATTTATGGCGACCCAGCATCCTCTTACAGCCGCCATCTTGATGACGTCATTACTGACGACCAAGGTCCTTAAAAATTGGGGTCTGGGAGGTTTTAGGTTCAGAAACTTGTATACTATAACCACCTAAAATTGCAGCCTCCCCGCCAGAACCGAAATATTTTCCTCTTACCCAACCTGACTACTTAACTTATTTCAATATGGAAATAAAACTTCAAATTACAAAAAAAATACTGATTTTGAAACACAATGAACATCATCAACAATGACATTACAAATTTTATTTATATTTTAATATAGCTTGGTCTACAACTTAGGTTATTAACAAAAAATATACATGAACTCATTTATACACAAAGATACAATATCAGCACAGTCATATTTACAAATGGATATTTATTAGATAAAACCAGAATTTAAGCAGGAATGTGTCTGGCACACAGAATATTTCACTAATATAGTCATGTACAATATGAGATGTTTCTGAAACTGAAGACATTCTGACTCTGAGATTGCATAGTATAATTAGTGGCAACCTAGATTATGACAAATTTGTAAAATCAAAGTGATGGATATTTCTGTATCAACTGTTGATGTAACATTCATTTAGTGGTACAAAAATACCTGAAAAGTCAATTGTATACCCCAATTACACAATAAGATACTTAATTCACTTTATCAATTTGCAATGTGTATAACCTTTGACTATTATCCAATAGTCAATGCTATGACCAAATAAATCATCAATTCAAGCAGTAGAAAATTACTTATCAAGGTTAATGATGATAATTAACTACTGTATATATCACAATTGAAACCAGTCATATGACCAAAAGTGAGGTGAGTGCACCCAGTGAATAACCATTTCATATCAAAAACATTATATTAAGCTCTCTAAATAGGAGGCTAACTTTGAAGCCTAATTGAAATCCACCCTGTCAATGGTTCATAAAGAAATTGGTGTCAATCATCCGTTTGTAACACAAACAAAATTAAGTGTTGCAACGATTTCATCTTCAAGTTTCAAATTGTAGCGTCTTGTACAAACTAAGTTGGTTGTATTAGACATGGTTCTTTAATAATTGATTAAACTGCAATATATTGTAAGTAGTTCACAGTAAACATGTTAAGCTACAATTCTCTATTCATTTTAAGATAAAAATCCTGACCAACAATTATTTTGACAGTCGGTCATTTACTGGATTACAACTTTTTGTATAACCTGTCAATGATGGTTTCGGTGATTACCAAATTTGGATCGGACAACACAGATTCAACATGTCGTCTGGAATCTTTCTGAAATGTTTTCTGAAGGATCAAGTGCCTGCTGGAAACTCAAGATATCATAATGTGGATACACTATAACTAGAATTTCCCCACAGGTAGATGATAAGTGGCCATTCACTAGATTCTATATTCTAAGGATCCTGAAATGTTTATTTTTAACACTATACAGGGTTCTTCAACAGGTTAGCTTCAACATGAGAATTGTAAATGGGTTATTTCGTGACAGGAGGTAGGGTTTGTATAGTTTAAAATTGTATATAAATATGGTCATTCACTGGTACACTCACCCTGGCCAATTTTCATAAATTCAGAACAACTGTGGCAAACAAAATCATATAACAAGTAAACGTTTTTAGTTGTTGCAAACAACACATTAAACAGTTTCAGTGTAACATCAATGAAAGTGTACAGACTATATAAAACAAACAAAAAAATAGTTGGAATTACTGAATCTTTGTAATTGTTCATAGTGATATTTGTCTACATATTGTGATATATTCATGAAAACTATATATTGCACAATTTGTGAGCTTGTATACGGCTAAAAGGTATTTACAGGAGCACCTTGGTATTTTGGTCTATTACTATGACAACTAAAATATCAAAAAAATATTTTACTTTAACTTTAACAAGTTTTAAACTGTAATGTAAAACTTTTCTTACAAAATCTATAAACAGTATAGACTAACAAAAAAAAAACTATACAGTAACATAAAAGTATAAAAATTATAACATTAATATAATTGGTTTTGAGTTCACACTTTAAAAGTATTTTTTTGAAATATTTGTTTTCTTACCGTAGCAAAATTATACTATAAAACTCAAACTAATATCAAAGTTCTTTATTGATGCAAAATCAGAAATCATTTTATATCCTTTTCACTTAACCATTTTCGTCACAGAGAGTATTGGGCGTTCGAAACAACTACAGATCATTTACGTTTTTTAAATGGGAAATGTTTTTGTACAGAAGAGCTTCCGTGTTTACTATCACCTGAGGCCGTGGTCGTTGTAGTGAGCCGTGTGGCGAGGATCCGTGGGTTTCTTGTACAGTTCGAAGGCACTGCCACGTTGATCTCGGTGTGCCAGGTCTAGCCCACTAGGCTCACGGTGGTGATGCGAGTGCCGAGATGTTGTGTGAGGCACCACATTATAGTAGTACTGGTGATGGTTGCCGTTGGTCCTGCCGTAGGTTCGATCCAAGCTGCTGCCGTGGCCAGAGTCTAGCCCTCCGTTGAGATCCGAGTTGTCAGTAGAGTACTTGCTCGGAGAGTTTGTCACCTGAGAAATCATTTAACATGAGATCAGTTTTCTGGAGAGCAAACTGGCATGGAGATATTGAATCTTTGCAATTTATGCAGTGATATTGGTGATCATATTGTGGTCTGAAAACTATCTATTGCACATCTGGAGAATTAGTATCAGGCTAAAATGTATTTACTGTACAGGAGCACCTTTGTATTTTGGTCTGTTAGGATGGGAACTAAAAGATGGCATCATGACATTATCCCACCAAGAAAAGCTTATAATTCAGGAGTTAAAAGAAAAAGTGAATGCTTGATGAAGTAGAAGTCATTTCAAAAATTGTCTAAAAGCAATTTTAGTCAATAAGAACTGAATAACTAAAACTAAAAACAATTGTTAATATCTTAACCGGCCGACCCCCTTCATATTTACGTTTGGAACCATTGCTGCCACTTGTGCATTATGAGTTCATTGTAATAGCATTTTTGAGTTTCACATAAATAAATATTTCTAAATCTGTTCTATACAAAATTGAAATACAGTATAATTTTAATACACAAAGGCAAATATGACTTAATACATCTATTTTTGTAAAATATTGTATCCTTATTTGATGAATGTGGGCCCTAAATTGGGATTGTCCTTAGAACAGGGGTCTGAAATGGACTGGTTATGAAAGTCCAAAAAAACTAAAAAAAATTATAAATAAGTCATTACATTTATTGTGTTAAAAAATAAGGTTTTAGTGTCTAATAACTAATTAAAACATTTTACGCCACACTACACTGTTTTAACGAACTTCCCACGCAAGGATATAGTCCAGAAAACAGCTGTTTGCCACCAGCTTAATCAAATGGGGTTTCATTACGTTCTACTGTACTGTAATGAGTTTTTACCAACCAGATGATTATGTTATATTTGATGGCAATGGGTGGTTATAAACCTAAACATAACCACTAGTTATGAGTAGTGATTTTTTAGTACTTTAGTTGATGGGAATACAAAAGGATTTGTACAGATTTGTTTATTGTTAAGTTAGCTTAGAGTAGTATGGCATATATAATATCGTACGGTACTCGTGCAAAATGTGTTTACCAAGCTCGTATGTTAATCCCGCACTCGACTTAGTCTCGCACGGGAACGACCACACTCGTGCGATAAACACCTATTTTCAGGACTTGTAACGTAATATACTATTACAAGTGGCACATGTGTTTGCAAATACCTGATTAAGCATATTAGTAGTATGATTTTTAATTTTTTCTTTCTGGCGATTTTCTTAAATGAAGGAAAAGATTGTATGGTAAATTACGTAAAATTAATTGGGAAAGGGGGGAGAGAACTGTTCAGTTAAACAATTTTTCTGATATACCCTAAGACATTTATTCTTTGAGAACAAAAAATAAGGTTTTGATGCACTACAGTAAATTAAAATAAAACTATTAGAGTTATAAAGAGTTCATTTTTTAAATACTGTACTGTATTATGTAAGGTTCAGGTACAGAACTTTACAGTTAGACAGCTTATTTTACAACAAACCACAGCTTTTTTTTATTAGAGACAAAAATATTTTACATTTTTTGAGCTTTCTGCTATTGATTATTGTATGATCTATGACATTTTCTAAGACGAACTACGTAAAGAAATATTTATTTATTTATTTATGTGCTAACAGGGTGTACGATTTATAGTTTCCTATGATAAGAAGAAACCACTCCCTTCGAATTATAGGATGTTTTGCCGGTGTATCTTCGAATTACTGCATATCCAAATTGAATATTAGTTATTAGTCTTTAGTTCCTGCTTGGACTTCGATATAGCGAGTGTATAAAAATGTATTGTTAATACTAGTGATGGGTCAGTACCAATTTTTCAATGTCGGTACTGGTTCCTAACCAAAGTTGGTTCTCAGTTCTCGGTTCCAGTACCTCATTTTAAATTAGGCTACTATTTGTTTCATTTTTGAAACAAAATACAGTATCCCTATTTCAACTTTTAAAACTGATTATTTTTAATTAGTGTAGGATTGTTATTTAAAGGGTTAAGAAAATAAAACCTAGGCCTAGGCCTAGGCATATTTGTACAAAAAACACTTTAACAACCATACTCATTCAAATCAAAACAATATATACCATTCCAGGAGTGTTAAATATAAGCTAGGCCTATTTGTTGAAATGATTCACTGCTAAACCAATAAATTTAACATAGGCTACTAAGTGCCTGTTAAGATCTAGCCAAATATTTAGAAGGAAGTCATTTTTAGTCCTTTTCTACCTATCTATAGCCTGCATTAAGTTAATTTTAGGCTCCAGTATTAACCCTAGGACTGCCTTTCACCGTTTCGACGGCGGTTTCATGTGTGCGCTCGGTGCCCAACCGCCATTTGCCAACAGTTCGGACATTTTTATTTCAAATGCTTTTTACGAAATAAAAATGATCCAGAAGCGTAATAATTTGTATACCGTTAGAAAGAGGAGATTCTTACTTTTTTTTCATATATAAACGAACCTTGTAGCACTAACAGATCAATATAACTGTTATCAAAATTTGAACAATATTTAGTACGCGCAACATTTTTTAGGCCGCGACTAACCAAAACTCGTAAAACTCGTTATCTTGAAAAAAATCTACAAGTCTTAATTTTTGCCTAAACAGGAAGTGGTTGGTACCATTGGAAAGAGCTTGAGTTGTTCTTTATTTTCGTATAGAGAACTTTGTCATATGACGTTAGGAAGTCTGAGAAATATTTTTTTGAAATCAGCTGTTTTGTCAGTTGGCTGTTTTGCCCAAGAACCCGTGGAACCAACATTTGACGTTAAGTACCGACCCATGACTACTTTGAAAAATGAAGAGATTCTTTAGGGACTGAGCTTTTTTCTTTGAATTTTTAAAAGTTTTGATTTATTGAGTTTTTGAATTACTAAGAGCAGACTGTATTGATCAAACTTTTACTACAATTTTAGGTTTTAGTTTTTACTAGAGAAAATAAAACCACTTATGACCTTCAACCATCCACTTATGAAAGTAGTCCGATAAAAATTGTAATAACTCCTTGTAACTCTTGTACAATTTTAAAGAAATATGGAAACGTGTATTAATTTTCATCTGAGGCCCCTTTTATCTAGCGCCTTGGGCGACACCTGCCAGGCAAACGTTCTGCCACGCAACAAAAAATAATTAATCGAAAAATGACGTTCATCTAGTGGTTGCTTGACGGAAGTTGGGCGGGAGTAGCAGATTAAGCCACTATAGTCAGTTCATATACATAACGATCAAAAAGTAAATAGGAAAGAGATGTCTACTTTTATCAGTAGACAAAGCTGTAAGAAGAACCATGAAGTCCTAAGTTTTCCACAATACAAGAACATTTTGTTTAATTTCTTCTCATACAATTATGATTCTGTTAATCTGTTTAGGCCTCAAGTAGTTGAAAAAAAATTAATTATAATAATTATTATATGATAAGCAGGTGTTCCCCACTGTATCTAGTATCACAACATCATCTGACTACATTCATTATTGATCCAAATTTTTACAATATTTGTCTTATTCTTATATTCTGCTGCCATAACATTAATGTACTTTTAAATAAATCAATTTGTTAAAATTCGTTTTAGAATGTTTTATACTTAAACTCAACGAATGCCCAACGAAGGCCCAACGATTCTTTCCTTTGTAGGGCCAACGAATACCAGTTTCCGTTGGGCCAACGTTGGCAAATCGTTAAAATTTCTGCCAACCATTTCCCAACCGTGCCGACCATTCCCCAACGATGTGTGCTACTTGGGTTGTACACATTGACAATAAATACTGACCCCATTGTGAAGGTGAGTAGCGTAGTTGTTGTTGTCAGCCATGCTGAACGACTTGGTGTGGTTGTAGATATTGTTGTTGTTGTTGTTGTTGTTGTTGGAGGGTTGTTGCCAAGAGGTGCCAGGTGGCCGGTAGTTCTTGGGCTTGGGAGGAGGGATAGGCTTGTAGCCAGGTGGGGGGCCCCCACTCTTGGGTGGAGGGAGGGGTTTACTGGTAGCATACTCGGGGCCTACTCCAGGGGGCCTGAAACACACAGTGCTGCTTCTACTAACAATACTCAACTCAGTGCTGCCAACATTACATCAACACCACAATCAGCATATATACAAGGCAAACTGGTATACATTGTTATCATAGTTAATACTCCTGTACCTTTAATGAATTACCTATACATCCCTTTGTTTTGGATCATTAATAATTAATATTTTCTAGGAATAACCAGTTATTATATAAACCAACACATTTTTTGACTGGTATGAAATCCATTTGTTTGATAGTAAAATTCCGCAAGTAAAAAAAAGTCTTTCAAATAATTTACCCCGGATAAACATAAGAACCCCGGTTAACCGAAATCCGGTTTAACCGAAACGGTTCCATAAATTAATACAGGGCTAAAATATAAGTACAATAAGTAATATGTAAACAGAGAGGCCATTTCCTCTATAGTTCTGACTATGTTCTGACCCATTGGAACATGTTTGTTGCTGAAATAAAACACTGTATTATATAAGACATTGTTTTAAATTCATTTTTCCTACACACCGTGGTAAAACATAGGCTATTTTTAGCATTTGATAGGGTAACTGAAAAATTTGTTATTCAAAACGGCTCTCCCCCTTTATTTCGGTTAACCGGGGTTCCACTCTAACTTATATAGAATGAAACGATGCAATTTTAATCGATTACCAAAGTCCTAATACAAATAATGTATGTTAACTGACAGTTGGAATAATGAGGTAAAAAATTTAAGTGTACAGGTATGATAAATATGAGTTCTATTTTACATGTTAAAAATCACAGTTACAAACAACAGTAAGTATTACTAATATCTTAATAGACCAACAAGCAAAATAAACGTTTCAATTTATTGTGAATAATGAAATAAAAGATATGTACAAAGAAAATTATTTAACAGTACAAATAGGATGGGGAAAATAAAATAGAGGATCGTGCAAACTAGTAATAGTCTTAGGAAGTTAGGAACTAGATTAGACCATAGTTCTATGGGAGGATACAAATACTTGGGAGGCCCAAACCACAGGCAAGGCAGGCATGCTGTATGCAGGCTTCATAGCACGGGAGCGAACATTACACCAGCACCTGCTACATAACATAGACTAAAAGCTATTGCTGAACTTTGCACGGCCATAGAAGAGCGATTCAAAACAAAGAGAAAAGTTGAGCTCGAAGAAAATGTGGCTTTATTGTCATGATATTTGTTGTCACGGTCGACCCCACGTGGCATATTGAACACAAAATGTTCTGGAATAATTGAGTTGGGAATTGTTTCCACATTCATCACACAGTTTTTATCTTGCACTGAGTGATTGAGCACTCAATCAAGGTATTTTCACTATGGTGTTGTTGCTGGTTGAAGATGCAAGCAGCAGAAATTAGGAGGAAGAAATTGCCAAGCTCATTTAATGCTTTGATAAGTGATCTTCAAGGTAACTATGCTGAAAAGTTATGTTTAAATGTGGTTTCCAACTGTATACAATAAAAGATTGTCCCATACGTTTTGTTCATACAATACAACCCTGCGAATCCGACACTTAAAGGTCCGGGACTATGGTTGAAAAGTAAAAAGGTTGGATTATCCAAGGAGTATATAAAATGGTCAAATTAATTGCTTGACTGACATTTTGATCGTGCCCGATTACGCAAGGCAATGATAATGTCCTTTTGACGGTGGGAGACGTTATTTATTCTGCCAAGATCGCAGGGGACATTTAATATTTTGCATTATATTATCTCTGGAGACAACGATGATGTCTCCTTTCCCGCAGGAGATATGGAGTTGGCGCGATCGGAGATAACAACGATAGTTGAGGTAACAATCGCGGAAGATGATGATGTTCCCTTTACCGCATGGTACATTCAGGAGTTAGCCACGATCACAGATAGAACTTTAACAACAATACTCTTTCCGTGATTGCTGGAGACGATGGTGATGTCCCGGCGAGTTTAAGAGATGTTTAATATTTCACCGTGATCATTAAAGATGATGGTGATGTCTACACGACTGCGGGGGATGTTCAGAATTTGCTCATGATTGCTGAAGACGATTTTTCCAAGATTGTGGGATTTATTTGTCTAGGATTTTTTCCCGATTGCAGAAGATCGCCCATGACCATGGGAAACGTTCAATATTATGCCACTATAAGCTAAATGTTTCCGTAATAGTGGAAAACGATGATAATGTGATTGCGGGGGATAAACAGGATTTTTGCGGGAGACAATAATCTCCACAATACCATGGCAAATAGTCACGATATTACCGCAATAACATTGTACTGATAAGCGATGGCATTGTCCGATTAAGTGAGGAGTCGGACTAGACAAGGTCAGATCAGCGAGGTTCTACTGTATTTAAAATTCTAAAATGTAATCTACTTTCTGTATAGGCCTTGTATCTAAAAGAATTGAACTTTTAAGAAATGTGTAATTTTTTAATAACTTCCTCAACTGTAACAGTGTTGAAGCTGTAATTCAATGTTTTACTCTGTTCCATAACAGGAAAAATGTGGAGCTTACCGATACTTGGGGTAGTCTGGTGGCTTGGTAGGCTTGGCTGGGGACTCGAGAGGCTTTGCTTGTATGGGTTGCTGGGTGGAGCGGGTGAACCGGTAAGGATCATGAGAACTTGTCCGCTGGTTGCTGTTGGTGGTCCCGTTGCAAGACTTGAGGTCATCATGAGCGTTGGGGCCGAGGCCCAGTCTTTGGTTATAGCTGTCAAACGAGCTGACACTATCATAGCTCCCAGTACTCTGTGAAGAATATATTCAGTGTATGATGTAAGCATTAAATGTTTAGTGAAAATATTATACAACACTACCATAAAACAACCGTTTCAAGTCATTAAAACAACTTCCTAAGTTTTCAACTTCCTATCAGTTGATTAGTAATTTTAAGAACAGGTACCTCGTGATTTATTTTGCTAGGTACGTTTAAGTAAAAAATTGTTACAGATGAAGTAAAATTTACTTGTCCATAAAATAAAGACAATTACTCTACCAAGGGCATAAAAATGCATTTAATGTTACTTAATTGTTGAGAATTTTTTTTATTGAGCGAAGCGAAGCGAAGCTCTTTGGGATCAACTTCAATGCAATCTTTATAACACTTAATCTCAATTAACGGCTGAACATATTTTAGCCAAACTTACCAAGGTTGTTTTGTCAAATGATTGGATGGTTTGGACATAACCAATTTCATTTTTTGATAATGCCTATATTATTTTAAAGTAACTCAAAGTTTTTAAATTTTAACATTGGCCTTATGGGTTGCCATGTAAACAAAACAAAGAATCAAGCATATGGTAAAATCAAGCCACGGCCTAAACACAATACAAAGGAAAAAATTTGGATGATAACAACTGATCAAATAATACAGAGAAAGTCTTAGGTTAACATTTAAGTCGCAATTTGGAAACCACCACTGATCGAATGGGTACAGTCTCATACTTTCTTAGTACAGTATTTAACAGATTTGATTTACCTAGCTAAATAAGGTTACACAAATAACATTTGATCTTAAACAATTAATTTGTCGGTGAATCACATTCATAGACCCATCTCATGAATGGCAAACTTAAACAGGTCCACGACGTAGGAAGTGGTAAAGGAAGTAGTAAAGGCGAGAAATGCGGAGTGTGGAAAACTTTTGTGGCATGGCAGTTAGATAATTGAATCTAAAATACTAAAATGCTATGGGAAGGGGGAAAACAAGTCCTGTTGTGGTCATTGATAGAGGGCCCCAAAAGCTCCATTTACACAAAAAAAAGAAGAAAGAATAGGCTGGGGGAGGTGGTAAATGTTAAGGTACGGAGGCATTTAAAAGAAAAAACAATAAATAAACAAATTATAGCTACACAAAACAACGATAAATTCATAAATTTAAGTTACAATCATGCTAACAAGATCCGTCATAGCGACACAAAACAACGATAAATACACAAATTTAAGATACAACCATACTAACACGGTCCGTCTTGGGGGTTATGTTTACACAAACTCAAATAGTAAATAAATGTACTCAATGCGTTTCATTGAATTGAAGAATAAATAACAGCAATTAAATTATACTGCTGATCAAAATGTAAACAATCATGTTCTTCATAAGGATAACATGGGAACTTTCAAAGCCACTGGGGCAGAGCCCACGGGACTTTTTCAAAAATGTAAGGCCAGTTTGCAAATCTACGCAACACGCTCTTTCCAATGAGACGTCAACGGATACAATCGGTTAAGAAATGGCGGAGGAGTTCAACCGACAAAGTTTCATGCAGCGTATTAATTATATAGAAGCAATACTAAAATGTTATGGGAAGGGAGGGAAACAAGTCCAAGACTTAGGAAGTGGAGGAGGAAGTAGTAAAGGCGAGAAGTGCTGAGTGTGGGAACCGTTTGTTGCAGTTACATTAATGTATCTGTAATGCTATAATGCTATGGGAAGGAAGGGAAACAGGTCCACAACGTAAGAGATGGAATTAGTAAATTCTAGCAGTGCAGGAAGTGGTGAAGGAAGTAGTAAAAGCTAAAGGTACTGAGTGTGGAAACCTTTTGTGGCAGTTAGATTAATGTATTGGCAATCCTAAAATGCTATGGGAAGGGAGGGAAACAGGTCCATGACGTAGAATGTGGTGAAGGAAGAGGAAGAGACAATAGTGGACCCGCAAATTTCTCTAGGAACGTCCGTACTTTAGTGAAAATTTACTATCAGACCTTCAATTAGAATATGGCGCAGGATTTAGAAACTTTACAAGAATGACTACTACAGATTTTCAGGTTCTGTTAAAGGTTAAAGGCTTTGTTGGGCCAAAGATAACAAAGAAAGATTTTCATCCCTGAATTCCACGCTGAACACCAGTGGGTTTGGGTTGTGTCCGATCTCCTGTCTCTAGACACGTTAATTTTTAACGCTCATAACTTTAAAAAAGATTATCTTTTTGAAGTCAGGTCTGCAGTATTTAGTTGCATTAAAATGTACCCTTATTTTGATGCCAAAATCAAACTAAGCTTCCTTTACAAATTTACCAAAATCTCTACAGAACATCAATAGCAGTGCTGATATTCTGTAAAAACATAAACGCTTACTGAAAACCTAGTATACATACAATTTTGTTGTTGAAAGGTGAAAAGTTTGAGAACTATTACACAATTCTAAGATTATTTCTTCCCTGTATATCGAGCCACTCACAGTTTTGGTGGGGTTGTGCCTCTCTAAGGAGGAAGGGCCCTGTCGGTGGTGGGGGGTGGCGTTGATGTAGTTAGGAGGGTCTTGGGGCTCCTTGTTGCCAAAGAGTCTCTCTTGGGCAGAACGAGGCGCCGCAGTTCGTGGAGGTTTACTGGCACGGTCAATACGAGGTGGTAGCTCAGGCGGCGCACCTATCCCTAGCGGGCTCTGTGGCGGGGAAAAGCCGTACTTGTCACCTGACCTGCGCGGCTTGTGGTTCACATCGTAAGTTGGCTGAAAACCCAATTAACAGTTAAGTCAAGTTCCAGCCTCCACAAATTAGTACTTATGGTAATTTTTATATGGATTATTATTAGGAAGGCCCTTACGTGGTTAGGAGGAACCTTACTAATGTTAAGTTGTTACTAGTTTTAGAATAAAAATGAGCGTAGTTGATTGAGCCAATGACATAGTGTGATAGTAAAAATTACAGATTTCTGTCAAATACAGCAAATTTTTAACCAAGCTATAGCATCTTTTATGTTACATCAACTATCATAGTAATAACTAATTTGAGATGAAAGTATAACTTTAGACTGTAACCCACTGCGTGAATAGAAAAAGTACAGAAAACCTCAAAGGGTATTTAAATAGAAAACAAACTGGCAATTTTAAGGGAATATTTTAGTAGAAATCCAGCCATGTCCAGAAAATTAGCTTAGCCTGCAGATTCGCTGCAGCGGGGGTGTTTTATTTTTCTTGTTTAGACCGGTGAAATTTTCAGAGGATTGTAGAGAGAGTATATTTTTAATCGATATATACTTGATGTTGTATAGTTTGATAGGGTCATTACTCATTAACTTAATTTACCAACGCCAAAGTAACATGATATAGGATATATAATGATTGGACTATACCTACCTTAAGCTTTGACCAACAAGAGATGGTTCATTTAAGATTTAACAAAATATAGGACCAGCTATCGTACTTCTGTAAAAAGTAATCATTCAGTAATTAATCATGCACATTAATTTGTTCTATATTCACACCTGACTCACCTTTGCCTTAAACTACACACCATTTTAGGTCTACAATATTATTGTTCACATTATCAGGATTTAGTTCAACAATAATGTTGAGTAAAGATTTATGAATTGTAAACGTAGAGATAATTAGTATTTCTAGGTACCTGGTTGTATTGGTGCGCTGGGGTATATGGAGGTGGAGGTGGTTGATTGTCTTCCTGTGTAGCGATGCTGGGGTCGCTGGAGCACTTGACCAAGCGAGGGGGCAGCGAGCCCTGCTCTAGATCACTCTCAGGCGACGAGGCGTACGAGAGTCGCAGCGACGTCATCGGGAACAGGAAGTCATCAGAGAGAGCTTCATCGGGCTGGGGGAACAGAGAGGTTAGCTCACACAGGGACATGCACAGACACACACAGGACAACACAGTGGCAGCAGTGGCTAGGAGTGTCAGTTATGAGGAACGTTCAGTGATATTTATACAGCAAATTTACAATAGTAAAGGCATGAAGCTGTGAGGTGTTTCGTAATTAGACTTAGGATATGTGTAACTAAACAAATTCAAATTACTGAGATCAAGGTTTTTTTAAGTAATGCCACAAGTCTAGGCATTAGTGAGTCAAAATGTAATTTAAGTTCCAAACACCAAGCTGTAAAATAAGTATAAAATTAGTAGTTTAGGTAGTGATGAAGAAGGTAAATGTTTTCATAAAGAAGATGTGTATTAAATACTGTAAGTAAATGTTATTTATTTATTAAACTTTATGTGGACTGAATTAAACAGAAAACTTGTATTTTAACATATATATGCAAAATGTATCTATCAAAAAGGTACACACTAGATAGTAACAAGACCAGGGTTTTGACCATTCCTTACAAAAAATGTTAAAAATACTAATGGCATAGATACACAAAATAAAACAAACTCATTTAGCCTCAAATATAAGTTTAAAAAGCTTGAAATTTGTTTACAAAATAAAGGTTTGAAATTTCATTTTTAAGATTGAAAAACAGGAAAATAACTTGTTAATAATTATTTGAGTGTGAAATTTCTACACTCAACCAAAAAAATATGTCATAAATGTCCAATTAAAAACTCATAGACAAAATGATAAAAAAATTTCAACCAACACTTCTAAGCACTTCAGCAATGGAATTTGATTACTAGAAATATTTAGTTTAAAGACATTTAATCTCAAATCATTTCTACAAATACACATTTTTTTCTTAGCTACATAAAAATTGACAAAACTAACCAGTAAACAGGTGAAATAATTGAACCAATAAAGTGTTTGTTGACTCTCTAAGAGAAAAGGCTGACAAGAATGCTTTTTGTAAAAAGGATTCCTGTCATTCTAGGTTTCCAAACTCAACGACAGTTTTGACTAGTAGGCCTATCTTGTATTTATTACGTCAATATTCTATTCGTTATTACAGTAACTCAACTTTTTTATGTGGAATTTATTTGTTCTCTGGTACTGGTACTATCTTATAAGGTACAAGTATTAATATATTCAATTTACTATACATTTTGGTCTGGGGTGTTAGCATTAAAAACCCAGGCTGGGGCTCAAATAAGACCTTGGAAAATCCAAGACTTCAGAGGAAAGTATGCCTAAATAGTTAAATAAGGTACTAATTACAAGTTCATTAGTCTACATCATAAAAAGTCACAAAAGTATAAAAATGTGAAAACTTAATTAACATAACAAATGTACATATACCATAGTTCAAGCCATGCTATTAGTTAAATGAAACCAAAGAACTGTTCAGTGATTAGATTGTTAGAGTAGCACATGGGAGAGGGAGAGTAGGAGGGGTAGTGTCTCACAGGGGATGGGAAGGGAGGGGGAGGTAGGTACAGATCTGAGAGGAACTCCACAGACTGAAAACAACACCATTACCACGGTTAGGATAGTAGAATAAATCTGCCACCATCAAACCACAGTTAGGATAGTAGAATAAATCTGCCACCATCAAACCACAGTTAGGATAGTAGAATAAATCTGCCACCATCAAACCACAGTTAGGCTACCATCATCACTACAAAGGCTCATCTCTCATGTGAGTATCTATAATATCAACATAAATAAAGTTCTAGCCAGCAAAATACACGGTTGTACAACAACTCATCTAAAAGAAAATCAGAGCCCCGCTAATCCATCCTAATTGGGGCCGGAACCTGTTTAGATTACCAAATATTTCAGATTAGCCTGAAGTGCAATAAAATTGCAATAAAAATCTAAACAATGTATTATCATGTCTTTAAATAGCTATACATTTCCCGTGCAATCACAACAACAATTTTATCGTTATCTCCTGGGGTCATGGCAACATAATGATTTACCGCAGTCACAGTAACATTGTTACCATCTTCTATAATCACAAGAACACTGTGTTTATCTACTGTGATTACATCTTCTATTATTCTTCCACACAACAATATACAGGGTGAGTTTTAATTGTCCCCCCCCAACTTTTTTCTACATTTTTTCAAATATCAATCCCAGACCACTTCCAAACATTGTTGGGTAGTAAGTACTTAATTTTGACAAGGTGGTCATTTCCGGCCGCCATCTTGGATCCGCTATATTGGATGCAAAATATATTTTTCAAATGTAAAGGTAGGGTCGTGACCCATTATTTCGATTTAAATTTTTACCCTGATTACAATGCCGCAAACCGTTAAAAAAAATCTTGATTCATTCCAAAGTTATGAGGGTTTTTTAAAACTTTATTTTTAGCCCATTTTAACATTTTGCATTTACAAACTAAGACCATAATCTCAAAATAGTGCTAGATAAAGATAAGTATACACTACCAGTCATTGTCGACCTATTTTCACTTGGTTATGTCAGATGTATTTTTTTCGGCCGCCATCTTGGATCCGCCATTTTGAAATGTGATAAATTATTTGAAATATGAAGGGTGTGTTGTGACCCATTATTTCGAACTACATTTTTAAGCTAAACTCAATGCCGCAATCCATTTTTTGTAATGAAGTTTTATTTATGATATATTGAAATTTTTTTGTAAAAAATGTCAATATTTCAAAACCAAAATATAAAAATGAAAAACGGATCATGGAATTCAATTCAGCTTAAAAAAGTAATCTGAAATGATGGTTCACAACACCCCCTTCATATTTAAAATAATTTATCACATTTCAAAATGGCGGATCCGAGATGGCGGCCGAATAAAATACATCTGTCATAACCAAGTGAAAATAGGTCGACAATGACTGGTAGTGTATACTTATTTTTATCTAGCACTATTTTGAGATTATGGTCTTAGTTTGTAAATGCACAATGTTAAAATGGGCTAGAAATAAAGTTTTAAAATAACCCTCATAACTTTGGAATGAATCAAGATTTTTTTTAACGGTTTGCGGCATTGTAATCAGGGTAGAAATGTAGTTCGAAATAATGGGTCATAACCCCACCTTTACATTTGAAAAACATATTTTGCATCCAATATGGCGGATCCAAGATGGCGGCCGGAAATGATCACCTTGTCAAAATTAAGTACTTACTACCCAACAATGTTTGGAAGTGGTCTGGGATTGATATTTGAAAAAATGTAGAAAAAAGTTGGGGGGGACAATTAAAACTCACCCTGTAGAATTATAGATTTGTCCTACTATAAGAGGACCAACAGAGTGCCCTCAATGAATGGATACTCGGCCATTGGCAATTATTCTTAAGTTTCTTAATTCCATATCAAAGTCACAGACTTTTCCCCAGTCATCAAAATGCACATATAATTGCTGGTTTTCTAGGTTCCCAATCAGCTAAGACACTGTTATTAGCATTTCAGAACACAGCTTTGTTAGCGGATGTCCCTACAGGGTAGAAGCTTTTACCGTAGGAAAGTCCTAGACCCGGGACCGATTTACTTTTTCATTTTAATGTCCCCAGAGGCTAAAAATACTAGTTTATGTGTGTATATAGATATATGTTTTCAAGAACACGATAACTTGAAGTAATTTTTGACAGACTTTCATGAAATTTGGCATGAATGTGTAGAGCTAGATCAAATTTATGAGTTCCGTGATGGAATGGCCTCTGGATCATCTGAATTAACTATATAGTGGTTTAAATTACCTTGTTACTGTTGAAACGATCCTTTGTCGGTTGAAAGAATGTCTTAATATAAATATTCCTCATGGTGGAGTTTGTAGAAAGTTAAATAAATACCCTAAGTAACAAACTACATAACACCAAACAAAACATTTAGTACTGGTCGACCAGACGGTAACAAAATACATGGTACGCGGTCGCGACTGTCACGTGTCCTCGGCTTGAATCCTGTCCTTACTCCTGTGTTATCCTTATCTCGCTCTTTTGTTGTCTGTTTATTGTGTATTTTAATAGCGGTGGTTAGATAATGTTTGATTGTGAATTTTTGTGTAATTGTGGTTGGAGGAAATAATATGGTTTGCGTATGCTGATTTGAAATTTCTCTTTGGCATATGTTCCTTGAACCAGGTAGAAAAAGATCTTGAAGTCTGACCTATGTAAAAATTGGGACAATCGTCACATTTTAATTTATATTTAACTTTGATATGGTAGATTTTAATGTGTTTAAACTTAAATTGGCTACTTGGGATGTATAATTGCTGCATGAAGATTTTCTTTACTTGAAAAACGTCCCATTACCTCAAAAATACTTAATGGAATGACTTAATGACAGGGGTTGATGTAGTATAACCAATCCATTCAGAAAATGAAAATTTGGTAAGACAATAAAAAATGGTATCATATCAAGAATTGAGAATCGATTTTTCAGGTATCGGTATCGAGGATCGATAAATTTTGGTATCGGCACATCACTAAAAGGAAGACTACTTGACATTCTTTCGACCTAATGGTGTGCTCCATTCGAACCATGAAACAGCTAGCTGTAGTCCTAACAAAACTACAAAGGATCGTTTCAACAGTAACATAAACCAGTAATTTAAATTCAGTGTTACTTTGATTGAGTTTGCTAACTAGCAAGCTCGAGTGAAGTGTAATAGAGCTTTGACATTTTTCAGTAATTGTTATTTTTTAATTTCAATATTTACCTTCAAAACATTTAAATGCCAAATTTTCATAGCAGCCTTCGTGTTAAGCTTAAAAACATAAATTCTTTTGCATTGTTGTATAACTAACACAGAAAACAACACAAACAACACACACAGGGAAAATTACCAGAAAACTGTACAGTAAAATTCTGATGTTATTCTTATGGGGGAGAAAACTGTTGCAGTTTGCTTGTTTATGGCAATATTTTGATCAAATTTTGCAAATTGATTTCTTTCATCCTATAATAATAACATTTGATATCATACACTGTATCAGCAAACCTAAGTACAGTATTTTTAAAATCTAATGTTATTTAAATAGGGAATAAATTTAACTTATTTATGGAAATATTTTAGGATAAATCAAATCAGACAAATTGAAATTTGCTTAGTCTGCAGGTCAGGGTTTTTTTATAATTTGATTACAACAACATTTTTTCCTAACAGGTAACTTAATTTGGATTAGCGGGACTCTGGTGTACAGCAAAAAGCAATCAAAGTAATAAAAAGACACATTAAAGATGTGTATAACAAACTATTAATTTTTAAAAATACATAAAGTGCATAAGATTATTTACTTATTCATAGTAGAATAGTAAATTAATATTCTGCACATCGAGTCATACAGGACTTTGAGTATTGTGTACAACAAACATTTATTCTGATAAATAACTAAATATGTGTGGTATAAAATATTTTGCTATACCAGTAATTGTAAAATACATTACTATTCTCCATATACCAAAAATATTATGGTTTAAAGTTAGCAACAAGATACACTTTGAAAGTGAAAGTATAGATAAGAAAATGTGGCTTTAACCACTCAACCATTGCCATAGCTCGGCCACCATTCTAGTAGCAGATTAGCATCCAAAAACCATCTTGTGATAACTAGTAGCAGGAAGTTTAAGTTTTACGTTGTTGTATTAATAGTCAAAGGTTTTACATTTTAAAAATACTTCACAGTCATTAAATTGTACCTGACCTTCATAAATACCTTCACGTTTGTTGTAAAGCAAGTTGAAAAAAGACTCTTATTCCTATAACTTGTCTACAATATTAGTTAGACTGGGTAAAGGTACAACTACCTTGCTTTCGCTCATCCAGACTGGTGATGTCTGCTGCTTGTCGATGAGCTCCCGGACTTTGCGGTACCAGCTGTCAGGGGAGGAGGGGGAGAGAGAGAGCGAACAAGAGAACACGTGACCCCAGACCTTCTCGAGCTTGTGGCACTGCTCAAACAGCTTCTTGCTGGACTTGTGAGCCGTCCTGCCACACAAACACACAATTGAATCACTGACAACCACACAGCGAACAAGCCTTATACACCATACATACAACACTTACCTTTGATCAAATATTTAGGATATCAGAATTAATTGTTCTCTTTATTTTATGTGGACATTTATGCCAGTATAACAAATAAAAACAATAATATTTATTTGTTATATCAAATGAATTTATCAAATATATCCATACAGGAAAAAACTTGCGTGTTAGATACCAATTAGATACCACAATTCTAGAGGGACCTCAGGTTGTATTTGATCTAATTAATAGTGTGCACGTCTATGTATTGGCGTTTGACATGTATGGATCTGTTGACAAACTACATCTGCAATGAAAAATGAAAATTTGTACCACTGGTTTGAATAAATAAATATTTGATTTGTCCATTGTTACCATTAAAAATCATCTGGCCCTAATAGTCACACTTAACTGATTCAATCTTTTCTTCTATAAGTCATAACTCAAAGGTACTTTAATTTGAGAGCTGATGATTGATTTTCCAAAGCCAAAAATTTGTATTCCGTGTGATGGTCACTCAAATTCATATGGCCCCAAAATAGGGAATATTATATTTATATCCAAGCATTACCCACCCGCCACCTGGCAGTGAAGCTGTTATTCCATTTTGTTAAAATGTTAATATCATTATCATATACCACATTCAGAAATTGGAGGGTTTCACTTTTTACTGTACAATAGTACAACATTTTGTTTTTGAGTTGCACAAGACCTTGTAATTACAAACATGAAATCAGCTTCTTATGGTTTAGATAAACAGAGGAGAATCGTAGCTTTAAAATATACTATAGCTGAACTGTTTCACTAAAAGGTAAGTTGGAAAGAGGAACCTAGAAGAATTTCATAAAAAACATTAAACAAGAATCTACACTACCTGTTTTATAAACTGAATGCATTTTTCAATATATTATGATATTTTGAAAATAGGGTACAATGAAAAATGCTAGCACAAATATGGGCCTATAGGTAGATAATTTAATTATACATATATGTGATTCAGTGTGCACTTCTAAGATCATTTCACATAGCTATTGATGTGCAAAGTTCAATTGATAGAAAATGCTGCAGTAATGGGTGGTAATAGCCTGATCTTGAAAATAAATATCGATACCTTTTACTGTCACACAAAAATCATTTGCAGTTTTTACTCGTCCATTACTAAGAGATTGACATTAAAAAAGAAACATGAGAAATTGTTTTACAATGAAGTATCATTGCATCAATTCCCTCAAATCTCAGGATGGCTAACATTGTGATTAAATCTCATGTTAACATGCTTGTTGGTTAGTAACAAAACATGTCTCATGGCAATATGTCTGCATTCACACCTCCTCCCATTGCAGAACACTTACCACGCAAACAAATCCATCACTGAGGGGTTGCTAGACATGAAAACAAAACAAACATTAACCAGAGCCCACCTACACTAGGGCTAACTAGGGCTCTAACATGGCTCCCACTTCAACACATGTTTTATAGGTTAGAAATAGGTCAAGAAGTAAGCTAATTCTACTTCAAATCTTTAGAGTAGGTAGTTAATTTATTACTGTATCTGTCAACTACGGTACATTATATGAACTGACCAATAATAAACGTGGTTACAGCTACAGCTTTTCTTAACTAATTTCTTTGCTTTAACACATTCGCCGCGGCCCATCAAACGGTGCGTCGCAGCGTCGAACAAACCCTATTGCCAGGTGATTGGCTTTCAAATATTTTGGTCAGACGAATAGCAAATCACGTGCGGTGATGTGCTGATAGGGGTCTCAATCCCGGGCCTTCAATCCAATCCCGGGATTTTGGGATTCTTCTTGGCTGATCCCAGGATCCCGGGATTATATTATTTTATGATTTTGACTTTTTAGCCGTTTTAAATGAGGGTGAAGTCTCCTTGCTGAGTCCTCTAATGTTTTATACCGGCCTTAAGAGTCCTTGGAGCCAAGACATTCCAATTCGTAAAACAATTAAAGAACCACAAAGACAATATGTTTAATCTCACAGTATACTAGATATTTAAATTACAATCCCTCTGAAGTTTGAAAAAAATATTTTGAGATGGTAAATAACTCTTCAGCGGCTGTTTGAAATTAGCCAAATTAACATTGCTCTTATGGCGGGTAAATCCAAGATGGCCGTTAGCTTCCATGGACTCCCTTGGAGAACAATTCAAAACTATAAAGAACATTTATAATCTCACAGAGTATACTAGATATTTAAATTATAATCACTTTGATGTTTGAATACATATATTTTTACAGTAAATAACTCTTTACTAGCTGTTTGAAATAATCCAAGATGGCCTCTACCCTCCAAGGACTCTTAACAGTGTTACGCTGTGCAATTTTGCCGTTTTTAAAGTAAAGAAATATCACCACACGGAAGTTTTATAGCCTGTCTTTCTTATTTACGGTGTATAAATAAGAAAGTGTTTAATGTTGATATGTCACTCTTGAATTAAATAAACACATTAAAAAAATTAAGAGCTAGGTACTGCACTTGCACGTAGTACATGTCACGCTAATATGGAAACTAAATTAATCAAAATATAAAGATAAAAAGATAATATGGGAAGAATCATGAGTTGCAGCGTTAAAATGTTATGTTGACTGACAGCAATAAAACAATCTGTACAAACAATAAACCATCTGCTTGTATAGTAACATGTATACAAAAAACTTAATAAAGGATTGTAAAAAATGTAATCACCACACTTAAAACTAAAAACAAAAATAAAGTTATAGACCATAAATAAGCAATTTTAATAATGAAATAATAATGATGTATTTTAAGATAATATTTATTTATGCCTTTAATGTTATTAACATTAAGAGAATAATACTTTAATTACCAATCGCCATGTTATGTTTACCACATCAATTGCGTTGTTTGTGTTAAATGACAAAAAGTCAAACTCATAATAAACCTATAGGCGTACTTAATGTAATACCATTAACAAAAGTAAATACAATTTGTCTAAAACCATGAAAAATAATATATTTACACTACGTTTGCCAATTGAATTTAATGATAATTAAAGTCCAATCAAAATAGGTCACAGTTTATATTTCATATATATTTATAGTTTATCTATATACCTAAAAATAAACAGTATTATGTGTTTCAAGTGTTATTGGGGGTATTTTTTATTTACTTTCCGTAAGTAAAACTCCTCAAATTCACAAAGAATTAATATAAACATAGGTTTTGCGATCCCGTTAGTCCCAGCATTAAAATACGTCAATCCTGGGATTTCTAGGACTCAAAAATCGCCTGGGATCCAGGGACTGGACCCCTATGTGCTGAGTTACGACGAGAGTCAACGTAGTTCGCTAAAACATCCACAGATAGCAGCACTGCTTGTAACGTAGCCAGTTCCAGTGTATTGCCAATTGGAAGGAAAAAGGCGGACAAATAGTTGATTTCTAAGCTTTCTAGACAGGGATTTGATTGGGAAGTTTACTGCCACCTGCACCACAATTATAGACTGGTATTAGAGACACAATACTAACACGTACCAACCATCCTCGGCAAGAGTCTGAATCACATTGACTAGGAAAATAATGCATTTCGCGCTGGGTCCCCGGTGACGTAGCCGCCTTGCACTGCAGCACGCCATGTGTCACCGGGGACCCAGCCGCAGCGAATATGTTAACACAAAAAAATCTTTGCAAATATTACTTCACTTGTGAATTGAAGCAATCGTATTAAGTCCAATATGCAATCTGAAAGGCTATCAAGTCGTCAAAAAGTACATCTTAAACTAATTTATCTGTCGTTTCCCATTTTAAAAGTATTAATCCTTCATAGAGTAATTTCCTAGTTTTATGTTGGTGATACCGTTATAAAAATAAACAATCTAATAAACTAGTTGTTGTTTTAAGACACTACCTACTTGCTCTTTAAAAAATATAATATAATCTAGTTAGGCTATTGCAAGTAGATTGAGTTCCAGATTTTTAAAAATTGTTATTTCTTATTTCCAAACCAAAACTAGATATTTAAAAAATGTTTATTTAATTGCATTAAATAAATACGGTAATGAAATGGTTTAAAATTTGTTTGGATGTTAAACAGCTTGAAAAGCACTACATTTATTAATTTTAGTTCTACAGAAAGACCTTAAGATTATGGACACAGACTATGAAGTTTCTACCACTCACAAATTAATGAAAGATGCTGCTAGACTTACTTGTTTACACCTGCCCTGAGCTCCTTGACGATCTGTTTGCTCTCTGCTCTAAGGAAGATGACGACAGGGTAGAACTGAGCGTAGTTGAGACGATCAACAGCGTTAGGTGTGATGTCAAGCAGTGCGTGCTTGCTTCTGTCCATGATCTCTCGTATGGCACTCAGGCGTATGATGCCACTAGATTTCTGACTCTTTGGCACATCTTCTAGGTTATTGTCTAGTTCTATAACAAATGTAATTCATTGAGAATTAATTTATGTATACAAGACTTTGAATACCTGTTTGTAATCTGAAAGAAAAAACATCAAAATTGACAATCGAGGGTTGTTGGAAGAGTTGCAGAAATAAAGCAGGTGAAGTAGTGGTTTGAAGTTGATGACCATAAATGTAAACAAGTTTACTGTTTTCAACTATATTTAGGTGTTTTTATTTACAGAAAAAAAAACAAAGAAGAAATAGAAGTACAAAATAGTTCAAGCCTTACAGACAGATGTGTTGTTGTAATTAGATTCAGGCAACAAACTCTTTTCTTCAAAATTTCTGTCACGACAAAACAATTATCATCTGTGCAGTCATAATTATTTATTTTCCACAACCTTCATTGATGGAATGGATCATAAGAAAAGGACCTTCGAATCCAAATAGAATTTGGAAAATTCACAGATCCCATTCTTATGTGTTTCAAAAGTTCAGTAGAACCCCTCATATCCGACCTTGGAATAACCGACTTCTTGGGATATCCGACGTTGTTTCCTGCCTGGGGCGATAACGCCTAGCGCGATCGGTTAGCCGAAAGGCCGATCATGGACGTCACCGTAATCACGGGATACTATCATTACTATTGCCGCGGTCGCGGGAGACGATTACTGAGGAGACTGCAAGTTCAATTCAACCACAGAAAACATATTACTCTCAAAACACTTAATGCTTTTTACCATGCAGTTGGCATTCTGGGTTATAGTAGTATGTTTTCTGTGATTCAACTCAGTTCAATTCAAAAAGACTTTATTCATCTCTTGTACATAGAAATACATTTCTTACATATAACAAAAAAAACCCGCCGCAGCAAACCTGCAGACTTGGTGAATTTCCATTAGCCTGATAAGATTTACACTGCAAGTTATGCTCACGGCTGTTGCCGCAGTCGCGTGAGACGATTATTGATGTCGCGAAGACTGCTGGTTATGCTCACCGCTGTTGTCATGGTCACGGGAGACGATTACCGAAGTTGCAGAGGCTGCAAGATACGCTCATGGCTGTGTGAGACAATCACCAATATCGTAAGGACTTCAGGTTATGCTTACAGGTGATGTTGCAGTCGATTACCAATGTCCAGGAGACTGCAGGTTATGCTCACCGCTGTTGTCATGGTCACGGGAGACGATTACCGAAGTTGCAGAGGCTGCAAGATACGCTCATGGCTGTGTGAGACAATCACCAATATCGTAAGGACTTCAGGTTATGCTTACAGGTGATGTTGCAGTCGATTACCAATGTCCAGGAGACTGCAGATTATGCTCACCGCTGTTGTCATGGTCACGGGAGACGATTACCGAAGTTGCAGAGGCTGCAAGATACGCTCACGGCTGTGTGAGACAATCACCAATATCGTAACGACTTCAGGTTATGCTTACAGGTGATGTTGCAGTCGATTACCAATGTCCAGGAGACTGCAGGTTATGCTCACCGCTGTTGTCATGGTCACGGGAGACGATTACCGAAGTTGCAGAGGCTGCAAGATACGCTCATGGCTGTGTGAGACAATCACCAATATCGTAAGGACTTCAGGTTATGCTTACAGGTGATGTTGCAGTCGATTACCAATGTCCAGGAGACTGCAGGTTATGCTCACCGCTGTTGTCATGGTCACGGGAGACGATTACCGAAGTTGCAGAGGCTGCAAGATACGCTCACGGCTGTGTGAGACAATCACCAATATCGTAAGGACTTCAGGTTATGCTTACAGGTGATGTTGCAGTCGCGAGAGTCGATTACCAATGTCCAGGAGACTGCAGGTTATGCTCCTCTCGATATCCGACTTTTTGGCCATTCCTAACATGGCCCAGTCCTGTTATGGTCGGATATGAGGGATTCTACTATATAAATCAGTCAAATTTATCTCTACCATCCAGGCCATACACTTTCTTTTTGCAATATGGCCAATAGCCAACATAATTATGTATATTAGTTTTTGTCCAAAAAGACTTACATTTTGTCAGGTACACAAAAATGTGCAAGTATTATATTTAAGTGGGTTTTGTTTAAAATTTTGTAAATTTACTTACGAGGGGAAGAAAATTTGTCAGGAAAGTCTTTGAGCAGTCTGTCTCGAGCAATATCAGCAACAGGACCAAATAGCACGACAGGGCGAACAAAGCCTGGGTGTCTCAGCACAACCCTCTCATAGGCCGGGAACTTGCTGATACTGTCTCCAAACACAACGTCATCCCAGTGGTCCTGCAACACACATATTGTAGTAAAACTGGCTTGACAGACCTCCCAAACAACCATGTATTGCACAAAAATACTATTCATACATTACAGGGAAAAATCTAATTTATTTTAATTGCGAGTTTCGTCAAATGAGCTGGGAACTCTCATGAAGACGCTAAATTACATTTTCTTATTTTTGTCACTTTATGATTTTTTTTAGATTGGTACTTTGACTTGATGATTTGGGTTTTGAATCTAGTATGGTAAAAAATATGATAGCAAAAACCTTATAGGGCATTATGTGAATCATGTTGTTTTTAGGACGGCTAGTGTCGCTAAAACTGCTTTTTGTAGTACACTAAAGTTCAAGTAATATGAACTAATTGGGACTAGACTCTGTTTGGATTACTAAATCGTTTGGATTAGTCGGAAATGCAGTAAAAGTGTGTAAAAAATAAAATAATGTATTTAAAAGCCTGCAATGGACACCTATTGCTCCTGTGACCACGACAATGCTTTGGTTGTCAGCCATGATCATGGAAAAACTGTGATTGTGATCCACGACAATCTATTACGATCACATTCTTCTTAAAACTCTACAACCTGAAGAGAGCACTTAAAATGGAATGCAGTAAGAAACTTAAAGGGTTAGAAGGGGGACACTTTTGGTGATTATTCAAAACTCCCAGTTCCATACAAAGAGTTCACTTACAATTTTCAAAATATTTCCTCTCATCAAAATTTTTGTAGGTATCATTCCTGGTTTTCCCGGTTTTCAGGTTGGATGGACACCCTGGTTAGTATTAGTAATAAGCCTACACCAACTTTTTCCCCAGCAGATGGTTAGGAGTAGAGCCGCATGAAACAAGGATTCCCCATACATTGTAAACATGGAATGCAGTATAAGCTGAGTTTTCATCAAAAAATAAAATAAATAAATAAAATAGTCATACATAGATATATGGAATATAAAATCCTTAACAAACAGGTTTATTTATGTATAATTTTATTATTGTATCACAAGTGTAAATTAGGAAGTAAAGGAACTTAACTACCTTGCTGAGGGACTTGGATCTGCGATGGCTGTTTCTCCTCCTACGGAAGAAGCTTCCTCGACTTTCTGAAGCTGTCAGCTCTTTCTTTGTGGCATTGAACTGTGCTGTTGCTAGCTCTTCTGCACGGGCCTTGTTTGGTATAATACCTTTCTGAACTTCTTGGTTATTCCTTCCTGCATAGAAGTATATACCATTAATACAAATCTTTAATTAATACAAATGAATATGGTGTGAATAAATCACACAATATAATTCTTTTTATAGTCTACCTTCATGTTCTTTGTTTTAACTGACTGCTTTTTTTATACTACTTTCGGTGAGTCCAGCCAAGGCGCCGCTAGAAAAACAGGCCGTGCTGCAGGGTCCATGACGTCACGCTAGTGGATAGATTTGTTGATAGATTCACTGAAATATCCCATATGTTTTAGCAGGTAAATAAGCTGTCTTTTTGTCAGATATTAACGGTAAGATTTTAATTCAACCATACACCACTGTGATGTAGTGTTGCGCTGCCCGCGCTGCAGAATGCCCTGTTTTTCTAGTGGGGCCTTGATCCAGCTCACAAGACCAACCAAACAAAGCCTAACTTTATTTGCTATGCTACCAACAAAAAAAAAGCAAAAGCATGACAAAATAAAACAAAATTTTAGCTGATTAGTTACACAGCTGCTTATTACTTCCTTCGAAGCCAAAAGCTTTTTTAATAAGATTCTAAAAAGCTTAGAAGAACATGCTCTGGAGCTAGTATAACATTTACAGGTATGCATCACTGTACAGACCTATCCTGTAGACCTGCCACGCTCCAACCACTCCGTTGTGGAGAGTGTCTGTTACATGGAAGACATCTCCTTTCCTGAAGCTCATTTCACCTTTGTTGGGTTGGTCGTAGTTGAAATGTGCTCTATAAACATAAAAAAAAAATATTAAAACATTGTAACTAAACAAATTTACTAAACTTAACATTATGACAGGCTGTTTTCGTTCAATTTTTGTTTCAACTACACCACCACACCTGTGTCAACAAAGATTTACTTACAAACTTCTATTTAGTTAGTTTCATATAGTTGCTACAATCGTAATCAACAAATTTCATAAATTTTTCCTATTAGTTTTGACCCTACCCAAGTAGCACACATCGTTGGCCCAACGTTGGGAAATGGTCGGCACGGTTGGGAAATGGTTGGCAGAAATTTTAACGATTCGCCAACGTTGGCCCAACGGAAACTTGTATTCGTTGGCCCTACAAAGGAAAGAATCGTTGGGCCTTCGTTGGGTTTAAGTATAAAACATTCTAAAACACATTTTAACGAATTGATTTATTTAAAATAACATAAATGTTATGGCAGCAGAATATAAGACAAATATATTGTAATAATTTGGATCTATAATAAAAAATGTAGTCAGATGATGTTGTGATACTAGATACAGTGGGGAAAACCTGCTTAACATGTAATAAATATGATAATTCCATTATTTTTAAACAATATTCTTTAATTTATTTGAGCAAATTTTTAATATAGGGGAAAGATTAATTAATTATATAACAATAAATTATAACAGTACTATAATGGTAATTAAATAACATATATTCAAATATTAGTATCCTCTCCAACTAACAGAAAAATAATTCAACTACTTGAGGCCCAAACAGATTAACAGAATAATATTATACTGTAGTATCAAAAATATTTTAAGTATTGTCACCATTGCACCTGTCGGCTACTCTTTGACCACTTGAAAACACTCATAATCATCAAGCACAGATAGCTCAGAGGTAAGGTATGGGGCTCACAAGTCGAAGGTACCGGATTCAAAACCCGTTTGGGCCAAAAAACTTTATCTCTTTTTTTTCAAAATTAGTTTTTATGAACTATTTAATCAATTTACTCAACTCATAATTATGTTTTTCATACTAAATCTTTATTATTTTGTGTTTTTTATGTTTAGGCCCAATGGGATGGTTGGCCCTTCCGCAAAAATTGGTTGGTTGGCCAACCGTAAGACTGAGTGCCAAAACATACCGTTGGCCAACGATCGACAGAAACGTTGGGCCAACGATTTGCCAACGATTTTTGCTACTTGGGTATACAAACGAATAACAAAGTCATCATTGGCTTTGCCACTTTACTGTAAAGATCGCTGTAAATGTCTCTGGTTATTCATACACAAATGTTAATAGAATAAAAGGAAACTCACTTGATGTGGAAGGAGTCACCTCGTTGACTAGCTACTATCTGTTCGTATTCGTCTCGTCGGTGCTGCACTATCAGATGGATCTGGTCCTGGAGGCTAAGCAGAAACAACACAGCTTCTTCTCGTGTAACTCCCTTCATGTCCATGTCGTTCACCTGGCATCAACAACGATGATGAGTAAGTTAAGGCTATTTTAACTAGGTTTTATGATCTTTTAACCCGAACCCATTTGTATTACTCATTCAAAATTATGAATTAAATTTCACATAATTAGTTAAGAACTGTAGCCTTTAGCCACACGGTAAGATTGTCATTATTGTTGATAAAATATAGGTTACAATATTTCCCTTCTTAGTTGTGATCTTTTTCAATCATAATTTGTTTGCTAGAAGAGTTACATTTTATCCGTACGGTATTTGTAATGTGCTTTTAGATGATTTGTTGACTAACATTTTTATATTGCGACTCTTGTTTACCTTTTTATTATTATTTCGCAAATAATGTTACAGCAACCATTAACCAACCATGCCATAAGGCCCATGTTAAATTTCCAAAAGTTTAAATTCACGTAGGGAAGAGCCCTGTGGTACAATTTGTACCATTTCAGATGTATATATTCCCATGGTTGGTTCTATGATTGTGCTAAATTTCGTGCAGATCGCTTCAGCCGTTCAGGAGGAGTGTTTGTAAAACAAAAGCTGGAGTGTAGTATAAGAGCTTTACCCGCTCAAAGATTACCCGCAGCAAGGGATGTGAGAAAGAATACTCGACAGACAGACAAAGCGTTGGTAACCTTGAATGGCAATGAATGTCGTAGGAACACTCGACAATTAAAACCTCTCGTCGGCCCGCGCTGTATGTCCAGGCTGCAATCGCAATAATGCCTACCTAGTCCAGGGCCCACACTACAACCATCAACTCTTAAAAGGCCGTTTGGACGTTGGATGTCCCAACCTAACCGCATACATACAGTATTCACTCTCGAAAACCCCTCGTCTGCCCTGAATAATAGGAGTGTAGTATAAGAGCTACGCTCGCTTCGCTTTGCTCCGCTCAAAAAACTGCTGGACACATCGGCCGTCAACAACAGACTCTCGACAACTGACATTCTGCAACATTGCTGAAATAACAGGATGTGGAAACCTGATTTTGGCGGGTGAAAAAAGTTGCCGAAGTATTGCTGGGAAACAACGATAACTTATATCTCTACTTTGGATTCAACTGTTCAATGTGCTCTACTGAAATTCCAACTTGCCAACACCCAATAACCATAAATCAGAAAATACAATTTTGAGAAAATTAAAAAAAAACCACAAGTGTATCATTATTAAATATTGTTTGCTAGAATTCACCAATAAATGTCCAAACAAATCATAGTTTAAATTTTCCTTAACCCTTTCAATGCTAGAATATTTTTTTGTAATTTTCCAAAAAGTGCTTGAGTTATTTACAGTACTTATATCGTCCGAGGCTTGCCACGTGGGCAAAGTCTAGAATGCGAGAAAAAGAATCTGTAAAAAAAATTGCATATTAAAAGTGATAAGGAATGATATATCAGGCCTCGATCAAATGAGGAATCGAAAGAAACCATCGCTCTTTCAAAACTACAAACGAGTCAACTGATATGCTCATTTAAAATCACATGATCGAAAGTCGCACCGGCACGATATATCATCCCTTAGCGCTTTTCGGATGAAACGCGAACAACGATATATTGTTCCATAGCACTTTTCGGGAAAAAGACGCACAACGATATATCGTTGCATAGCACTGAAAAGGTTAAGAAATTTCTGAAATCTACTTTTCTCTATGCACTTCTGTCTTCTTCCTCTTGGTGATGATTACCTTGAGTATCTTGTCGCCAGGCTGAAGCCCCTGTAGGCTGGCTGGACTGCCCGGCTGCACGGCGGTCACAAAGATGCCTACCTCGTTGCCACCTGTCAGTCTAATGCCCACCGATCCCTCCTTCTGGAATGTGATGAACCTGGGATCTGGCCTGTAGAAAGGACATTGAGAATATAATACTAATACATTCACACTCTAAATATTATAGTACCTTATGATTTGTTTATTGTATTATAATAAAACTTAAAATTAATATGCAAGTGAAATATTGTAAGAGGCATGTTTTTTAAGTAAGTACCGTTTTTAAATATCTCTGTTGCAGCGCTGCGATTGGCATTTTGGACATTTGTGCTGTGTATGTGCATCTATTGGCAAGCCTGTGCCGGAAATTCAGCAACAATCGGACGTGTTTACATCCGGTTTTGAGCATTCAAAATGGTGCCGCCAATTGAGACTGCTGCCTACTGTGAAGTGTGCGCTGGAGTTAGATTTTTAAGTGCTAAAAGTGTGTAAGCCATTAAAATTCATTGTCAGATTAGTGAAGTGTATGGTGAGAACATTATGAGTGACAGAATGGGGAATCGTACGCAAGTGAGTAAGGGCATTTAAAGACTGCCACACCAACGTTCATGATGAGCGGCCACTGGGTGGCCTGTCATTACTGATGAATTGGTGCGTGAAGTCGATGAAAAAGTGAGAGAGAGCAGTCGGTTTACCATCTCATCATTATCTGAGGAGTTTCCTTTACTCATAATGTTCTCGCCATACACTTCACTAATCTTACAATGAATTTTAATGGCTTTCACACCTTTAGCACTTAAAAATCAAATTCCAGCGCACACTTCACAGTAGGCAGTGAGTCTCAATTGGCGGTGAGAGCTGAGGATTTTAACCACTACTCTCGAAGGGTTGTGCTGCTCGTAACTCTCGATGTGCGAAATGCATTTAATTCCGCAAGGTGGTGCGATATGCTGGATGCTCTGGAGAACACCTTCCACGTTCCGGCATACCTCATGCGTATCATAGAGGATTATCTCCGGTTCCGCCTCCTCATGTATGACACTACAGAGGGCCCACGGACGATGAGTGTCACTTCCGGTGCTGCCCAAGGTTCCATAATCAGCCCGGACCTCTGGAATGTCGCGTATGACAGCCTCCTGAGGTCTGAAATGCCTGAGGAAACTGTTTTGGTTGGGTACGCGGACGACGTTGCAGTTTTGATAGCTGCACGTAGCGTCGAGCTGGTTCAGCTCAAGCTGAACTGAGTTATGCGTACTATAAACGCATGGATGACAGACCACGGTCTCTCGCTTGCTTTGAGCAAAACTGAGATCGTGTTATTAACAAAAAAACGGATTGACACCATAGTGCCGTTGAGGGTAGGGGCCGTCGAAGTCCAGACCGTTCGTTCTGCCAAGTACCTTGGGATTATGGTGGCCAGCAAGCTTAGCTGGTGGGATTAGATTTTCCGTACGGCGGACAAGGCCGCTAGGGTGGTCTCCTCTCTTAGCCGGTTGATGGCGAATGTCAGAGGGCCTCGGTCAAAGTCAAAGTCAAAATAAACTTTATTCGTATAAATACATAGCAGCATCAGAATAGAGTCTCATATAACTAAAAATCACATACTTTCATGCTATA
Source organism: Macrosteles quadrilineatus (assembly GCF_028750875.1). NCBI lineage: Eukaryota > Metazoa > Arthropoda > Insecta > Hemiptera > Cicadellidae > Macrosteles > Macrosteles quadrilineatus. The sequence goes on from NW_026542594.1 coordinate 78,212,613, forward strand.
TAGCTAAAATACAATATATTTAAAACTATATATAAAACCCAGGCAACCAGTAGTGGAGCCCTCACTTAAGGAAACTCTGAAAAAGAATAGAGAGCTTTATTAACAAGATATTCTTTCTCAGCAAGTTTTTAAATTTATTATAATTTTGCTCATTTCTAATTAAATTTGGCAACTGAGTAAAACATTTGGTGCCCATATATTTAGTTTTGTTTTTATAAAAATGCAGATTATGTTTATCAAAAATAATTTTATTTTGGGTATCATAATGATGCTTGGATTCAAAAAATATATCACTTTCATGTTCTTTGACATACTTTATTGTTTCTAAGACATAATAACTGTAAACTGTCAAAATTTTAAGATCTTTAAAGAAGTTTTGACACTCTCTGTGCTTTTTAAACCTAACATGATTCATATTGCTTTTTTTTTTGTTTTATCAGAATTTTGTCCAAATTATATATTGAGGTAGCTCCATATATACAAATTCCGTATGCCAGATGAGAGTGTATTAAAGAATAATATATTGTTTTCAGCACTGTAAGGTCAGATATTTTTGACATTTGCCACAGTGCATATATTCCAGATGACATCTTTTTCACTACATTATCAACATGATCATTCCAAGATAGATGTCAATCAATGAAAAGTCCTAAACATTTTGTCTGATTTGCTTTATTTATTATGTTATTGCCAACTTTGATTTTTGGATCCAGAGCTATTTTATTTTGTTTTGTGGAGAAACTTGCTGTCATTGATTTGCTTGTATTTAATAGAAGGTTATTTTGATCTACAAAATTTTGAATACTCATTAAGTCCAAATTGGCTGAGAGCTCAATATCAGAACTGGAATTTCCTTTAACAATTAAATTAGCGTCATCTGCATATAGTGACATCGAACTGAAGCTGGTACTCTTAGGCAGACCATCCAGGTAACACAAAAAAAGTAATGGACCCAGGATGGATCCCTGAGGTACTCCATACTTAATCACCTGAGCTTCACAGACATAGTTTCTTAAATAATTACAATAATTACCATAATCTAGATATTTTATTTCAACAAACTGATGCCTATTACATAAATAAGAGGAAAACCAAGCACACTCTTTTCCTTGAATACCCAGTGATTTTAATCTTTCAGTCAAAACAGGGTGTGCCACACTGTCAAAAGCATGGGAGAGGTCAAGGAAAATACCTACTACCTTTTCACCCTTATCAACTGCATCAATTATGTTTTCAATAAATTCAACTGCAGCAGTTATTGTGGACTTCCCTTGCCGAAAACCATGCTGCTCTTTATCTAACAAATTATTCGATTCTAAAAAGTTTACTAACTGATTGTATACTACCTTTTCAAATGTTTTTGAAAAGGATGATAGCAATGAAACAGGTCTATAACAAGTTATATCTTTACGGTCACCTTTTTTAAAAATAGGGATAACTTTTGAAATTTTTAATTTGTCTGGGAAATGACCTGAGATGAAAGATGAATTAATTAGATGAACTAGGGGTTTAAGTAAAAATTGTGAAGATTTTTTATAAGGGTCATAGGAATACAATCGATACCAGTAGAATATTTATTGTCAAATAAAGAAATTACCTTTAGTAATTCCTCTTCTGTAATTGGTGTGAATCTGAATTTAGCATTAGTTTTTAGAGGAGGAACTTCCAGTTCGGTCCAGCCGTAGAAGGCTGTTAATGTCTTCTGTCCAGTCCGTACTCTTGTACTTTGCTGAGGTGTGGGCAGACGCTCTAAATAAGGAGGTATATAGGATGCGGCTCGCCCGAGTAGCATCCGCCTACCAAACAGTGTCCGAACCCGCCCGTCCTGGTGGTTGCTGGAGTCATCCCCGTCAAACTTTTGGCGGCGGAGAGAAAAGCAATTTATCAGCGCCGTGGGGAGGACCAGGCACGAACAGAGGAACGCACCCGCACCTACCAGCTGTGGCAGGAGAGCTGGGAACAGGAGACTCGGGAACGCTGGACCAGGCGACTGATGAAGCAAGTCCAACCTTGGGTTAATCGGCGGTGTGGAGAGGTGGATTTCTACCTCACCCAATTTCTGACGGGTCACGGCTTTTTCCGGTCGTACTTGTTCAGGATGGGCAAAGCCGTGTCACCCGATTGCATATACTGCCCAGGCATTCCCGATGACGTGGAACATACCATTTTCCACTGCCAGCGTTGGGAAAGGCCCCGCCTGGAGGCTCAACAGTTAGTAGGACTGCTGTCGGTGGACACGGTCATACCGATGATGACGGAGGGTGAGGACAATTGGACCTGTGTGTCACATTACATACAGGGTATTCTCCGCGCCAAGAAGCTCGACCTTGACCGGGGTCATGAAGTATCCAAATGCCAAAAACGGTGAGAGCCCTGAGGGCTTAGGTAACACGTTGGCCTGACTTAAAGTAATGTGACAAACAATTCCAGGTCTGTGTCCAACAGAGTAGAGGGGGTTTTTTAGTGAGTAGTCTGTGATAGATTCAGGAGTCTCACACTACAGGCGTGCTACCTGTGTGCGTAAAAGCATTTTCCCTCCTCTCCCTTAAAAAAAAAAAACCTTCAAACAAGTACAAAATATATAGAATTTTGGTTAGTTGTATAAGCATCTTTAAAATGAGCAAGAAACTTTCAGAAATCATCTCTGATCTCCTAATTAGAAAAATTCCTCGTTGTAGGGTATTGGGAGGGGGCTACCTCCCTGCACTGAAATATTACATAGAATGGAGACATAATCTGAATGGCAGGCGGGGGTCCAACCCGCCTTACCCCCAAAAATTTACAATGCCGCCCCTGAGTAGAAAAGGTTGGAGGCCCCTGGTTTAAAGTATTAAACTTGATAATACAGTAGTTTTCTCTTATTTTGTAAAAAAGGACATAACCACTTTGCTCACTACTTGCAACTTGCAACTATTCCTCATTTGGACTTTTCAACATTTAAGTGGTAATTTAATAAAATAGTAGTTCACATTGCATTTAGTTGCATTCACTCACTAAACTAGACTGAACACAACATTCATTTAATGGACACCTAGAAACCCCTACCAAGGAGATGTGCACTTAACAGAAGATAACGTCTAGAGCACATACACCAATACACCATCAGACGGCAGCATGAATGTGGTGACGTAGCTCAGTGTACATTCAAACTTTTAGGTTGGAATTCAGTTATAAAAGTAAAGAGTACTTGAACACAACTGTTTCTATGGCAGTGTTCTAAATTACTTATGACTTACATGGGTTGTTTGGACCTCTGCAGGAGTGGATCCTCCTCGTAGAGCTGTCTACTGCTACTGTAGTAATCTAAACATATCAAAATATCAAATAAAAACAAGTACTTAGTCAAATTACAATTTTTACTTTGATCAGACACCAAAAGTGTAAGGAAATTAACACAGAAACATTGATTTTTATATCTACTAGGCTATTGTATTCATTTTAATAATGGAGTAGGCTTAATTTATCTACCCTTTAATTAATAAGACAGTAGTTATGCCTAGGTAGAGTTTATTCCAGATCATCCCAAGTGTACGTACAAGTGCCTTAGATGCTGAAAACAAACCTATATTAGGTGATGATACCTAATTCTAATAATAGGCAACAACAACAATCACATCCTACCACCAGTGATTTCATTTATCGGATAACAGTTTTTTTTTTGTTTTTTTTATGCAAAAGAGCCAGTTATATCAAACAAATTGAAACCTAGCAAGGAGAACTATACCATTTTTTTTTTTTTATATATATTAATCTTTATTTACAATCAAAAACTGAAAAAATTACTTTTTATTCTTAGTAACACTTCTATTTATGTTGGGACTTGGGTAAGGTATGGAAAATGCATGAGAAAACATTATTATCATTATAGGTCCAATAACATACCAACTGCAAAATATTAATGGAAATCACTAACCAATCCAAGTGTACAATTACTGCGGTACAGTTTTAGTAACAAAATCAGATATGAACGGCTAGTCGAACCGTTTACCACCCGTGTACACGTTGACCTGTCATTGTCTCGATATAGTCAACATATTATGTAATATATGGTTATTTAAATTTTCCCTTGTCTGTTTATGTTTCTTTTGTTATCCCAATTTATGTCATTTTTACATGTGAGTTCTGTTAATGATTTTAATGCAAGTTATAACTTATTAATTAAATACCTAATTGTTCTTCCAAGTGCAGCTTTTTTTTGTGAGAAAATAAAACAATCTAAAAATGACCACTGGTCAATGTGTGCCACCTGTGGCAACACCCAGTATTGTGTAAAACAGCACATGACAAAGTTCTAATAAATGATGGCACAAGGTTCTAATGGCGCACATCCGAGTTTTATGGATCACTGTCTGTGGTACACATCAGAGATTTAATAAATATTTTTAAATCGGGAAAAAATACTAGGAGCGAACAAGTTAATTGCCAATCTGCATACCAAATACTTAGCTCTATGTTAATTTAGAATACAATTAACATGTTATTTCAGATCAAATTATTAATAGAAACATTGCTAATGTGTGTTCAGTGTCTTATTGTGAGGAAAACCCCAACAACAGCAACAGAAATTATGTTATACCACTACATTTCTATGTTAGTAATAAACACTGTTAGGAAACAACAACAAATTGATTTAACTTACTTATGTTTCCTCGGAAAACTGTCAAATAAAATAAAAAGTATTAATGGATTTACACCTAATAAACTCGATCCTAAACACGTTTAACTACAAACAACAAAAAGTCAAACACAAACATGGAAGGGAAAGACAATGTTTCACTGATATTTTGTACATTTTGCAAAACCATCTCATACAAAATTAATATTGGTAATAATATACATCATTTAAACCTTAAAACTTTGTTTTGTTTTAACAATAGCTAAGAAACGAGGCTTAAAGAGAATTCCATTTGTCTATTAGTTTTTTCTCTTTCTGGGAGTAGCTTTGTATTTAGATGTTTAACACATTAATTGTCAAAAGTTCCTAAGATTCAATATATATGGCGGAATTTAATCTAGGGAACATGAAGCCTACCTTGTTTTCTGGTAATTCTTTTAAAAGAATGGTCAAAATGTTTATGAACTTAAATTCAAATTATATATAGGCTACAAGGTTAGGCAAAAGTCTGGAACCCCCCAGTTAACCTTTTAACGCGTTGCAGTAGGAAAACCAAACTCCGCACATATTTACAACATAAGAAATTGCACTTTTTCATCAAAGTTGCAACTTTGCCTCAGCCCCCAAAATGGGGTATTTTGGGGGCAGCCCCAAATTTTCAAATGTAAACACCTATCATGTGACCCCTCATTTTAAAGGGTTTGTCCAGACAAATTGAATGGCGCAAACTAGAGGTCAGTATCGCACCCATAATCAAAATAGCAGCCATTTTAATTTAAGATGAGCAAGCACGATAAAGTCTGGAACCCCCCAGTTAACTTTATAACGTGTGGAAGTGGGAAAACCAAACTCGGCACATGTTTACAACATAAAGAAATGTAATTTTTCATTAAAGTTAGAACTTGTACCCGGCCCCCAAAATGGGGTATTGTGGGGGCAGCCCCAAATTTTCAAAAGTAAACACCTATCATGTGACCCCTCATTTTAAAGGGTTTCTCAAGACAAATTGAATGGCGCAAACTAGAGGTCAGTATCGCACCCCTAATCAAAATTGCAGTCATTTTTAAATATCCCCTATTAACTTTTTAACAGGATACAGAAGGAAAACTAAACTCAGCATACCTTTATAAAAAAAGAGAATTCACCTTTTGGTCAGTATTAAAATATTAATTTTTTAAAGTTAACTGGGGGTGTCCAGTCTTTATCTTTCTTGCTCATCTTAAATAATTAAAATGACTGCCATTTCGATTAGGAGTGCGATATTGACCTCTGGTTTGCGCCATTCAATTTCTCTTGATAAACCCTTTAAAATGAGGGGTCACATGATAGGTGTTTACATTTGAAAATTTGGGGCTGCCCCCAAAATACCCCATTTTGGGGGCTGGGGCAAAGTTGTAACTTTGATGAAAAGGTGCAATTTCTTATGTTGTAAATATGTGCCAAGTTTGGTTTTCCTTCTGCAACGCGTTAAAAAGTTAACTGGGGGGTTCCAGACTTTTGCCTAACCCTGTATAGTAGAATCTTTAACTTGATAGAAGTAAACATCCCCTCCCCTTGTGAAAGCTGAGTATTAGAGTCAAGAATTGAGCCACTTACTGTGCTAATGTAAGTTACTCTCCAATACGTCATTTCTTTAACCAACCCAAAAATAAAAGACGACTATAAGTGTACCTTATATGTCACATTATATGTCAACTACAGTATCAAAAACTATGAGGTTCAATGGAATTTCAATAGTAGCTCAATCTCTGAGTGGCTCATTCTAATTTATTCCGAACCAAAGGTGAACAATATTACAACCCTGGTATCAACAAGTCAGTGGTAAGAACTTACCTTCAGGTCTGGGCGGGGGTGGTCTAGGCGGGTCTGGAGGTTCATCTAGTCCACTGCGACTGCGGCTGTGCGTAGGGGAGGCTGGACGAGGGGGTGGAGGTGTGAGTGAGAGGCCCCCGTCTAGTAGAGGGCCCCGCGACCGTCCCCGAGGCACCAAGTTGCTCTTGTCATCCAACACGTTCTGTCTTGTCGGAGGCTGCACGTATAGGTTTTGTGATGTGTATGCATTGCCGTTCAACCCCTCAAGGTAATTGCCTGAAAATGAAAGATTGTTCATAAAATAGAATCATCTCAGAAATTACATACCTACCTTATTAATTGCAATGTCAACTTTTCACAGTACTTATTTTTTGCAGAAAGTGTCTAGGATCAATCATTTTATAGTCAGACACAATCGGTCATCAGACGCCTCAATAAATAAGACATGGGTTGATATCTGAATAATACTGGATTGTTGTGTGTGTTGTAACAGGAGTATCTTACCAGTCACTGATGAGTCGCAGACCTATCTGCGGTCCTAACGGTGATTCGTAGTGATTATTGGATAGAATAAGTACAGGCCTATTAAATACAGCTGTACAGGTGGGTTAATAAGTTGAATCAATCAGTTTCATAAATTGGAACTCGTTGGTTGAATTTAGTCAGTGGCGGTTCTAGGACCTTGTCAAGGAGGGGGCGACCGGTGGGGGGGGGGGGTTTGGGGGGAGTGGAGCAACCATTTTTAAGCTTATTAACTATTAACTATAAAGTTATATGAACTATAAACTTTATATTAACTATAAAGCCATTTTTAACACCTAAAACTGTGCCCATTGTCCATAAACTCCCATTTCACCTGTTGTTTCTCATGAGCAAATAGATATTTAAAATATTAAACTATGACGATTGCTTTCATGAATTTCAAAACACACTGTACACTACAGCCATATCCTCCTAAAAGCCGTTTGGTGAGTTAGGAGACAATTTGACAACTATGAATATGAAATCAGCTGTTTCCCTGACTGCTGTAAAAATTGGACGATGCGTACAGCTTTCCATAGCGTAATATTGTTTTATTCGTCTTGCTATTGCCCCACAAAGTTTATCCATGTGGAACTTAACTCTCCTGCTATCGCTTATTTAGTTTAATAAAAACTACATTGATGTCTGTTTTATGACATTGCGTGTTTTAAGTACGAAATGTATGATTAAATTTATTTTTCCGGGGTCCAAGGGGGGAGGCTTTAGCCCCTGTAGGCCCCCCCCCCTTGGAACCCTGAATTTAGTATTATTTTCAGTAATCTAACCATTTACTCTTTTGACATAATTGTCACATAAATGTCAAATTATAGTGTCAACTGTAACCAGTTAAGAAGATTTCATAGATAACTTACATATTGTTACAAAGGTAACTTACACGTTGTGTTATAACATTGTGACAAACACACACAATCATTTAATAAAAAAATAACAAACAGAATAAAGCCACAAGTCTAGAGCCACACCTTTTCCCTGCAGTGCCGTAGACTCCGTGGGGTAGGTTGAGCGAGGGGTGTCTCTACGGACCACCAGGTTCAGCTTCTCCTTGCTGCTCTCTATGAGCTTACGTGCTTCCTTGAGACTCATTCCATCTGTGGGGTGATTGTTGATCTTGAGAAGTACATCGCCCTCTTGTAGCTGCTGTCCTGCCCCAACCTCTCTCACAAAGATCTTGCAGCCCAGCACCAGGCCAAAGTCTGAACACACACAGAAATATCAACACAGGACACGTGAAAAGTCTTAAATAGGTTTGACGAGGTACTTTACAGTAATGATTTTTACATTTAACAATTGTTTTTCATTATTTACAGTGTGTCTGGTCTTTTTTCTTTTTATATAGGCCTATTGGTGTGATTTATTTAACTACATTTCAACTGAAAATGTCATGCTAATACAATCAATGGATTTTCAGATTTTCTAGTGAACCAGAGTCCTGCTAATCTAAACTAATTGGTACCAGACAATGTTCGGATTACCTCTTTTATTTGGACTTGCCAGAAATGTAGTAAAATTACATAAAACATCAAACCATGTACTTCTAAGACTATTAATATTGCTTTCCCAATTAAGTAAAAACCATAATTGTGGATTATCTATGGTTATAGAGCAATTGCGGCAACATTCTTGATCACCTTCCAATTAGTATACTGTACACTTACTCCCGTCCACCAAAATCCAAGTACGATTCCCCATTTTCCACGGATCCCATTCTCCTGTGCACCAAGATTAGAATTTCAGAAGCTATGTGACTTTGTTCATAATTTAATGACACAATAACCATTTTCTACAACATATGGTTTGGGCACTCATGTGCATTAGGATTGCCACAGACGTAATTAGGTGCATAGTATTCACTCAACACTTTGTCCTTACTTGCAACCTATAGCAAGAATAGAGTTGAATAGAATTTTTGCTTCTCTCTCACACTCAAATTTAATTGTTATTTTGGCACATTTTTCAATTTAGTTATGGATATTATTTATTTTATTAGTAGATATGATTTCATCAGTTATTACCGTCCTTTTTCCTGGTCTTGGTGAGCTGCAGTCGCAGAGTTTGTGGTTCAGGTGAGGCTGGCAGAACCACCCGACGTCGTACAGTGAGTGCGACTGTGTTGCCACTGTCACGCAACACCTGAACAGCTGTAGCATACTCTACGTTGTCAAGAGACACTCCATTGGCTGACATGATCCTATCATTGACACTGTAACATCATAGTCCAGTCAGTTCTTTCATTTAATTTATCTAAAATTTGACTGAAAGAAGCAGGAGGGGGGTGGCTGGTAGAGCACAGAAAAATAAGTTTAAACAAGGAGAGTTTGTACTGCCATTTTGACATTTAAAATATTTGATGGTTTGTTATTATTGCAAATTGAAAAATTTTTATCATATTACTTGCTATTAAAAAAAATTTTTTTATCAATTCAAGTTGTGTTATTGCATTATTTTAACAATTTGTGTACAAATGCCATGGAAAACATTGTTTATAGTAATGGTTGATTATAATTCAATTAACTAACTAATAAGTTTGCCAACCTTGAGGCCCTAACATTATTTTTGCTCGGGGACTCCTTTATCATTAGCAGTCCGGCACTGTTTTATCCTTGGAGTTTTTTTCTTCAAAAAATTACCGGCTAGTAGTACACAGAAAATGCAAAAAGGGTATTGACGCAATTAAAAGTGTGTGTTTAAGAACAAATATGATTAGATAAAAGCTCAAAGATAGCTTAGCTAATAATTTACTAAATGGCAAACCACAGGGAAGCCCGACCTATTAATATTAATAAGTCTACCACCGCAATGCAGAATACTCTGAAGTTCTCTTCTATGTTGAAGATAAAACATTCAAATGGTATTTTCCTATTGAAGGGATAATGCATGAGATGCCTTGGCACAGGAATAGTGACTTCAATAAAAGATGGGATGCAGCCAGGGTTATGGTCGCAATAAAGGAGGTTGTGACACAATAAATATAAACCTGCTCACTTTTACTGCCACCACCACTTTCTTTTATCACCTGTGTCTGGATTTCTTCCACTAAGATTGCTCCCTATGTGTCAGTTTGCAGCCTTACAAACAGCTTGCAATGCCTTTCCTCCACATATATTCCCTTGCTTATACTGTTTATTCATATTGGCGGATAACATGTTTACCTAATCAAGAAGTTGTGTTAGTGTAACCGTGAGAAATTAAATGCAAATATAACATTTTTGTCTAAACCATTGACGTTTTTAAAATTTAGTAGTATAGCCTATATTTAAGTAAAAAATAATACTTTTTAATATCTGAATTAAAGTAGTTTATTTTAAAATTAGACTGCTAGGCCTACTTTTGAAAATAAATACTGAGCTTAAATCTTTGAATGAAGAAAAATGAAGGATTTCTAATAGGCTAGTGTAGAACAAAATATATAGCTTTAAGGTTTCCTTTTTGTGTTCAATTTTCGTGTTAGAAAACAAAAGCTCTTTTGAAAATTATGCTTTGCCATGTTCATACAAATTAAAATCAAGTTTTTATAGGCCTAGTTTAAAAATATAGACATAAAAGGGTTTTTTTACAATGACAATTAAAAACATGCTTGGAGTAGAAGAACATTATTTTACACTGAAACTACCTTGACACATCAAAGGAAAGGTGATATAAGGATCCTATCATATCATGGAGGGAAGCCAGAGAATATTACTTTTACGTTTGGTCAGCAAATTACGCCTATTATCATAAGGTTTTTATTTTCTTACCCACAGCAACTACATATATGAAGAAATGTTATTTAGAATGCTTTTGGGTTTTTATGTTTTTAAATTAGAGCTTTTAGAGTAATTTTTCATTTCATTTCATTTCAATATCTTTATTCAATACAATTAATTATACATTGTACATTGAATAGTGTAAATATTCTTAACCTTAGAAAACAAACCTTACAGTTATAGGCAAAAATTACTTCAAAAATTACAATTTATACAATAGAAACAACTAATAAAATCAAGTTAATTGAGGAAACGCCTTTTTAATGGAGTAAGAAGAAATTTCTATAAGATACCGTAACTTTTAAATTCTTTTTCAAATTTGCTGCTGCAAATTTCTTTAAATTATTTGGAAGAAAATGTAAAAACCTTCTTCCGGCACATCTGGGTTTTTTATTTGAAAAGAAAAGATACGAAGAAATGAAAAGAAAAGATTGTGACTCTTTTTTCTTAGAGCTTCTTCTTGTATTGTGGCATAATAGTACGTTATCCTGTATACCGTCTTTAGCAATGAGAGCCGTTTCAAAAATGTATTGGGCAAAGACCGTTAGTATTTTTAAATTTGTAAAATGAATGTTGACACTTTTATCACTTTTTAGTCCCTGCATTTTGCTGTAATTTTAGGATTCGAATAAGATTTTTCTTTGTTGTAGCTTCTATAAAGATATACTGTATGAAAAATGGCTATGGATAAGAGGTATATTGTTTTCAAAGTACTGATATTAGGCCTACATAGATAAGACATCTTTTTCATTGCAAATATCCCTGAATTTATCTTTGCACAGGCATCAACGTGGTCCTGCCAGGATAGGTGCTCGTCAATTTTCAAACCTAAAAAAACTATTTTTTCTACTTGTTTGATTTCATCCGAATCCAAACAAATCAGCTCTATTTTGTTTCTACATTGGCTGGAAATAAAACTACATTGGAAATAAAACTAGTTTTATTATTGTTTATTTCGAGATTATTAGATATAGTAAGTACCGTACTGTAATTTTTAATATTTGCAAGTTCTATAAAGGTATTAATTTTGATGTGTTGCTGTTTGACCAGGCCTTTCTTCGTATAAGATCTCTTATTAATTGTCTCCTCCTCCTGTTTTCAATAATTATTTTTTGAACTCGAGGCATTTTCTGATCTTCCATCAAAACTTAATAACTGTTTACATTTAATTTTATTGGTCTATAGCCTGGTGGGGCACACGGAAGGGACTATGGCCAACATGTCTTGTAGTGTCAGCGTTCACCGCTAGAACCGCTACGGTAAGTTGAAAAAATGTTAATAATTTTTTTTTTTTTTTTAGTTATAAAATTAACTATTTAATTATAAAATAAAATTTTTATTAAAAAAATAAACTGTCATAACCTAACCTAACCAACCAAACTTGCTGATAATATAACAAATAAGATAAAAATCAAATGAATGTTAGGTTATAATTTCTATAATAAATTAATTTTAAAATTTAGTATTATAAAATTAAATTGTCATAACCTAACCTAACCAACCAAACTTGCCGATAATATAAAAAAGCAGATATAAGATAAAATCGAATAAAGCTTTACTATTTTAAAAAAGTGCTGTTCATAAATAAAATTATAAATGCATCAAATTCTAACAAAAGATGTACAGTTATTCGCATTCTAAGAAAAATCTTTGACAAGAAGTTAGTGTCCCCGGCTGGTTTCGAACTGGAGACCTCCTGAACACCGAACACCAGTCCGAAACGCTATCAAGTGCCGCTGGAAACACATCATCTCGTTAGGGTAATCGTGTTGCCTCAAGAGAAGACATTAGCCACTAGAGATCTCCCGTGTGCCCATCCGGTCCATAACCTCCTGAATATTACTACAAACATCAATATTTAATCCCAAAAAATCTGCTAAGTTTCTTTTTATACACAGCTGATTTTTTTATCTGTTAGGTCATTCTTATGGGGGGGGGCGGGGTGTGTGGAATCAAACTTTGTGAGCGAACGCCCCCCATCCCCTTAAGAGTAAGAATATTTAAATTCTAAAACTTTATAAAAAAACTGCATATTGAGACAAATTTTGACACCTCAAACGTTGAAATTGGTCCATAAGTAAGGGAGGAGTAGTGTTCACAGAAAACGGCTTCACTTTTTATATACAGGGTGATAAAAAAAGTCTCAACACACCCAAAAATAAATTAAACTGCCATATTATATGCTGCCTTTTCTAGCTTTTTACAAGAAATAAAAATTTTGCCCCCCTCCCCCTTTTAGGGTAGATAGGGAGCAACTCAACATTTTCAAATGTAAATACCCATGTTGTAACCCATAATTTTTTCATCAATTTAAAGGTCTTAATTAGTAGAATACAATGCTACAAATTTGAACTCAAACGGATAATCGAGTTGAAAATGGCAGCCGTTCAAAGATATCTTCAATCTGCCATTTTGAATCTTTGAACGGCTGCCATTTTTTACTCAGTTGGTCTTTTGAGCCCAAAGTTGTGGCATTGTACTCTGCTAATTAAGACCTTTATATTGATCTATCCATACGTTTGTTATTTTCCTCCGACTTCTAGCGGGCCATCCCTCTGAGGAGGTACCGCATAACTGAATTATTATGTGTTAAAATGGTTTTAATGCCCTGCCCAGTAACTGTGTACCAAGTTTTGAAGCTCTATCTTTATTAGTTTTTGAAATATTTTATCATCCCGGGACTTTTTTCCACCCTGTATATGACCATTAATTTGTATTTTTTGTAAAGATTGTTCAATTACACCAAAAGAATTCTTTTTTACCAGACTTTTAAAATGGGGGTCACAACATGGCACCTCCTTCCGAATCTTGGGATCTTGTACCAGGTGGAACACGCATATCTACTTCTGACAACAAAGCAAGCATGACAAACCTATTTAATAGTTTAGAAAGGAAAATGTCATCACATACACAACGCCTGAAGCCATGAAGATCATGAATTGGGCCCGCTCGCAATAGAGCCACAGTCACCTCCCGAGGGACGGAAACTCAGGTTTAGTTGTCAAACAATTCTAAACTAACCAACCAAACTTGCTGTAACATTTCGAAATTCTGTTTTATATTCCCCACATGCCTTTTCTATTATCCAACGGAATTACTCGAATTAAAATTACAATTACATAGCATGATTTGTCTAGGGGGGTTTATTTGTCAAGCAATTAAGCCCTTAATTACACCCGAATATCTCGACTAACTCAGCGGCACCGGGGTACATGGTTTTATCATTAACTCATGCTTCTTTAATTCAGAATAAATTTTGCTCAAAAATTAATTTTTATATTTTGATCAAAGTGGTTTAGTTTAACACAATTTGTTAAGTGTGCGTTTTCTGAAATAAGCTTTGGCGAATATCAGTTTTCTGTGGAAACCTCTAGGAGACTTTGTCCTTTTGCTTTTGTTCACAGGCATAAACTACAATATTTAAAAATTTGAGTTGCCCCCTATCTGCCCTTAAAGGAGGTGAGGGCAAAATTTTGATATCTTGCAAAAAGCAAGAAAAGTCATCATATAAATATAATAATATGTTGAAGTTGCAAAATTTTATCTTACGCCATTTAATTTATTTTTGGTGTGTTAAGACTTTTTAAACACCCTAGTATGGAATAGAATAGATAGATTTAGTTGAACTAAGTATGTATTTTCAGGGCTTGTCATAAAATATTCATTTACCAAATATTGAAAAAGTCAAGGAAATAATACAAAAAATGTTGAAAGTTTACCTAAATTTTAGGGAAAGAGGTTTTCAACTATCCTAATCCTTACAGGTCAATATTTAAATTCCTGACTGAAATCGTTCACTGAAACCTAGATACAAGCCGAAGCCTCACAAAACAGGTGCTGGTAATCCAACACAATCAATCTAAGAATCCTTATACAGAGTAGGGATTTATCAGGTGTCAGTGACACACAGTTCAAAAAACATTCAAACCAAATAAATATGTGCTGATGTAAAATACGTCCCTTATCTCTCAAAGATATTGGAACTATATTTTAAGACTGAGGTGTTTGCTTAAGTAATATTTTTGAAGGGATAAATCTTTAACAAAATGTTTTAGTTCTACGTTAAAAGCGTAAAATAAATTCAATTCAAAACTATCAACAAGTTAAAAAAAAATTCCCTTAGCACTAGGTCTACTCGACAACTTGAACAAAGTTTCCTGTTACAAGCAATGATAAATAATGGTCTATCATTCAAAGTGAATACGGCTTTAAATAACTGTATCTTTCAATTATAACTGTAACTTGCAAACTTTCAATTGCAAACAAACTTCAATAGAAACCTTTGTAGTAAATCTGTAATAGTTGAAATCACTTATCTTAGTCTTACTTAACTGGTTTGGATTTCCTTTGAAAAATGCATTAAACTGCAACTTACAGGACCAAAAAGGGAGAAAACTACAATATAAAATATATGTAATGTTTCAATGTAATTCCGCACCTTTCAGAAACAAAACCAAAGCAATAAATAGCTTATTCCCTATATTGGGAAATCGACTAAAAAGGGGGAAGTTACTGTATAAAATATGTAATGCTAAAATTTATTCAGCAACTTGCAGTAGCAAAACCATTAAAGCAAATAAATAATACTAATCCATTACAATGATCTAAATTCCTTTATAGCATTACTATTTCCATATAAATCGGATAAAGGATCTCTTGCTATATTAATTTATAATCATTTTTTTCTTATTTACCAATATTAAATTAGTTTCAGATAAGTTTTGTATCGTTAAAAAAGATCAGTACATGTACTTTTGCATTACCATATTGGAAAATAAAAGGTAGCAAATAATTAACGAGAACTTATTTTATCATGCAAATCGGAATTCTAAACATGAGAATGTTGTATGATGAAGTAAACCGCAGTTATTAGCGTATGTTATTGGCAACTATTCAAAATCGATATTTCTGGTTGCATAGGGTACACAATTTCAATTAAACACAGAGACTTTTTACAATTTTACCTAACCCGCCATGTTAAACTTCCCTATCCTAAGCGTGATGTATACAACTTCCTTACTTCTCGAGTGATGTAAAGTATCAAAAAACTCACTCGGTGATGTAATGAAACCCATTTAAATAACATTGAGTGGATAACTTAAAAAATATAACTCTATGGAGCCAACGACGTTTAACGCTAGAAATCAGCTGTGTGCTTGAATTTTATTGTTATTGTTATGTTTTGGAGAATTTTCATAACCTAGCTTTTGTTTGTAAATGAACCTTACTGTTATAAGATGAGTGAAATGGGTAATGAAAAATATTGTTCGTAACCTCCTGTATATTGTCGGGTCAGGTAAAATCTTGTACGTTACACGTTACGCAAGAGCGTGTTTACATCACTTAGGGCCGGCGCGCACTATCCCGACCACGACCACGACCACGACTCCGACTGGTCGGATACGACCAGTTTTATAATAGGAATAAATAAGCGCGCACTGGTCGACTGGTCGGACCCTGGTCGGGCCCTGGTCGCACGACCAAAATTTTCCAGTTTGGTCGGGCCCGACCCGCTGGTCGTTGCAGCCAAAAATAGCACACAATGTAATGGGACGACGCGCACTACCCCCGACTTGCCTCCGACCCGACCAGTACACCACTCAACCCCCAGTATTCCTAGATCAATCAAACGGTAAGCACTAGTTTTTTGCGCCGGTCTGTGAAGTGACTCATTTGATAAAATGTCGCAGGATTTTGACACTTTTGAAACCTGTCTTCATATTGACGTAGCTCTTCATAAAATGTTGCAAAATGCCCTTTCAGACCTAACAGTTAACATTGGATATACCCAGTATAGTGTCTTCTTCCGCTTAACGTTACTTACAATACAAATGCACCATAACAACTACTTCTTCAACAATCATCTTGACACTGAAGTTTGTAAAACATTCGTTGCCTTGGTCGGGTCGTGGTCGGGTCGTGCTCTGGTCGCATGGTGAATGACAACCACTGGTCGGGCGTTTGGTCGTGGTCGTGGTCGTGGTCGGGATAGTGCGCGCCCGGCCTAGGTAAATTATGCAACTCGCTTCGCTCGTTGCACAACTTTCACCTGCGTGATGTAAAAACGCTCTTACTACACTTGTAATGTAAATAGCTATTACTTATGTTTTTCTCCTAGCCGCACCTTTTGCACGTGCCTAGGCCGGCTTTTGGTCAAAAAGTAAGTTAGTTTATCAACACATTTAACCATCACGAGTCAAATTAAGTACAATATGAGAGACAAATTATTCACAACAATGTGCGGTTTAAGTCAGAGGGTGGTAAAAAGCCATGAACTATTGGACCATGATCAAGACAACAGCTGGTAAACTCACAGCAGCTTTCCCTCGGCTGGTCCTGCCTTGAGAACATCTGATATCGCGATGGCAGGATCTCCGTTGGTGAAGTGTGGGTTGTCCCGACCCCCAGACACCGCGATGCCGAACCCATACCCGGGTACTCTGGTCAACGTGACATGGTGAAACTCCCATACCACCCGCTCTCCTCCCTGGAACACAACACTACTGCTTAGCAACAGAGGAACAGGGTACGGTACTCTGGTCAACGTGACATGGTGAAACTCCCATACCACCCGCTCTCCTCCCTGGAACACAACACTACTGCTTAGCAACAGAGGAACAGGGTACGGTACTCTGGTCAACGTGACATGGTGAAACTCCCATACCACCCGCTCTCCTCCCTGGAACACAACACTACTGCTTAGCAACAGAGGAACAGGGTACGGTACTCTGGTCAACGTGACATGGTGACACTCCCATACCACCCGCTCTCCTCCCTGGAACACAACACTACTGCTTAGCAACAGAGGAACAGGGTACGGTACTCTGGTCAACGTGACATGGTGAAACTCCCATACCACCCGCTCTCCTCCCTGGAACACAACACTACTGCTTAGCAACAGAGGAACAGGGTACGGTACTCTGGTCAACGTGACATGGTGACACTCCCATACCACCCGCTCTCCTCCCTGGAACACAACACTACTGCTTAGCAACAGAGGAACAGGGTACGGTACTCTGGTCAACGTGACATGGTGACACTCCCATACCACCCGCTCTCCTCCCTAGAACACAACACTACTGCTTAGCAACAGAGGAACAGGGTACGGTACTCTGGTCAACGTGACATGGTGAAACTCCCATACCACCCGCTCTCCTCCCTAGAACACAACACTACTGCTTAGCAACAGAGGAACAGGGTACGGTACTCTGGTCAACGTGACATGGTGAAACTCCCATACCACCCGCTCTCCTCCCTGGAACACAACACTACTGCTTAGCAACAGAGGAACAGGGTACGGTACTCTGGTCAACGTGACATGGTGAAACTCCCATACCACCCGCTCTCCTCCCAGGAACACAACACTACTGCTTAGCAACAGAGGAACAGGGTACGGTACTCTGGTCAACGTGACATGGTGAAACTCCCATACCACCCGCTCTCCTCCCTGGAACACAACACTACTGCTTAGCAACAGAGGAACAGGGTACGGTACTCTGGTCAACGTGACATGGTGAAACTCCCATACCACCCGCTCTCCTCCCTGGAACACAACACTACTGCTTAGCAACAGAGGAACAGGGTACGGTACTCTGGTCAACGTGACATGGTGAAACTCCCATACCACCCGCTCTCCTCCCTGGAACACAACACTACTGCTTAGCAACAGAGGAACAGGGTACGGTACTCTGGTCAACGTGACATAGTGAAACTCCCATACCACCCGCTCTCCTCCCTGGAACACAACACTACTGCTTAGCAACAGAGGAACAGAGGAACGTTCAAATTAGCCACAACTGTGCAAGTGTAAACTAACTCATTGGCACGGAATTGTTCAATGGATTTTTTCAATGATTTAGTAATGAATAAAACTACAAAATTGTTTTTCATTCAAATTCATTGCTTCAAGAAACAGTTCGTAAAAGAGTTTATTACAAACGCGGAAACGACAATACTGCGCGGACCGAAATGGGACTTTCTTGACAAGTAGTGAACGATACCTTTCATCACAATGCAAATAACCGCAAAAAAGGTTCTTGGTTGTAAATAATAAAATATTTTTACACTAGCAACAGAGCCCGTTGTGGTCTCTAGGATAATAATGGTTATGAAATCCATACACCACTTTACTCACTAATAATTAATTGCACAGATTAAGCACATAACTTTAGAAACACTTCATGAGTAAAACACTTTTTCGCTACACTACTGTGAAATGACCTGTTTTCGTTACATGTATATCACCTGCGGAAATCCATCATTACATTGTTTACTATGGAAAAAGAATGTTTACCATGCTAAAGTAATGTTTACAATCTTTTTTTGGATTTTGCCAACGTAAACAAAACATAGGTGCTCCCACGAATAGTACACGGATGTATGGTGCAATATTTAAAAATGCCATTGCACATCACCTATTATAATGTTATAATAATCTATATTCTAAGCAATATCAAAGCGTTGTATGTATTACTCTTTAGAAAAGACATTTTTAAATTCAATACTCTTTCCTTACTGCTATACTGGTTTTTAAATGTTTTTTTGTTGTTGTTTTATCATGGCGATGGATAATAAAACTTATATGAAGTTCAAGTTAGTTAATATAATTTATTTTAACTACGTCCAACCTGTAACTAGCAAAATCGGTGTCAGTAAAATATGGAGTGATAAATATACCGCGGTGACAACCCCAAAGTTGGCGGGAAGGGATGATTATCAGCCACTGCCTCCATGATCGATGCCATCTCGTGATTGACGACCGAGCTCTGTCGTCGCCATAGAGTAATAAACAACAGCACCGTTATAAATATGAATACCACGGCTTATACAAATGTATCTAGATTATTAAATATATTTTATAATTTTAATCACATAAGTAATAACAATTTTTGAGTGTCATAACACCGCCGCAACAATAAATAAATAATCATTAATCCTCGGTAAACTCGAGATAAAAATATAAATTAGTCGACGATGGTTTTTCAGTGTGTTTTGTGAATACAAAAATAAATTTCAGGTACACTTATGATAAAAATATGTTGCTGCAAAAGTACAAACATGGTTTTAACTTCTGTTTCAAAATAATAAAAAAATACTGTTCACGCGATGATGTAGAAAATTCTACTTAGGAGATTGTGTATGGGACGTATTGGATACAGCGTTGTCACGTTTAATTTGTGCAACAAATATAACTTTATTTCACAAGTAGCTACCCCAGTGTAGCGTCCACAACGATGCACGGACAGCTAGTAACTATTGTCCACACCCTAACACATGATCGCCTCAAGATATTTAGAGCTCGGAGATTTAACGGCCACTGAGTTGCACGGTCATTAAACATGTCACAACATTGAAACTAAAATGTGAGTGAGAGTTCAAAGCAGAGAAGTAGCAGACACTAGCCACTCAACCGCGAGTCTCGACGTATCCATCCACTGTAGCACAACTCTCTCTCTCACACACACGCACTGACGTCGCAGACACTAGCCACTCAACCGCGGGTCTCGACGTATCCATCCACTGTAGCACAACTCTCTCTCTCACACACACGCACTGACGTAGCAGACACTAGCCACTCAACCGCGGGTCTCGACGTATCCATCCACTGTAGCACAACTCTCTCTCTCACACACACGCACTGACGTCGCAGACACTAGCCACTCAACCGCGTCACGTCTCGACGTATCCATCCACTGTATCACAACTCTCTCTCTCTCACACACACGCACTGACGTCGCAGACACTAGCCACTCAACCGCGTCACGTCTCGACGTATCCATCCACTGTAGCACAACTCTCTCTCTCACACACACGCACTGACGTCGCAGACACTAGCCACTCAACCGCGGGTCTCGACGTATCCATCCACTGTAGCACAACTCTCTCTCTCACACACACGCACTGACGTCGCAGACACTAGCCACTCAACCGCGTCACGTCTCGACGTATCCATCCACTGTAGCACAACTCTCTCTCTCTCTCACACACACGCACTGACGTCGCAGACACTAGCCACTCAACCGCGTCACGTCTCGACGTATCCATCCACTGTAGCACAACTCTCTCTCTCACACACACACGCACTGACGTCGCAGACACTAGCCACTCAACCGCGTCACGTCTCGACGTATCCATCCACTGTAGCACAACTCTCTCTCTCTCACACACACACTGAAGTCGCAGACACTAGCCACTCAACCGCGGGTCTCGACGTATCCATCCACTGTAGCACAACTCTCTCTCTCTCACACACACACACTTAAGTCGCAGACACTAGCCACTCAACCGCGGGTCTCGACGTATCCATCCACTGTAGCACAACTCTCTCTCTCTCACACACACACACTGAAGTCGCAGGCACTAGCCACTCAAACCGCGGGTCTCGACGTATCCATCCACTGTAGCACAACTCTCTCTCTCACACACACACACTGAAGTCGCAGACACTAGCCACTCAACCGCGGGTCTCGACGTATCCATCCACTGTAGCACAACTCTCTCTCTCACACACACACACACTGAAGTCGCAGACACTAGCCACTCAACCGCGGGTCTCGACGTATCCATCCACTGTAGCACAACTCTCTCTCTCTCACACACACACACTGAAGTCGCAGACACTAGCCACTCAACCGCGGGTCTCGACGTTTCCATCCACTGTAGCACAACTCTCTCTCGCACACACACAGCAGACACTAGCCACTCAACCGCGGGTCTCGACCATCGAAGTATATAAGCTAGGCGCCCACCGGGCAACTCAGCGGGTGACGCGGCGCGGCGCGACGCCGTGGAAAAAAGTTGCCACGTATCCGTGCCATGTTATCTTATGGACTGACGCCCACCTAGCAACCCAGCGGGTGGCGCAACGCGGCGCGGAAAAAAAACTTCTTCTCGAATCCGGCAGTGAGAATTCGGTGGAGAATTTCTTCCTCTCGTGTTGCCGCGCCTCCGTTGAGTTGCCTGGTGGGCGCGGGGTAGAGGCACGGAAACGGCGTCTGCCCCTCGTCTGCCGCTCATTCGGGTGTTTTCGGAAAGTGTCGCGAGCCCTTCGGGAGTGTTCGGGTCCGAATCGAAGTGCACTGTGCATCCCCTCCAAAAGAATTAATCTCCGCGCTGCCCCGCGCTTCCGCTAGAGTTGCTTGGTGGGCGCGAACCCTGGAGGGAGAAGCGGACGGAAGTTTTTCTCCGCGTCGCGTCACCCGCTGGGTTGCCCGGTGGGCGCCTAGCTTAACACAACTGGATCGCCGGGTAGATAGGAGATGTGGGATAAAAAGCGCGCCGTTTCGGTAACCTTCCTTCACCACTATGGGG
The DNA here is from genome assembly GCF_028750875.1 of Macrosteles quadrilineatus. Taxonomy (NCBI): domain Eukaryota; kingdom Metazoa; phylum Arthropoda; class Insecta; order Hemiptera; family Cicadellidae; genus Macrosteles; species Macrosteles quadrilineatus. The sequence goes on from NW_026542594.1 coordinate 78,234,636, forward strand.
GACCCAACGCAGATATGTCAGTTCCTCAAGCCGTGCACGCGGTTGTTAATACGCTCCTGGCCGTGCATACAAAAAGTTGACTGCAATTAAAGTCATATATTCGGAATCTGCATTAACTGCAGAATCTGACAGTATAAATATAATCTTATTTAAATCATAATTCGAATTTTAACAACTAAAAATGTTAAACAAATATCACACAGCAGACACTAGCCACTCAACCGCGGGTCTCGACGTATCCATCCACTGTAGCACAACCCTCTCTCTCTCGCACACACACACACACTGAAGTCGCAGTGTGCTACAGTCGAAAATCCTACGTACTGAGGTAGTTCGTAAGGCATGGGTGAAAGATACTATAGCTTACAACGCTTTGTCTTTTCAGTTTGGCATTGTTAGAAATCTGGAAAGCTCGTCACAGGACAGTATTTACATAAGCCTACGTCTGTGTCTAATTTGATGACAACACGTCGTTTTTCTAACTAACTAAAACTTTGACATCGGAATGAAATATGTCTTTTTGTTCTATCCGCAGTCAAAGATTACAGAATGCGGAAAATAATTTGGAAATGGTGCTATAACATTAGGTTTGAGTACTTACAAAATTTAGAATATAGTTTGGAAATGGTGCTGTAACATTAGGTTTGAGAACTTGCAGAATTTGAATTTAGTTTGGAAATGGTGCTATAAACATTACGTTTGAGTACTTAAGATCATTTTATTCATCATGCAACCTAACCTTTTCGTACATTCATCACAAAACAAGTTGATGTCGTAAGCAGCATCTCAGAAATCGGTAGCCCCTTACTTTTTAAGATACGTTTACGTGAATGTAAACGCAACATATTTTTATAGGTGCCGATAACATGCCCATGGAAATAAACACACTCACACATACACAGAGAGAAACAGAGGTGCAGCTATATTAAAAAACGTTGCTAGTCATTGGAAAAGGTCAGCCAAATGTCTACCGAGTTGCGTTGAAGCCTTCACTGACCAGTTGTACGGTTGAACGCATAGCCAACCACCGTCAACTAACTGTGAACACCTTTACACCTTTGATCTGATTATAGTCTAACCCTAACCATTGATTATGATACTCAAAGTAGAATATATATTGTCAATGGCGAAACAAGTTGATTACGACCGGTAGAGTTAAGTATTCGAATGATGTTGAATTGCGCAGGTATATCTCAGAATTCAAAAACTACCCTAGCTAATAATACTGTAGGTTAAATTCCACACATGGTTTACTGAAGAGTACTGTTGAATTGCGCAAACACACTGGAGAAATTATACAAGTTTTTTTGAGAATGATGACGTCAAACTTTTACTCTATACCATTTGAGAGTGAGATTTATACTCTCTGCACTCTTGCTTACTCAAATGTAAGAACTAAGTATTTTGTTGAGAAGAGCTTCGAGAAAATGTCCCTCCCTATGAACGTTCAAGGAATAGGAATATGGAGAAAAGGTGAACTATTTATATAATAGTAAAATTGTAAGACGTTAAAATACTTGAGAGTGTCCCAGAGCCAAGGATTCATTCAGCAGTTTTATCTCATTTTACGGACCAGCTTATACGTAAAATACGATCTCGTTTATAGCTTCAATTAAGATGCTTACGAGATATAAAGTCCGAGTTTAGGGGTAGTTCGAACGACATTGACAAGGGAGCAATCAAGGGAGTTTGTCTGTACTCTACGTCTCCGTGCTGGTTATTTGTGTTTTACTGCCCGCTGGAGAATATAGGGGGGGGGGGTATGTGAAACACTGGATGAAACAGTCTACATTAACACACACTAAATATCGTTTGAATATTCTCGCGTGTTATATAACGTAACGAGGATATTGAAGTAGTATGACATATACGAGTTTTGATACATGCAAACGAAATTATCACACATAATGTCAGAGAAAAGCGAATAGTGTACCAATAGATTATCGTAGTAAGTATAGCAAATAAGTATTGATAAGGTTTTTGATAATGAATAATTTTAATTTATAGGCATATGTATGGAAAAATAGCCTAAAATAACTAAACTAACCAAGCAAAACTCCGGTCTTTTGAGCGTTTAACAGACAAACTACAATACGAGTGTATTACAACCTACAACTTGTTCAGTAGCCAATGCTATGTTGCATTGCTCGTGTATTACAGTGCCACATAGAAGACACGCCACGCAATAGGAATAATCATAAATTATTACTTGAACCCTTTCGTGTAACATGTCTAGCTATCTCGTGAAGAGTTAAACGATTTGTTTCTGAGAGACCTAAAATGCAAAGTTCTATGTTGAGTTACGGATGACAAGACTTAGAACATCCAGAATGAGTTATATTGTGGATTGGATTCAATTCTGTAAATATTGATTTCCTTTTTATGGTTTTGATATTCGCGTACAATATCAAAATGCCCTATGTTTATTTCGCCAGAGTAAAATCTATGCGTAGCTCACCAAGGTAGATACGTAAAGTATACAATACACGCTCGTTTTTAAATACAATTAATTGAAGGAAGGGTGGTTTTAATCCTTAAAATATACAATTAATATGGGTCGAAGTAAAAATAAATAGAATAGTCCGAGGACAACGAAGTTTCAACCAAACAGTAATATGACCATATGACGATATGGTCGGATATAATCGTATTGTATTAAATTACGTCACGCATTCAGCCATGGTGTATTTATTGTAAAGCATTTATTAACTTTGTTGTATTTATTTTGCTGAGGTATGTAGTATTGTCTATGCCGTGTCATAGGTTTATAGTGTTCTACTGTATTTTGTAATTATAGTGCCTATAATTGTATCATTATAATCACATACGGTTTTGCTTATTATTGTATCATTAAAATCATATACGGTTGTATTTTTTCTAATCATTTGCATTAGCGAATTTTTCATATATTAAATATTCAAACATCTTTATTCATTTAAATGGACATGATACAATGAACAGCATAAATAAATTTTAAGATTAATTAATACAGTAGGTAACATTGAGGGTAAAATTTAAAAAAAATAAAAAGAGACTGAAACTATAAAATTGGCATTTCTTATCTATTACTTGAGGGAGGTGGAGAATTCTTCAATAGAATATATTGCTAGGTTTAATAGATATGCCTACTATTATAATAATATGCTGAACTGTGTAAGATTCGTTTCTTTTGCTATACGATTTGGAATACATACAATGAAGATTTTTAGATTTTGAAATTAACTTTGAGTTACTCATCCTCTTTCAGCTTTAACATAATCCTAATTCCTATTTTATGTTAGACCTAGACCCGGGACTACTTCAATTCTTCGTTTTAATGATCTCAGATATGTTAAAAACACCATCAGATAAAATGCATATATAATTAGTGGAAATCCAATAATACCACAAAATTTATGCTGGACTACTAAATATATGGATTACCGTAGGATTCAGTAGTGACATATATAAAAAGTATTTTTAAGTTACTAGCGATTTTAAATCACTTACAACAGGTTAAAACCAACGGCGGTCAGTTAGTTTTGACCAATAGAATACAACTGCTTCCAAATATTGAAGCGTGTGTTGAAGTCGTAAGATTATCTTCAAAACCGCGTTGTGCGTCGCTCACTTTGTCATTTACATTAGCAAGTTTAGGTCGCTCAGAGGGGCGAGCTCAGATATCGCGGTATCGGCGGGTTTCAATAATACGGCGCTCGTGGGAAATCATCTGGAAGACACAATGTTTGCAAATTGAACCGTTCTGCTCTGCCCTTCTCCACTCTCACCACACAACCACTACCTCAACCATTTACGAGACTGTCGTCACTACTACCACGACAAATTGAACCGTTCTGCTCTGCCCTTCTCCACTCTAACCACACAACCACTAACTTACCTCAAACCATTTACGAGACTGTCGTCACTACTACCCCGACAAATTGAACCGTTCTGCTCTGCCCTTCTCCACTCTAACCACACAACCACTAACTTACCTCAACCATTTACGAGGCTGTCGTCACTACTACCCCGACAAATTGAACCGTTCTGCTCTGCCCTTCTCCACTCTAACCACACAACCACTAACTTACCTCAACCATTTACGAGACTGTCGTCACTACTACCACGACAAATTGAACCGTTCTGCTCTGCCCTTCTCCACTCTAACCACACAACCACTAACTTACCTCTACCATTTACGAGACTGTCGTCACTACTACCCCGACAAATTGAACCGTTCTGCTCTGCCCTTCTCCACTCTAACCACACAACCACTAACTTACCTCAACCATTTACGAGACTGTCGTCACTACTACCCCGACAAATTGAACCGTTCTACTCTGCCCTTCTCCACTCTAACCACACAACCACTACCTCAACTATTTACGAGACTCTCGTCACTACTACCACGACAAATTGATAATTGATTCGTTGATACAGATTTATTAGCTGCCACAACAACCAGTTCAACCATCGTACGAAACCACTTCGTACCACCGTACATACCGTGAAACTCCCTCCACGGCCAGTGCTACAACACAACCACCGAATCTACAATCGGTCTAACCAACGCACGCCCATCGTTAAACTATCTCCACAACCATCGACACAACAACCGGCTCTGCAATCAGTCCAACCAACGCACTCCCATCGTGAATATCTCTCCACAACCATCGACACCACAACCGACTCTGCAATCAGTCCAACCAACACTCCCGTCGTGAAACTCTCTCCACAACCATCGACACAACAACCGACTCTGCAATCAGTCCAACTAACGCTCTCCCATCGTGAAACTATCTCCACAACCATCGACACACCAACCGACTCTACAATCAGTCCAACCAACGCACTCCCATCGTTAAACTCTCTCCACAACCATCGACACAACAACCGACTCTGCAATCAGTCCAACTAACGCACTTCCATCGTGAAACTCTCTCCACAACCATCGACACAACAACCGACTCTGCAATCAGTCCAACCAACACTCCCATCGTGAAACTCTCCCCACAACCATCGACACAACAACCGACTCTGCAATCAGTCCAACTAACGCACTCCCATCGTGAAACTATCTCCACAACCATCGACACAACAACCGACTCTGCAATCAGTCCAACCAACGCACTCCCATCGTTAAACTATCTCCACAACCATCGACACAACAACCGACTCTGCAATCAGTCCAACCAACGCACTCCCATCGTTAAACTCTCTCCACAACCATCGACACAATAACCGATTCTACAATCAGTCCAACCAACGCACTCCCATCGTGAAACTCTCTCCACAACCATCGACACAACAACCGACTCTGCAATCAGTCCAACCAACGCACTCCCATCGTGAAACTATCTCCACAACCATCGACACAACAACCGACTCTGCAATCAGTCCAACCAACGCACTCCCATCGTGAAACTCTCTCCACAACCATCGACACAACAACCGACTCTGCAATCAGTCCAACCAACGCACTCCCATCGTGAAACTCTCTCCACAACCATCGACACAACAACCGACTCTGCAATCAGTCCAACCAACGCACGCCCATCGTTAAACTATCTCCACAACCATCGACACAACAACCGACTCTGCAATCAGTCCAACCAACGCACTCCCATCGTGAAACTCTCTCCGCAACCATCGACACAATAACCGATTCTACAATCAGTCCAACCAACGCACTCCCATCGTGAAACTATCTCCACAACCATCGACACAACAACCGACTCTACAATCAGTCCAACCAACGCACTCCCATCGTTAAACTATCTCCACAACCATCGACACAACCACCGTCTCTACAATCAGTCCAACCAACGCACTCCCATCGTTAAACTATCTCCACAACCATCGATACAACAACCGACTCTACAATCAGTCCAACCAACGCACTCCCATCGTTAAACTATCTCCACAACCATCGACACCACAACCGACTCTGCAATCAGTCCAACCAACACTCCCGTCGTGAAACTCTCTCCACAACCATCGACACAACAACCGACTCTGCAATCAGTCCAACTAACGCACTCCCATCGTGAAACTATCTCCACAACCATCGACACAACAACCGACTCTACAATCAGTCCAACCAACGCACTCCCATCGTTAAACTCTCTCCACAACCATCGACACAACAACCGACTCTGCAATCAGTCCAACTAACGCACTTCCATCGTGAAACTCTCTCCACAACCATCGACACAACAACCGACTCTGCAATCAGTCCAACCAACACTCCCATCGTGAAACTCTCCCCACAACCATCGACACAACAACCGACTCTGCAATCAGTCCAACTAACGCACTCCCATCGTGAAACTATCTCCACAACCATCGACACAACAACCGACTCTGCAATCAGTCCAACCAACGCACTCCCATCGTTAAACTATCTCCACAACCATCGACACAACAACCGACTCTGCAATTAGTCCAACCAACGCACTCCCATCGTTAAACTCTCTCCACAACCATCGACACAATAACCGATTCTACAATCAGTCCAACCAACGCACTCCCATCGTGAAACTCTCTCCACAACCATCGACACAACAACCGACTCTGCAATCAGTCCAACCAACGCACTCCCATCGTGAAACTATCTCCACAACCATCGACACAACAACCGACTCTGCAATCAGTCCAACCAACGCACTCCCATCGTGAAACTCTCTCCACAACCATCGACACAACAACCGACTCTGCAATCAGTCCAACCAACGCACTCCCATCGTGAAACTCTCTCCACAACCATCGACACAACAACCGACTCTGCAATCAGTCCAACCAACGCACGCCCATCGTTAAACTATCTCCACAACCATCGACACAACAACCGACTCTGCAATCAGTCCAACCAACGCACTCCCATCGTGAAACTCTCTCCGCAACCATCGACACAATAACCGATTCTACAATCAGTCCAACCAACGCACTCCCATCGTGAAACTATCTCCACAACCATCGACACAACAACCGACTCTACAATCAGTCCAAATAACGCACTCCCATCGTTAAACTATCTCCACAACCATCGACACAACCACCGTCTCTACAATCAGTCCAACCAACGCACTCCCATCGTTAAACTATCTCCACAACCATCGACACAACAACCGACTCTACAATCAGTCCAACCAACGCACTCCCATCGTTAAACTATCTCCACAACCATCGACACAACAACCGACTCTGCAATCAGTCCAACTAACGCACTCCCATCGTGAAACTATCTCCACAACCATCGACACAACAACCGACTCTACAATCAGTCCAACCAACGCACTCCCATCGTTAAACTATCTCCACAACCATCGACACAACAACCAACTCTGCAATCAGTCCAACCAACTCACGCCCATCGTTAAACTATCTCCACAACCATCGACACAACAACCGACTCTGCAATCAGTCCAACCAACGCACTCCCATCGTGAAACTCTCTCCACAACCATCGACACAACAACCGACTCTACAATCAGTCCAACCAACGCACTCCCATCGTGAAACTCTCTCCACAACCATCGACACAACCACCGTCTCTACAATCAGTTCAACCAACGCACTCCCATCGTTAAACTATCTCCACAACCATCGACACAACAACCGACTCTACAATCAGTCCAACCAACGCACTCCCATCGTTAAACTCTCTCCACAACCATCGACACAACAACCGACTCTACAATCAGTCCAACCAACGCACTCCCATCGTTAAACTATCCCCACAACCATCGACACAACAACCGACTCTGCAATCAGTCCAACCAACGCACTCCCATCGTGAAACTCTCTCCACAACCATCGACACAACCATCGTCTCTACAATCAGTTCAACCAACACATCGTGAAACTCCCTATTCAATTAATTTTTTGAACCAGCGACGCACACTTTGTGCTCTATTTGCTGCGTCACTCGCTGGACATTAATGAAGGGTAGGTGTAGAATGTAGTGAGATAGTAATGTAGTGCAGCTTTGTTGCCGATTCTTAGCTAAAATCAAGGACAGCAGGGTCCAGTTACAACCATCATAAAGTTACTGACATTTCTTAGGATCGAAGCTCAGACAATCACTACTTCGCCACTCAGCCATTCAGCTATTAGTTTAGCTACTTTACCCAACCACTTGGATAACCACCAACACAAGCAGCAATACTCCAACCACTAACCAAACAAACTATTCCAACAACAAACAACACACTAGTGGGTGCGTATAGTTGGTGCAATTACACGTTTTGCACAAACACTATTTCCACAATCACCGTATATCCACTATATACCATTTTAGGGGAAATTTAGGTAAAATCGTCATTTTCGCCTTAACACCCTGCTCAAGTCGTTTTCATAACACTGTAATAAATTAGTTGTAGAAATCTATACAAGGGACGCCATAAAGTAAACCTATTCCACGGGTGACAAATCCTCTTTTCATGAGATCACAACCGCGCGGTCTGAAAATTAATTGTGCTGATCAAACAAGATAAGTAAGTAAGCGACGGGGCGCGTCTTGGGAGGGTGGAGGGTCACATGTCACTTGCACATGAGATGTTTAACAACTTCATTCTAATACATCTGATCAAATTTGTTCACCTCATAACAATTATTTTCATATAATATTTGCCTTAATATACAAAAGTCCAGATGTATTTGACGTAAAGGTATTTAGAAACCTAGGGTACTAAGGCTCAGCTGAAATCTGAAGGTCGCTGGTTCGATTCTAACATAGATTCTGAATGCAGATGTAATAATTAGTCATTGATGGTACAAATACTAAAAAGCACGGCGTTAACTTTTGAAGAAATGCGCTCAAATAATCTATTTTTCCAAGCTGTTTTCGATTGAAGGAAGAAATTACGCAAAAATTTAGAAATAAATATCGGATATGAGAATTAATCGAAAGAAGCTATTCTAAAGTTTTGTTTGACACCACTTTGGTAGGCATAGTTGCCTAATTAGCCTCTACAGACATTTTGAGATTTTAATTACGATTTTAAATTAATTAAACGATTTAAAATCTATTAAACTCTAAAACACAGAACACTTTTTGCCCTTTTAAAGCCTTGTTCCTCGCAGCTTACAATAATCGCAGACAACAATAACTGGGCGGTAAATTATAGAACTGATTGAACCTTAGCGGTACAACCATTTCTTTTTATCTATGGTACAACTTAAAACTTTTGACAATTCAACATAGAGTATGAATTTTTAAGATTCAGAGAGGTGAAAGCGCGTAATTGATTTAAAATCGTCGTTAAAATCTAAAAACGTCTGTAGAGACTAATTTAGCAACTATGCCTACCAAATTGGTATCAAACGAAACTTAAGAATTTCCTCTTTCGATTGATTCTCACCCCGTGATGATAGGTATAGCCTATACAACAGTTTTTCGTTTATAGAGTTTCAAAGTGTAACAATAATTTAGAATCACCCTGTATTTACAGCTTCGCTACTTCAATACAGTAATTCTTTGATCGTCGAGAGTTTGGTAACAAGGTTGCAATCAGCTGGCAAAGTGCTTCAGTAGAGAGAGATCCGTCAACGCATGTTTGCTCTGATCTTCACAACTTCAGAACTCAGTTGTTCTGTGTTTTATGCAGCAAAATCTGTTTGAAGATTCTACTTCGAATGAAAAATTGTAAAATAAGTTGTACACTATACTGTACTGATTGCAAGTGTGCTCTAACTGTACATATTTAAACATATCTATTGTTCTAGTACCATGGAAAGGCACATCACAATCAAAGACTCGTACGTAACAGGATCGGTTTTGAGACAACAAGGCTAATTACGAGACAAGGACTGAAGAGCACAACAAATCTTGTTTAATTTTATGATTTTTAACGTAAGAAAGTATTATTCTTTTGCTGAATTGCACGATAAATGTATACATTGCCTCAGATATAAGGTGGGATCAAAACTAAATGTAAAGCTGAGTAAGGTTCAGTGTTTCTGAGTGGCAGTGTACTCTAGAAGATGAGGTTTCTCTTGACATGTATACCTCACTACACCACCAAGTTATTCCTTGGCTTTTTATCCAAACAGTACACTTGTAAAAAAAAATGCTTTAGATTCTTTCAAATTTATTTCTTTGAATATATATATTATAAATATCACAATAATTTTAGAATTTTTTGTGGAATTATTAGCGGAAATAAAGAATTTATATTAATTTGATAAAATGTTATAAAGCTATACGAAATTCAGACCAATACTGTACGTACAATCGCACATAGGTCTCGGTTGCGGTAATACCCGAGTGATTGTGATACGGCGAATAACTTACAACTTAGACTTTGTAAGTGAGGTACTTAGTGACTTAGTGAAGTGAGAAATGGCTTTATAACTGGTCAACTAGTAATCCCTCCTAAATACACCTAACTGTACTCGAGTATCATACAGTAGTTAATAATCACCTATCGTATCGAGAGTTTACTTGTTAAGCAGTTTATACTCTCAAGCCTTCCTGTACTGGAAAATGGAAATACTGAATGTTATATATCTTACTTACCCATCCATAAATTCCCCGAGTAAACACACAAGGGAGCTATTAAATAACTGAAGCAAGAGATTGCTGTATTGTAGTGTCACTAAGACAAAAGCCTAACATTAAACTATCCCATTTTTCAAAATGATCTAATATGTGTACTTCAACACAAACTGCTTCCACCAAATCACCGATGGATTTTATCAAAGTGATAATGCCATAAAGCCTGAAGTAATGTTAAAAAACAATTCCGGGCTCGTGCCTAGCGTCCTAGGACAAAAAAATATGTGTACTTCAAGTGATGACTCGTATCTGCTGTATTACGCATTTTGCGTGGCCGCCTTCCTGTTATGATGTTTTACCTCTTAAGCGACCATACTCTACAATGTAAGCCTACTGTCGATTTCTAAATTATGGACAACTTGCTCACTTATTTATCCACATTTATCAATAAGGAGCAAGTTTGTACGTGTTAGCAAAACGGGAGTGCAGATGGAGGGAGACCAGGTCAAGTCCCTTCACACGCACGCACCCCCACAGGTCTCCATCGGCACTCCCGCTTTGCTTAACGATGTAATCTGTAATCTGTAAACCCCTTGACAGCACTCACTAACGCACGTGACAAATGATTGAATTGTATTTATATAAAACGACGAGAGGTCCCAAAGCTTTGTTACGAGCCACAACATGCAAATCGGTCTCATGAGGACCATTCCAGCCAGTCATATGGCAACACTGATCGCTGGAAACTGCTGTTAATTTACTAATTGCAAACAAAAATACTAATGTTCATTTAGTCATATGACTGAATAACAGTAATCTACTGTTACTAGCGTCTCATTTTCAGCTTGTTCCAAAAACTGATGAGAACCTTTTCTGCGAAAGAGTGGGGGATTGTGGGAGATCTCCCCCCACTCGAGCCCCTCAAGTCGATTTAAGAAATGTTTAAATTTATTTTAATATTTTAGTTGGAAAATTAACTTTTTAACTATAAAATTAATTTTAAAATTTTTAATTATAAAATTAAACTGTAATAACCTAACCTAACCAACCAAACTTGCTGATAATATAAAAAAAGATATTAAATAAAAATCGAATGAAGGTTTACTTATAATTAATTTTTAATTATAAAATTAAAGTGCCATAACCTAACCGAACCAACTAAACTTGCTGATAATATAAAAAATATATAAGTTAAAGTAAAAATCTAATGAAGGTTTAATAATTTAAAAAAAATTGTTCTGTTCATATATAAAATTATAAATGCATCAAATTCTAATTCACAATCTAAGCAAAGCCTTGGACAAAAAGTTAAGTGTGGCGGGCAGGATTCGAACTGGGGACCTCCAGATCACGAGTCCGAGACGCTACGAACACCGATGGATTCATATCGTCTCGTTACGGTAATGGTGTTCCCTAAAGAGCAGAGTGACGTCACGCCCCCCACTCCTTCTCTAAAGAGGTTCTCATCAGTTCCTGACAGGGGAAACCGAGACGCTATTATCTACACTATTATAAAATAACTATATTGTAGTCCTAGTCTGCGTTTATAAATCATGTTGGCCAAAATCCGTTAAGTGTCCATAACTCCAAAACTTGTAACCAAGAACATTTAAGTGTACAAAACGTAGTTTTTCAGTGTCATGTAACATAATCTAACCTAACCAACCAAACTTCTCGAACAGCTTAAAATGTGCAGTAGTTATTCTACTATTTGATGTGTTTTCTCCAAATTTATATTGCGTGTGATCAAAAACCTTTTCTAAATATTGTATTTTTCATTATTTATTACCTATAAAAAGGTTTCAATAAGTTATAGAATTACAATTGGAAATAATAGAGTCGTGGGCACGTAACTGATTTTGACCATACAATATTAAACTTTCAAAGCTTCTGGATTGAGTGGCTGAAAAACTACTCGATTTCCCAAGTTTCAAATTGGTATTACAGTTTGATAATGTTATACATCCATATATTAAAATATATAGGTTTTATAAACTTAAAAACTCACTCTACTTGAAAAAGTTCCCTTCTTTCTTTCCCAACCAAGGTGTAATAATGCCACAGTTTATGTAAAAAAGACATTATTTTTATGAAAATGACCTTCCTCTCCAGGTTGTTATCTGGCAATAAAATTATACGATGGCGTAAAAGTAAAAGGAGGACCACGAACACATTAGCCTCTTTATGACTCTCACCCCGCGATGTCGGAGGGACGGAGAGGGTGCGACAGACAGGGTGGTCCAGAACTAACGTAGCCAATGCCTGTGGATCACTTCACTCTATCATTGTCACATGGTGACGAACTATATGATTGTAACGTGTATTCAATCCCAACGAATCTTGAGAGTTTAAAATCAAAAGTTACCCATACAGTAGAACCTTGATAACAAGACTCTTGTAGGGATCATAAAATAAGACTAGTTATCAAGATTTGTTGAGGTTTGCAATATCATGTGATTAGGGGTAAAATAGTTTCAAGGTGATTTGAAAATTACCCTTGCTATCAACGGTGACTTGATATCGAGGGTCATGTTATCGAGGTTCTGCTGTATATTCTCTGACTCCCTCCTCCTCCTCAGAAGTATACATGCCTATACAATAGGCAAATGAAAAGGTTTAGATAACTTACAAATAGGAAAAGTTATAATTAGGTTACTTAACCAAAAACTGTTCGAAAGGTTAATCCGACATCAACTTGTTCATTATCGTGTCTGACAAAAGCCACTGATTGTACTAATTGCAGAATATGTCTATTGGACGTCGCGTCGTTTATAACGTGCTGTAATTATTGACATATTTTTATTCTATCGCTAAACTTCCCACAAAAGAAATAAAAGCCATAAGATTGTAAATCCAATAAGCAAAATACATTAACGAAGTTTGATATAATTTTAAACCTTTTTAGACCATTTAATTCACTGTTATATCTAGCAAGTCGTTTTAATTCACTGTTATATCTAGCAAGTCGTTGCAAGTCTAAAGCAAAACTAAGCACTGTTACAAACAAAACATCAATCAGTCAACAAGCAAATGATTAGGTCTTACTTGGGGAAATCTGATTGTTCTCGGATTTTAATTTTTTTTCGTTAAGAAAAGAAGAGTTGAACATTTTTATTTTCTCGTAATTTCTCATCAGAAATGTCTTCCAGGGACCATGGAGAGTGATAAAAATGTCAGATATACAGCAATAGTTATGCAGCGATGGTAAAATGTGTTTAGCGTTAAGTTGAAGATTCCAGCGACTTTTATGTAAAGAAATTGTGTCAATAGTTCATTTATTTGTTATACTACTTGTATTTATAATTGTTCACTACATTGCAAAGCTCTGACGTATGAATGATGTATACAAAAGATGTATACTGTATACGATGAGCCCCAATAAAAGAGTTTCTCAATATGCGTTCTACTTAAAATCCGTAAGATCACGGATCTTACGTACCACGGCACGTGAGCACGGATCGTGTTGTTTCTTATATGTAATGAATGTTTAAAACTTATTTATTTCCATTTTACTTTAGTATACATAGTTAATTGAGGAAGTATTGGAAATATTTTATGAAACTTTACAGAACATCAAGAATGTGCGGTTTAAACACTCTTGTAAAAAACAATTATAACTTAAACCTAAACTAAAAGATTTATACTTTTAAACGTATGTATATAGGTTAGGGCTGATGTAGGCATACAACACCTGTTTGTATATATTTTCATACCTTTACGAGAAAGTTATTAAGGTTGTCAAAGGCGGACGAGAGGAAAAGAAGTGTTTTATTAGCAGTTAAATAAACTCGTGGAATAAACCAACAAACATTCAGTCTGCGGGATTGCTTGGTCCCATTGGGGCTGGCTTTATATCAGGGGACAAACATGAGATATTAAACTGCTGTAATCTGTACTGCTAAAGCGGTGTGGCACACCTTCATCCTCATGTCGTGAGCTGAGAGACACACAGACGGCGACTATTGCATACTATGTGTGAAACATATCTCGTCGAGATATAACGTCGCTTGAGCTGTACTCCAATAGCTGAGCTATATAGCTATGCCATAAAGTCGCGACCCAACTACTTACTGTAGGAGTAGCCTGGAGTAATTGGTAGGACATCAAATAACCCTTGAGTGTGCATTATCTATTTAAATTTCTTTAAACTAAAAGAAATCCGAAAATTATACAGCAGCAAAATCGCGTTACAGTACTGTACAGGGTGTCCCGGAGCTCCCTACCGATATTTTAGGGCGTTGTTACTGGGTAAGAAACATATCTAAATATAATATTTTTACATTGTCCGGAAGTACTTAGTTACTCACACAGCCACCATTTTCACAAATAAAACACACAAAATTGAAACCATGTGGATTTAGGACAGCTAGACAAAGCTACAAAAAAATTGTGACAATTTTCCAAATTCATAAAACAAAATGGCGTCCATGAAATAAAATTTTGTAAAATCAACGGTTATTTAAAAAAAATTTAAATGGCCGCCATTTTGTTTTATGAATTTGGAAAAAATTCAGTTCATATTATAATAAATATATCATTTTGTAAAATTACGATGAACACTAACTCAGTTCATAAAAATCATTAGTAAAGCTACTAACAGTAAATGGCAAAGAAACAATTTGGGGGACGAGTATGGTCAATTAATTATTGTGTTATGTAAATGCTATTCTGCTCTAAGAGTTCCTGTCTGGTACGTAGCAATTAATTGGGTGGGGCAAATCCTCTCCTCAGCACAAATACACTGACTGCACAATCACAGCACATAATAACACAGTATAGAGTGATGTGTTATTATAGTAGTGTGTTGTTATGAGTAGTACCCATGTGACCGAGATCCAATAACATTTTAGCGAATTTCCCTATAGGGAAGTAGCTATTACCGTAGGTGGCATGGTAAGAGCTAGGCCCGGGACCGATTTACTTTTTCATTTAGATGTCCCCAGAGGCCGAAAACACCATACGTTAAAATTTTTATATATGTATATACAGGGTTAGTAAAAAGTGTGGAGACCCCCTGTTATTTTTTTAACGGTCCATACTAGAAAAACTAAACTCGGCACACCTTTATGACATCTTATAAGTACTTTTTGGGCATAACCGTCACTTGGTGTAGATCCCCAAAATGGGGGATTTTGGGGGAAACTTAAAAATTTCAAATACCAAGACCCATCGAGTGACCTCTATAAAAGAAGACCAACAACGCAAACTAGAGGTCTTTATCTCGATCCAGTAAAACATGGCAGCCAATTGAAATTCTCAGAAGTTAAATTTAACTTACAGCTTTCCAAGTCTAGAGACTCACTGTAAATTTTGTAGCGGCTCACACTAGGAAAACTAAACTCTACACACCTTTTTGGCATGTTATGAAGTACTTTTTAAGCCTAATAGTTACTTGCTTACCAAACCCAAAATGGGGGATTTTGGGGGAAACTCAAAAGTTTTAAATGATAAGCCCCATCAAGTGACCCCTCATTTTGAAGGTCCTGGTAAAAGAAAACTAACAACGCAAACTAGAGGTTTCTATTTCAATCCAGTAAATAATGGAAGCTGATTGAAATCTTTAGAAATCGGTAATAACTTGCAATTTTATATTCAATTGGCTGCCATATTTTACTGTGTTAATATAGAGACCTATATTTTGCGTTGTTAGTTTTCTTTTATAATGACCTTTAAAATGAGGGGTCACTCGATGGGGATTATCATCAAACATTTTTGAGTTTCCCCCAAAATCCAAAATTTAGGTTTGGGAAGTTATGAGAATTTCAATTGGCTGTCATTTTTTACTGAACTGAGATAGAGACCTCTAATTTGCGTTGATGATTTTCTGTTACCAGGACCTTCAAAAGGAGGGGTCACTCGATGGGTCTTTGTATTTGAAATATTTGAGTTTCCCCCAAAATCCCCCATTTTGGGGATGAACACCAAGTGACGGTTATGCCCAAAAAGTACTTCATAACATGCCATAATGGTGTGCCGAGTTTAGTTTTTCTAGTAAGGGCTGTTAAAAAAATAACAAGGGGTCTCCAAACTTTTTACTAACCCTGTATATTTAAGCTGCGGCGGAGGTATTGATCAGTACTGTATGCAAGTAGCCTGGGTAAAGGCGGATCAGGATCAGATTACATGTTACATTGTCTTGTAAATGTGTTGTTATGTGTATTTAGAAGCGATGTTATATTGTGTGCTTATTACTTATTATCACGCATCGTTTAGCCGGTTATCGGGATATTGTAGAATAAAACGCTACATTATTGATTTCTATCGAGAATATTTCGCCAATAAAGATGCAACATACTCTGGCATTGTATACCTAACATAGATAGGAAAATCGTCTCGTTATTTACTCAATTGCAATGTTATGTAGCTAAAGTAGGTAGCTAAGCAGTTTATGCGCTGTGGTGTTTTACAATACGAGGGTCACCGGATCGATCCTGACAGAATGTCGAAGTGCTTTTCATAGGGACCCAGTTGTTATAAAAAAAGATGTTATAAATTTTCGCAACTAATGAACAAGCTGTCAGCTGTCCGTAGTCAGTAACTCGTGCTATGGTGCGTCGGCGTCGTAATACACTGAGTGTAACGACCAATCCGTGCCTAACGATACGTTTAATAGATCTCGTAAAATTAACATGTCGCGCATTGTGACTACCATGCCAAGCGTGCGCTACAAACGGTGCGGATTAGTCCATTAATCGGTAATATATCCGTAGCAGTATATCTACGTATTCTACAAACATACGGTTTAACTAAAAACCATAAGTCCACCTATTGGTTTTGAATCCGAAACTAGCACCATAGATACTTCTTTTAATCTATGCTAGCACGTCTGAAGAAGTAATCTTACTGTACTAAAGTAATGCACCGATAAAAAAAAAAACTTC
Organism: Macrosteles quadrilineatus; assembly: GCF_028750875.1. Classification (NCBI taxonomy): domain Eukaryota; kingdom Metazoa; phylum Arthropoda; class Insecta; order Hemiptera; family Cicadellidae; genus Macrosteles; species Macrosteles quadrilineatus. Next base: position 78,251,994 of record NW_026542594.1, read on the forward strand.
TATCAGTTTAAAAGGAATCCTGAGTTAACACTTTTGGTGCTATTTACGAGTAAAAATACGGAAGTCAGGAAATTTGTAGAATTGTATAATACAGTCTGTATATATACAGGATATACTTTTTAACTAACTTTGGATATTGGTATATATACAGATATCCAAATTATTCTAGTTTTCATGTAAAAGTAATCCGAGTATTACCATACATTAAAGAGTATGTCTACTCTTTATTTAGTTTAAAGAAGAACATTATTATAGTTTAATTTAGATAAATAATCGACCCGAGGTTTCAATATGCTAATACACCCGAGGGAAATCTTCTAAACTCTTGAGTTAAAACATTCCTTCTCGTCTCGTTACATTCCCGCTTATTTGCTGAGTTATTTCTTTAAAGGATGTTACGCGATAAAACAGTCTCGACCGACTAAGTAAACATTGTTTATGTTGAGCAGTAGATTTGTCTTATTTTTAAGTATTTAAAAAATAGACATACATACTCTCGGGAGTTTATGTTTTTTTTATTCTCTTGTACCTTTTCGTTAATGTACAAAATGTAGAAGTAGTTTACTTCCTCATAATTTGGAAAACCTTAGTTATTGTAGTAACTACGAATATGAATAATCATGGTTTATACGCATGAACCCGTACATGTTATGTTCCCGTTGTACTATTGTTATCAAATGTATTGCATTTTGCTTACAGTGGTAACAATGGGTGTATTTAAATGACGTAAAGAACCCAATCCTTTTAGGAATCAAACGAACGAGAGTAATTGTGCTTCTATAACCTGAGGATTGACGAAAGCATCAAGGGAAACAATTTATCTCTAGTGGGTACATGTTTGTAAAAAATTAATTTAGTAGCAGATTTAGTGTAGAACTTGGGAGGGTCAGTTAAATCAATTATTTGTTTACGGATTTTGTTTTACAAAATAATAGGTTGTACAACAGACGAGCTGTTTTACAGTTCGATAATATTTTTGTATAATCTTTACGTTTATTCATCGATGAACTTAGTAAGTTGACAAAACAAAAATCTACGTATACGTACTTGAAAAACCTGCCAGTTGTAGGCTATATTTTTTGTCGCACCTTTAACCAATGTCACTGAAGAATTGTTAAGGAAAAATAAAAGCTAAGTTTGTAAAAGAGTTTAAAAAATAACAAAATTCTGTGTGTTTGCTGGATAGCTAACAATAATTTACAACTTCCAACAAATCATTTAGTGGAACAATCTTAAAATTATTAACTAAATTGAAATATTATGTAACAGGGTTAAATGATACGGTAACTATTATAGTTTATATTTCATCGTGAAATAATATCTTTACTTAACTTGTGTATGTCTTCATAGATGTTAAAGGAAAAATAGCTAAAAAATTCTGCAGCCCTTAAAAATGTAATACAGCTGTTTATTATGTAATAGTTTATTTCATAACAAGAGTAGAAAGTGAGTCATTACATATTTGAGACCATGTTTGAAGTGCGAGATTTAGAATATGTATAGACCCACTTTCACTCGTGTTTTGAACGTTACTTTTAGCTACACTACAACGACTAGTAATTGGAAATTTCTTGCATTTGTTTAGGTTATTCTTCAATTTAAAGTTAATATTTACTTTGGTCGTTGAAAATTGAAACAGTTGACAAAACAATGACAAGTCGTTGTCGTAACGTAAATATAGTTAACATTACGAATAGTAAATATTCATTTTCCGTAGTTAACAATGTAATGATGAATTTTCACAGGTGATAAACATGTAACAAAAACAGGTCATTTCACAGAAGTGTAGCGAAAAATATGATTGCGATGACACCGCTTCAAGCTCTCGCCTATGGACCTAGCCCCCCATACACACATCTTTGAGCTGAATGTTACAGCCAGGCTCGAGCAGGGAGTTCCTAACCCTTGTGTAAACAACTAATGGTCCAAATACTTCACCGTCCTCCGCACAAAGCTCTGTTAATTTTGTTTGATCTGTAAAATGGATTTTGAGATTTCAGGGCGCTTCTGAAGTTTAAGGAAGACGCCTCCCTCCTTTCCCGCGCAAATGCAAGGGGTGTCTCTGCCTCGCGGGGCTTCGATTGTGATTCAATCGCAGGGTTAAATATAATTCTCACCCGAAGCAATACCTTTGATCATTAAAACACACCACTTAATTATAATAACGTAGATATTATTGTATTGTAGATAGTATTGTAGATTGGTGGAATAATTTACAAGCCCAAAATAAATAGAAAGTATCATTTGTCAAGTCTAATCATAACCAAAATGTAATGTTCTTTTTAGTTTACTGTGGTAAAAAAAATCTACTTCATCCATGTGTTATTACAACAATTATGAAGTAAATATACGATTAGTATACAAACAAGAATTTAAAGAATAACCAAATCAAATAATGGTAAAGGTGTATCAGGAGCCTTCAGGTGGTAAAGGAGCCTTCATCACTACAATTACTCCCTGCACAGCCTTTATATGATTGGAATTAATTTAAAATCAAAACCTTTTCCAATTTAACCAACTTTAGGATTAAGGTTTACATAGTTATTCATTGTATTCACTACAACTGTAAAAAATAATTTAAAGTGAGTTTGGCCGGGGAAAGCTGCCAAGAGAACATATTTCCCGCGCTTCGCACACAGGCATCATCTGCATTTTAATTACCTGCTGGGAACATTGAGCCTTTGCCAAACCACCGTCTCCGAGGTAGCGGGCGAGGAAGGAGGGGGGGGGGGGTTGATCTGTCTCGACCATATTTTGGAAAAAATATATATCGTTCTCAAGAGTTCAATTAAGCTATCAAAAAATATCCATTTAACGATGGTCTAGTATTTTCAATACTCGTTCAGACTAACAAACCTCTCTAAATTCGCAAATATTATGTGTGACAATGTTTCAAGAGCGGTTGGAATAACAAGTGGCCCCACTGATAACTAGGTATCAGGACAACCCTCCTCCAAACTTTCCAAACGTATTCTAAAGAGGTATAAGTAAAAGCGGAATAGAATCTCGGCCGCCCTTCTTTACACGGCAGGGAGGGTGGATAAGTTGCTGAGGAATCTTGGCGCACCTTACTCAGCGCTTCTGCGAGGGACAGAATAAAGACAACGTGCTGATACTTATACAGTACAGTATTATGTATTAGTACTTACTTAGATACGTTATACTACGAGAAATTTTGAAGAGGAATTAAACTAAAACTTAAATACTTAAATCATTGATGGCTAAATTTGAAATTCTATAAACAAAAGGTATAAAGCATAAGATACAACATTTTCAAAAATGAAAAATAAATAATAACCAAACCATTGTCAATTATTCTGAACCATCCACCCTCCCTCAGTGAGTGCAGTAGTTATAACTGTCTACCTAAATGCAGCACACTCTTTGATCTGTTATTTTAGTTATAGTTTACGTGAAATAATTGTTGGGTCATTAAATTGTAATAAATTTGCTTGACACAAAGCATTTGTCTTACGTAATGTTAGCAGTGAAATAGGATTAGCATTACGGTATTTTAATTTTCGAACAGCACAGTGATATACCTCAACAAAAGGAAAAAAATTTAATGTTGTATATTTTGTTCCATAACACAAATCCTTACATTATAATAAGTTAAGCTACATAGTTATTGTTCTACAATTAATTATCTATGTCATCTCAATTTCAATATTTCAGTATTGTTAAAAGTAAACTAATTAACAATATTTGTAAATTTCTTCATCTTTTTACAAGTATATATAATTAATCTTTTAATGCCTATTAGCTATTTGGTGTCGTTATGACATATATTGTCCTACTTTTTGATTGGCTATTGTAATTTACCTTTCAAATTGATTTGTAAGGAAACTTACTGACTGGTAACTTCAAACACTCCCGTGTGTAACATACCTGGAACAGAAACACTGCATGAATGTACGAACATTGACAAACAGAAAATATCAAGAACCAAACTAGTTGGACAGGGCAGATAACAGTGTAATGCGCCACTACTAATAGATGATACAGTAACTAATTGTAAAACTTCCGCGTACAAAACACGTAAAATATCACAGAATAACGAGAAATGCGGCATTTCTGACGCATCTCGAAGCAGCAAGTTACATTGCGTTAATCAACAATGTTGAAGTGTATAAGCTATCGTATCGTCGCGAAACAGCTCGAGTAGTACAACCTGAAGATAACTGCTAATCTAATAATAAGTTGTTACAACTGCAACCGAAACAACCGAACTTGATAAGATGGGCAATCTTGTAATGATAAGATGTCACGATTGAAACTTCAATGAAGTGAACTTGAGGTGACGAAAAATCTTGTAATGATAAGTTGTGACAACCGTAACTGCAGTGGAGCGAACTTGCGATTATAAACAATCTTGCAAAGAGTATTTGTCACATTCTTAAACACCACTTAACTAACCACTTACCACTACCTACCACCTTTTTTGTATATTTACCGTCTTGTGAGTAACAGTATAAGCGTGAATATATGTTTTAAGTGTTATAAGACGTTTCTTTTTATTTCATTTCCGTGTTATATAGTATACTTTACAACAAAGGAGATGATCGTATAGAGTCCATGCAATCTCCGTTAATACATTTAGGATCAAAATAAAAATAAAATAACTATGTATTCAATTTGGATGTTAAAATTGTTTCCAATAAACGTATTTTCCTTAAATTAATTTATAACGTGTATGAGTTAGTTACGTGTAACTTACAACAAATACAAATAACTGATTCTAGGAAGCACACTGAAGTTTTGTTTAAAATAGATCAATAACATATAAACACGGGCAGTAACTGGTTCTATAGTTTGTGATATAATTCACTAGAACTATAACTCACTACTCACTAACTCATATAACTCTCTATAGGTACTCAATAAAATAATTAATTAGTATATAGGAAATGTTAAGGATATTTTATAAGAAAAATCATAATGAGTCAAGTAAAGGTATTTATTTGTTACGTTAGTGTATTATGTATGTAAACTTGTCTAAAGAATCCTTAGCACTCATCATCATTACTTTAGAACTACTGTATAATAATGAAATCAAATTTATTTTCTCTCTCACAACTGGTGAAATTGCACCGCCCTCCGCCTACCCCCAGGTTGAACCCAACTAGGTAATATCTCTCCTCGGCAAATAAGACGGGATAAGCTCAGGGGAGGCCCCGGGCGTCTGCCGCTCACTTCCACTCCCGGAAACCTAATTCCGCCGGCGAGATATCCCTCCATTGATTGTTCATTTTCTTGGCCACTGTATCACAAGTGAATTGCCCACAAGTAACTTTCCTGTAAACTTCTCACGAAAACTCATCGTGTTGGCCAACTGAGTTACGGCGGATAATCTTCTTTGGCAATTCATTTAGATAGAAAATCTTCTAGGGTGAACCAAGTTGTCAGTCGTAAGCGTAACTTCAACAGTTAACATTGCAATATAATTGGTTAAGAATCTTATAGAGTCATATTCATGAATTAATCAAGTCCGTAGGTAAAACAAATACGTCTCATAAGGTGCAAGTAGACTAAGATTTTTTAGGATGTTTATTATAGTAAAAATGACCCAAGACAGGCTCCTTGTCGTCGCAATTTTTTTCTTTGTCTGTACTTACTTGATATCACAGTAAATCCGGTTATTCTCTTGTCTGTGGCGATATCTATGAAGTATGTACCTGGAAGAGGTATAGCCCACGTTTTTCGTGTGTAGCTTTGTTTGTTAGTGCATTCATAAGAATTTAAAATGGTGCCCACAAGAAAAACTTTTGGTGAGTCCAGCTCAGGACTACAGAAAACAGCCAAATGTATTATATAGCACTAGTATAGTACTGCTACTATACGTAAAAACTTAATACAAATACATCTCAGATATGTTATAATGCTTGAATACCTAGTGCTGTAGTTTTGTCATGTGTTGAAACCGTTCAATCCGAGTTCGACAATAAAAACATAAAATTCAAATTTAACTAGTTTTCTAAATCGTACTTGATCGGACGAGTTGAAGCGCAGTTTGATAAGGTCACATATCCGCAGCGTCACACACAGACACAATTTGCATGTTAATCAGTTGGCAGCGAGCAGGGAGTAAGGGTTCCTGGGGATCGAGCTTGGCTTGGGGAAACATTATGTTGACAGACAACATATTTGAACAGCATTTTTTGTTATTACAATATTAAATAAATTTCATACAATATCGATATCATAAATAGTACAACTCAACATAACAAATGTACAATAGTAAACACAAAACAACCCACTACACACTGGACTGTAGATTTAATTTGTACTAGAGGTTGTTCAGTAGTCGAAAACTCTACCATGTGTACAAACATCTCTATTTTGACCCCACGCTGTAAATAAAACATGTGATTGGAATTTCTTTAATTGGTTTTGATTTTCTGTTTATGTTTCGTTGTTATTTCGTCACCAGCATGGCAACCCATTAGCCCCATGTTAATTTTTTTCAAATTTAATATTAATTTTTGTGCTTATTTTAAGCCTATTTTGATTTTTAAAGGATTTTGCACATCTACAGGAAAATGTCTTTCTCAGAATGCCTAGATTTTCTCTGCGATGCACACGAGCTGAGAAAAAAGATTTTAGAGAAACATGCTTGCCTATTAATATATACAGTAGATCAATTAGTCCAACAAAGTGGAATTTGTTCACTTGGATTAGTTTGCAAAACAGCTGATTTCTCAATTGTTTTTGAAACAACTCACTTATGTCTTTCTAAACAAACAGCTGATTTACTTAGCCCACTAACTTTGCTCGCTCTGTATGACTGAACAAAACCAAAATTTAGCCTTCTATCAGTGGATCAATCAGTTATTACTACAAAACTATGCTACTTTCAAAATCGTTGTTCTTCGAAAGTACAACACACAGACCCAACATTCAGGAAAATGCGGTTTAAAAATAATACTGTTGTCTTTGGTTTGTTTGCATACCACTGTATTTAATTATTTTTTTATACATTTTACTGAAGTAAGATACTACTGAATACTGATAGATTTTACTGAAGTAAGATACTACTGAATACTGATAGATTTTACTGAAGTTATTTTATACTGAAGTAAGATTGTTTCTTAACTCTTATAAAACAACAACAACTTTAAACAAAATATAATGCACAATCCATATTTTCCCTCGTTTAATGAAGTACCACTTTGTTCACTTATTGCACAAATTTAAGCGCTGTCACAAACTATGCACAAAACCATATTTGTTAAACTATGACGAATTCTTTCATCTCTTACTCATTCCAGTACAACGTTGACATTGCAGATAGTGGTCGGTCATATAGATGGTCCAGTTTACCCATACAAGGGAGGCCTATCACTAGCACGGCACGGCACGGCACAGCTGGCGATGAAGCTACAGACGCTGGTGCTGGTGCGTGACAATGAGTCAATGAACCGGCAACTACTGTATACTGTGGCGCTAAACACACAAACACCTAAAACTGCCACATACCGGAACTACGAATAATAGCAATTCTCAAAAAATGCATGAAACATCGTTGGTCGTTGTTTATAGAAATGCCTGAAACCCCTGGATATCATATGATCATTAGGTTGCAGAGGTTTATGTCTATTAGTTATGAAGAAGTATGAAAAGCCAAACTTGCGCCACACATCACATGTTAACACGTTCGCTGCGGGCCATCAAACAGCAGGCGTAGCCCCAGTGCGGCGCAGCCCGCAGCGTCGAACAAACCCGATTGCCGGGTGATTGGCTCTCATATTTCGGTATGACGAATAGCAAATAACGTGCGGTGATGTCCTGTTTTATAACAAGAGTCGACGTAGTTCGCTAAACACTCACATATAGCAGTACTGCTTGGAACGTAGCCGGTCCCATCGTATTAACAATTGGAGGGAGAAAGACGGGACAAAAAGTTGATTTTTAAGTTTGCCAGACGGGGATTTTATGGGGAAATTTTACTACCAACCTACAACACAACAAAAAGCAAGTCACCCACTACACGCTAACGTGGAAACATTCTGCAAAGGGTCGTAAACAAACGCACGTGGCGCGCTCGCCCACCCCCATCCCGCCACCCCTACTGATAACGCGACAAAAATAGAAACCAAGGTCACCACGGTCATTCAACTGTGTCAACGCAGGTGGCTACAAAGTATTAGTTCGAAATATCAAACGGCTGAGCCACAGGAAAATATTGAAGTTCAGGAGGACCCAAGTATCCATATGGATACCGCCGCCTCTACGTGATGGACTCCAGGTATCCATATGGATACCGCCGCACCCAATGTGAAACAATGTGTTAAGAGTGTTCAAAAGAGTTTAGTAACAAAGCAAAATGGATTTAGTGGACAAGAAGGAAACCCCCAGGAAAATAGCATAATTTACACATTTCACAGAACATTACACCACTTAATGCACATAGCCTACTTAACATTCTCTGGAACAAAAGATCTTTTCTGCAACCACAACTTGCGGGGGTGAATATATTACCCTGGGGTTGGTCCGGTCAAATACCCCATTACCTGCGAACGGCGAACATCTATGAGAGAAACAGGGAAACATTCCAGCAAAGAGAACAAATCCAGCAATGGAAAGTTTGATTATAGTATCCAAGTTCTCTCTCTGGAATTTGATTTTATCTGCTAAAACCCGCTCCCGGTACGTAGTAGCATAAACAGGGCAAAGTGTAGATGGTTACCGTGCATTAGACGACTAAAGAGAATTGAGACTCGTTGGTCTTAAGTTGGAATAGTTTTATATATTTAGGCCGTGGATCACAAATCATTACTCACAACAAAGCATTATAGGTAACATGTCAAATTTTCATACTATTACAAAACATTTTCATACTACTCACACTAAACTAGCTACATTAAATGAAGCTACATTAAAATTTTTAATAACATTTTATATCGATAGTTCTAGTTTCATTGTTAAGGGAATCGACCCAAGCAAGAGTATGAGTACAATATTTATGTTAATCTTCCTGTTTACATGTACAGTATCAAGTTAACAACAGTTAGGCCTACTGAGGAGACGAGACGAGAGAAGTCTCTAGACAGGATCCACTCATGTTTGCAGCAGCCAGGTTAACAAGCAATTAAGTACTCGTAACGTTGAAAGTGCACTGAGGCTCGGCGTGGAGATGCACAGCCTATAATTAGTACTCTAAATATTATGAGGAAGTTTTTATATAAGTTAGTATAAACTAAATTAACGGGGAAATATGTATAAAACTTAAGTGTGACATATTGTGGGACTTACCCGGAACCCAATGTTGTATTAGCAACTGATTAAATGTTTATTATATCCATTAGCATAGTTATGTTTTACAACATTTATAGTGATACCACCAATTATGCTGGACCAACCACTAGGTTGTTTTAACATTACGATGTATATAGTAGTATATAGCATTATATTCGAACGCATATTTGTATCACTGAGAAGATGATATTGTATTGATGTTTTTTTTCCACGAAGTATTACAAAACTGCAATTTTTACAGTAAATTTGTTATTTTATATATATTGCGTTTAGTATCAAAGTTGGAAGGTTGATATCCTTCAATATAAGTAACATAAATAACATAACATTGTGTAAATAACATTCAATAAAATTTATCGTTATAAAATAAAAGTATATATTATATTTGTTTAATACATTTAAATGGAATGATAACTACTATAGGTATATCAATAGATATGTAGAATTAGCAAGATTTGAATATTAATCTATTAATGCTCTGATGCACTCACCACTTCTTCAACGAAACACTCGCACAGACCACAGACACAGACGTACCGTCTAGTAAACACGGGTTACTCAACTAATTATATCAGTTTGGCACTAATTAGTTAAGCAGTTCGAACACAGTACAAAACCTCTCGGAGGACTATAACAATATTGGATACTGCAGAGAATTAACATCATCATCCTCTTACAGTAATGACTATCGATCTCTTATAAATAGTCACGCAGTAAGTAAGGAGATTTATCAAAATAACATTATAGATTTTGTGTATTTTACAACAAAAACTAAGATGTTACCATCGTTTTTCTTAGGTAAAATAGACAATTCTAAACATATAATTACAATGTGCTTTTGAAAAATATTACAAGTGAGATTTAAAACCCAGTTGACAATTTTCACAGTTTCTAACTTTACATCAAACAAACTTGTTTTTCCTACCGTCACGCTCCTCAAAAGTGAGTATGTAAAATATAGATATATATACTGTATGATAAAGTGCACAGTGCACGTAAATTTACATAAAAACTTAAATATACTGTAAGTCGTATATCAGTTTTCAACAAAAATTTGTAACCATGAGTTTACCTGGATAAAAAAAATTCACTAAACATTGAGAATCTTTACTTGGTACGTAGACAGTGCTCAATTCGATTTTGGGAGAAATGAAATATTCGTGGAGATTTTTATGTAAACATATATAACGTTTATAAAATTTCACAAACAAAACTGTATTTAAGTTACATCAAGGAGAAATTCTGGTTGCGTACTAAACCACTTCGCGTGAGTGTTTTGACGTGTAGTAATTTATTGGTTGTCTCGTGCAGTGATATTTACTAGGAAGATACAAGATATGCTGCGAGAGTTTAGCAAGAGAGAACTGATAAGACTAATGACGTCAGTTGTGTGGATATTGTTGAACAGCTGATAGCAGATAACTCAGCTGGTTATCACTGAACCCCTGTTGATAACGCGGTGGGACTCATACCCACATACATCTGCTCTTTGTCTATCAACAAACATGTGCCATATGTGATTGATTGTTAATAGTGTCAACATCATAATGAAAGGACGTTAACATTGGATTGTGACAAAGCTGTCAAATACGTCAACTGTCATCAACGTAGTTGTGAACGCAACAAGCTAAACTGTACAAGTCAAGTTTTTTTACCTCAGATAAACTAATATTGCAGAGAAAATTCGACAAACAGTGTATACCAACTAACGAATAAACCTATAGTTTAACGCTCGAGGTTAAACAATACCGTTTGTGTAACTGTTTGTGGAAACCTTAGAAAACTAGCGACGCGCGGCTCAAGTTCCGTGAAATGACAGAAAAACAAAGCCGCTGACAATACTGTGGCATTGTGACAATACGCGAGTGGCAAGTGGGCCAATGTCGCAACGAGAGTGTTCATTGTACTGGAGACCATATAGTACTTCAGTGAATATGCTCAGGGTATGGGTTGCAACTTCTATCACACTAATTCTACATTGCTTTTCAGCATCTTTAAAGAGCAACAATATATTGTATAACGATACTTTTAGTCAATGTAACAGTCCTAAATAAATCCAACCCGTAGAAGACTTAATTTCTTATGTCAATTGTAACGAAAATCAGCAGCTAGGCCTCTCCAAGATACATAAACCAAACTAGCTCTCACACAGCTACGAAACGAGTAGAAAAAAACATAAAAGGCCCAAAAGGTATTTCAGAAATATCAAAAGGGTGGATCCAATGATGGGATGGGAAGGGTGAGGAAGTTTACAAATGTTTACCAAGCTCCAAGTATTTCAACCAAATCCAACAAAACAATCTGTTGGTAATAAAAGAGTGACAAAATGGACGAACTGTTAAGGATTTGTTGACTTCTGTACGATAAATTATTGGTGGTGTTTTTACTCCGTTTGTCTCTAAATCTAAAATAACCCCGCCACAGCAAACCTGCAGACTAAGCGAATTTCCATTTGCTTGATTGGATTTACACAAAAATGTCTCCTTAAAATACCACATTTATTCCCTCTTTAAATAACATTAATTTAACGAGTACTTAGGTTTGCTGCAACAGGGAGGGTAAAAATGTGTTTTTTTTTTTTTTTTGTAAAATATTAATAGTTTAGAATAAAATTGATGCATTTTCGAAATTTGATCAAAGTATGTTCATAAACAAGCAAACTACAACAGTTTACTTATTCCCCATAAGAATAACATCAGAATTTTAAATTTAAAGTTTTTTGGCATTTTCTCCGTAACCATTAGGCGCATAAAAACGCTTCGATATACTAAATTGTTTGTTTTTTAAGCTCTACAAAATGGTTTGGAAAGAAAATGTAAAATTTTAAGTTTTTAGGGTTAAAAATGGGAAAACCCAATTTTTACCCCATAAAACCCCCCATAAACACCTGTTCCCATAGTTCGATCATGCTGGTTCGCGAAATCGTTCGAATAAACGTAGGTTTACACGTTTGTACAAAATTTCATCAAAATTGGATGAATTTTGCTCGAGTTATCGCGCTAACGGACACATATATAAATATATAATAAATAAATTATATATATATATAAATTTGAACGGGTGGTGTTTTTGGCCTCTAGGGACCTCAAAACGAAAAAGTAAATCGGTCCCGGGTCCAGGTCTTACCATGAGTACTACGGTAGCTTACTCCCTATATGGGAAATTCGCTAAAAAGTTTAATATAATATAAAAGAATCTAAATTGAATTACGGTTAACCGCTTTGTTGGCTTACGAATTTTCTATGAATTAACTGAACGAAAGAATATCCCTTTCATGTACAGTATAAAGTAAATAGGTTAGGACAAATAGCTGCATATCCCCCCCCCCCCCCCCCCCCCGATCAAGGGTTGTGTTTGGGAATTGTCCCGATCTTGAATTTAAGAGCACCATGACGCGTCATGCTAATATTGTATATAATTTATCAACAGAAAATTGTCTAGTGATTTATTATTTTGTACATCTTTTAATCACGGAGGAGTAAGATATGAAGTCCAAGACATTGTTGTTTGGATCTACTAAAAGTCATTCGGCACCAACTTTGCCTGAATGAAGAGAGACAAAGTCCAGTACAGTATTAAACGTACTGTAGTTTATAAACCTCGGAGATGTCATCAAAGAGTTCCTTGCATGTGCATGATACAGTTACGTCAAACACTCATACACACACACACATACTTGGACATTATGACCGCGCCTCCTACATGGGCAACTAGGTAGTACAGTATGTAGATATAAGTCAACTAACACTTGGGGTTTGTGATCAACATCTACAATTGGCTGCATTAGCACAAGTCCAGACTGCCTCACTGGTTTAACTATTGGATGAGTAGACGAGAAGTTACGTTTGTCATGACCCATGACATGACCGAGTCATTACTAGGTACCCTGTGTTAGTATGAACGGACGAGACAAGAAGCATCAAGCATGTCTCAACATGTCGTATCATGAAGGCCAGCTAGCATCTGTGCTACACATTAATGTTACCGGTCTCCTGCTTACCTAGCCACACACCTATGTATACTTAATACTAATACTTATATTACTTTTCATTGAAATGGCGACCATACGAAATAGGTATTTTAAGCCAAGAATGAATGGATGACCATTCAACCGCCACCGCACCACTATTATTATGGTAGCTGATAGTACCATCGTAGTAGTAGGAGTAACTACTTACTCCTTATTTCACCTCAATAAATAACAGAACTTTTCCTATTATTATTTTCAAACATTTACAATGATTTGTGTTCGCCACAATTACTGGATACCATACATTGTAAAGGAGCACGATGGACCAAAGGGCTAAAGAATTTGAAGAAGTCAGTTTAGTTTTGTGTGGTAAAGCAAAGAGCACGAAGATTCAGATGGATTAATCAATGTTGTTTTTGATCAGTGCACCAATGATGCATTTGAGTTGTACATGTTGACATGACAACATCCTGCCGTCTATGACATTTAGGCATACCATACACGTTCAGTCCCGGCCTCAAGGCCGAGCCTTGAGTCCGGAACTGCACAGTTTGGCCGGAGTCATGACCTCCCCACACACGCTCAGTCCGGAACTGCACAGTTTGGAGTTTTTGAGACGATTTTACTTTTTTCAACTCTTTTCTAAACGCACTTCTTAATTTTTTCTAACCACAGTGTCCTTTTTGGCTTTTAGGTCCGCCTTCTTCACAAAATCCCTCATTCACCTGTGTTGTGGTATTCTTTGTTTTTTATTTTCCAGATGCATTCGTGACCTCGGTATTTCTCTATGAATTCGAGTGTCAAGTCTCTTGACCAGGTAGACATGATTAATGTGAAGTAACGAAATCACCACACAACCCTACAACGCCAAAATGCGAAAACTATACTAACAAATCAACAAACAACACAGCTCCGATTATGCTTTTCACCAGTAGTTGACTCACAATGAAGAAAGGATGCGAATGCGATAATGCTTAAAATTTATAAGGGGAAGGGGGAAGCAGCACTGTCTTGGACTGCGGGATTCGCCATACACGTTCAAATCGGCCTCAAGGCCGGGCCTGGACGGATGTGTTCCACGTCCGGCCGTCCGGCCAACGATCTGCCTGAAGGAATCGACATACACGTTCAGTTTTTCCTTCAGTCCATGACTGTACAGTCCGGGACTGAAGGAAAACCGGAACGTGTATGGTAGGCCTTAGATACCACCGAAGAAGTAAATAAAACTACGAGGACTTGTTAATAAAAAATACAATAATTACGAACAGATATATGAAAGAAATTATCTCTCTTGTACATAAAGGATCTGTTTGTAACTAAAGGATTTAGATTTTATTGTCTATGTTTTTAAGTCAAAATAAGTTAAGTATATTTATTACTTAAATACATATATGTTAAGTTAAAGCTAAACAGAAATTCCTTAAATTACAGTTTCTTAGCCAAACTTCATAACTAATTTTTTAGTAATGATATATATTAAGGATAGTTACATGAAGTAAGAACTTTCATTTTCATCCAACTTAAAGTGAATAAATTATTGTTTTATTTAATTTTTCAAGATAATGTAACCGTCCATTATGTTGTAAAATAAGAAGATTGTAGGTTAACAGCTGGATTAATTAATATGCAAATATTTTTGAAGAAAAAACTGGATTATTTTGCCTTTAAGATAATGAAGAGCTACGTTGAAAAAAAATGTAAATATTAAGCAATATTATTACTTTTTATTTTTGTAATAAGCAATCTTATTACAAAAATAATACTTATTTTGTGGAAAATTAGTAAATAGAGGCTATAAGTTAGCAATTCCTACAATGAGTGAAAACTGAATTAACCACCTCAAATTTACAATCTCATCCGATCACAATCTTTGAATTAGAAGTATATTTTTAATTTAGTACAGACAGTAAACCACATATAAATTTACTACTTCACCTAATTATTTAACACAATTTTTAACATAGAGAAATACAATACGAAGGTCATAATACTGTATTAAACTTTTTTGATAGTTGTACGAATTTGCAATATTCATTTTACCAGTTATAAAACTGCGATAATAAAATAAAGTAACAACTTCAGAGAACTTTTAAATATTAAATTAAACAATATCTTACAAGAGAATTTTTAATTAAAGGTGCAAAGGTGTTATAATCGGTAAGTTAACTAACCATTAACATTATCTCTCATAACACTAGGACATTCATTACTCACCACTCTTTGATTGGTGTAGAACTTCATGTCAAGTGAGCGTGTGTCGGTGTGTGGGTGTGTGAGTGTGTGTGACACGACGATGTATCCACGCTAGTGTCGCACGCACAACTACAACCGTGAACTGTCCTGCAGACCCACGCACGCACACACCGACGCGCGCGCAGCGGCAGACGACAATACAAAGATCATCCCGGCTCACGTGACAACACACCACTTGTATTTGTAAACACTGAGGTCACCAATCTCAGACAGACTGCAACACAGGCATACTGTGCTGGACAGTGGATATTATTGTGACTAGGAGATGATAATAAATTATCCAGTAATATCCTTTAAAGTTATAGGTTACGCATCATTAGGTTAGTTACTTATAAATTAGTGCATGGTTTGGTTAAATGAAACTTTTACATATTCAGGGGAAGAATACTGGATTCTTAAATCCGTTGATGTGTGTTGTGTGTTCATCACTTAGCCTTTGAACAAGATTTTACTTGAATTTAAATAGCCATAGTAACCCATAGTAACTATTTTTTCCAAAACGTAGGTAGCTATTTGAAATTTAAAAACGAAGGTAACAACATAACAACATTATTACCATATTGTAAAAATACATTTACAAACTATCCATAGAGAGTTGATCTAATCCATATATATAATACGCTAAGCCGATTTTTGTAAACAGAACTCCTCCCTCATTTTTGGACCGATTTTGATGATTAAAGTGTCAAAAGAATGGCCCTGATCTGTAGTTTTGCAAAGTGTTTTTATTTGTTTGAAATCTTTATTAGTTTGGACTGGATTTTCCATCAAAGTTGGGTTTTCTCCCATAATATTAACATGGGGGAATCTAAATATTTAATTAGAAACTTTTCCTCCGCTAATTTAAGAGAACGACTGGGCGTAGAAACTTGGTTTATTTATTTATTTATTTATTTCCCAACGGATTGCACCTTTTTACAAAATATGTGTGTACAATTGAGATGGCATTTGCAATACTACTAACTAGAAAAGTAATAACAATGGTAATAACAAAGTGATAATAAATAATAATAGCAAGTAATAACAAATAGTGATAACAATAGTAATAATAAATAGTGATAACAATAGTTATAACAACGTAATAAATAACTATAAATATTATAACAGAAGAATAAACTAAAAAGAGTATCAACAAAGAATATGAACAGCAAATTTCAACGATGACAAGACAAATTTGCAGATATGCTGGAGTGTGGTTGCTCAAGTGATCAGGGAGACTTTCTTTTTGAACCGTAGGGGCTTCTCACCGAAGAAATCCAGTTGAGCAGCCGCCGTGCTACCAGCCTTGAGTAGTCGGCTAATTCCGCTGTTGTAAGAATAGTAGGCTGGGAGAAAGCGTCTGCTGAATATAGTCCTGGAGCGGGTGCCTCTGGGTGTGGTAATGTCGATACCACTCAGGATGTTGGGGCAATCGACAAACCCGTTAACCAGCTTGTAGAGCATGAATATGTCAGCATGATGACGTCGGAGTGACAAAGGCAGAAGATCGAAGGACTTCTCCACATCGTTAACCGGGGTAGTGCGGTAGGTAAAACCAAGTCTCGGTCCAAGCATCCGTATGAAGCGGGTTTGTATGCTCTCCAGTTGGCTGACGTGGTTCTTCTGGAAGGGAGACCAGATGATAGACCCATACTCCAGCAGCGGGCGTACCAGGGACTTGTAGAGCGTGATCAAGGTGAAGGGTGAAATGAAATTCCTTGTTGATCTGAATATGAAACCAAGCAGGGAGCTAGCTTTGGTTGTAATGTGGGCAATGTGCTCGTGAGGGTTGAGCGAAGGGTTCATTATCACTCCGAGATCTCGTACCCTGTCCACTCTCTTCAGTGTAGAACCATTGAGGACGTAGTCATATTGAACTGGGGCTGCACCACGTTTGTAGGAGATGACGACACATTTCAAGACGTTGAGCTCCATGAAGTTTTCCTTGCACCAGGCGTCGATGTTAGTGAGAGAAAGTTGGAGGCGCTCAAAGTCAGAAGCCAATGACACCGAGCCAAATACCTTAATATCATCGGCGAACATGAGAAATTTGGTGAGGATGACGTTGCCAATGTCATTCATGAACAGGTTAAACAGCAAGGGACCGAGGTGGGACCCTTGCGGGAGGTGTCCTTGGTAGAGGTGTCCAAAGAACGGTCTTGGTCTGTAGATGAGTTATCAAAAGAAAAACGAAGTAAATTCCTATAGGGCTCTGCCCCAGAAGCCTTTAAAGATCCCTCCACAGATTTGTTTACATTTTGGCCATGTGGATAATAATTTTTGTTTTTTTATGAAACAACTGTTAATTTTTAAATTGTATTTTAAACAACAAACACTTATTGAGAGTTACTGAATTGTCCAAAGGAAGTATTTTTTGCAATGTTATTTTCTTGAACTCTTCGAGGTCCTTTGAATGTTACTAGCTTAACGAAAAAAGTGTTGTGCATGTTTACTGGCACTACTCAGCAACAAAAACAATTTAATTTATCTCTAAAAAATATATTCTTAAAGTGCACTGAGCAGCAGCCTAAAACTCAAACTCGCATTGTGACATTTATGATTCGTCTTATATTTCTCCAACAGTTATTCATCTGCAGAAGAAGTTCAGTGTGCTCTTATTATCGTGTCTAATAACATCCAAACACACAAACATTGCCTAAAATGGTACCTATTTTGACAAATTATTTGCAGTTTGGTCTATATTACGGACCGTGGCTCACTGGGTTGATAACATTATTAAAAGTAACACGATATTTTGGCTGTAAGAGTAAATACTATTTAAGCAGCTACTGTCATGACAGAAAGATCATATTCCTTTTAAATCCTTTATAAGATACGTTGATTAACAATGCATGTAAATGTCAATATTTACGTAACAGCCAATTTACAGTATGTTTTTCGCTTAGGATATGCCACATTGCTATTGCATTTACATTATTTGTTGCCAATGAAGCTACACGACCATATAAACGAGGAGGCCCCTAACCGTCGATTTCGACGGGTTTCACCTAGTCTAGTTAATTGTTATAATCTTTTGTAGGAAATATTCAACTCTAGTAAAATTTTAGTATAGAACTTTTTGATATTACAGTAGTTTTGAACTGAAATGCTTTTTGAAACGTGTCATTGAAATGTTTTTAATACTTTACTTTCGAACTGCAGACGAAATTAACAACCAACGCTTAGCTGTAAAAAAATTAACCTACTGTGTACTTTTATAATATGTTCTCTGCCGACACATTGGTCGTATTGTGAATCAGCCAATACAGTATTGTGATTGACTCGCGTTGGTGTCAGAATCCGAATAACAAAAATTCAAATGAGGCATTTTTCCAACACAATTCTTAAATCAAGGGATCGTGTATTTACTTTATGAGATTGCCGAATGAAATACAAAAGTAGGGCGTTAAGGCGTCTGTCGCGGCGCCGAGTGTCCACCTCCGCGACATCTGATTGGCGGGAACAATAGTGTATTGTGGCGGGAGATAAACTTACCAAGTTACCTCGGAGCCTCGGAGTCACTCACTGTAGTTAGTAGCAGCAGCCGCTGCACGGCAGCAGTGCTGTGGTCGCAGGATTATCACTGTTAATGCAACTTGTGTTTTCAACCCCATCGTTTGTATCAGCAATAGAGAGAACTGATGGTATTTAACTTTCATAAATTCATGTACAAACACTCGTACTATGGTTTTTTCGGCGATAAAGAGGTACGTAATGTATGCCAGTGTGTGGGGATCCAGTGATAAAGGTGTTGGATGTAATTACCACATTCGTTACGCTCGTACTATGGTTTTATCGGCGATAAAGAGGTACGTAATGTATGCCAGTGTGTGGGGATCCAGTGATAAAGGTGTTGGATGTAATTACCACATTGGTTACGCTCGTACTATGGTTTTATTACCGATAAAAAAGGTACGTAATTTATGGCTGTATGGGGGATCCAGTGATAAGGGTGTTGGATGTAATTACCACATTAGATACGCTCGTACTATGGTTTTATCGGCGATAAAGAGGTACGTAATGTATGCCAGTGTGTGGGGATCCAGTGATAAAGGTGTTGGATGTAATTACCACATTGGTTACGCTCGTACTATGGTTTTATCGGCGATAAAGAGGTACGTAATGTATGCCAGTGTGTGGGGATCCAGTGATAAAGGTGTTGGATGTAATTACCACATTGGTTACGCTCGTACTATGGTTTTATTACCGATAAAAAAGGTACGTAATTTATGGCTGTATGGGGGATCCAGTGATAAGGGTGTTGGATGTAATTACCACATTAGATACGCTCGTACTATGGTTTTATCGGCGATAAAGAGGTACGTAATGTATGCCAGTGTGTGGGGATCCAGTGATAAAGGTGTTGGATGTAATTACCACATTGGTTACGCTCGTACTATGGTTTTATCGGCGATAAAGAGGTACGTAATGTATGCCAGTGTGTGGGGATCCAGTGATAAAGGTGTTGGATGTAATTACCACATTAGATACGCTCGTACTATGGTTTTATCGGCGATAAAGAGGTACGTAATGTATGCCAGTGTGTGGGGATCCAGTGATAAAGGTGTTGGATGTAATTACCACATTGGTTACGCTCGTACTATGGTTTTATTACCGATAAAAAAGGTACGTAATTTATGGCTGTATGGGGGATCCAGTGATAAGGGTGTTGGATGTAATTACCACATTAGATACGCTCGTACTATGGTTTTATTACCGATAAAAAAGGTACGTAATTTATAGCTGTATGGGGGATCCAGTGATAAGAGTGTTGGATGTAATTACCACATTAGATACGCTCGTAATATGGTTTTATTACCGATAAAAAAAGGTACGTAATTTATGGCTGTATGGGGGATCCAGTGATAAGGGTGTTGGATGTAATTACCACATTAGATACGCTCGTACTATGGTTTTATTACCGATAAAAAAAGGTACGTAATTTATGGCTGTATGGGGGATCCAGTGATAAGGGTGTTGGATGTAATTACCACATTGGTTACGCTCGTACTATGGTCTTATTACCGATAAAAAAGATTGTAATTTATGACTGTATGGGGGATCCAGTGCTAAGGGTGTTGGATGTAATTACCACATTGGTTACGCTCGTACTATGGTTTTATTACCGATAAAAAAGGTACGTAATTTATGGCTGTATGGGGGATCCAGTGATAAGGGTGTTGGATGTAATTACCACATTAGATACGCTCGTACTATGGTTTTATTACCGATAAAAAAAGGTACGTAATTTATGGCTGTATGGGGGATCCAGTGATAAGGGTGTTGGATGTAATTACCACATTCGATACTCTCGTAATATGGTTTTATTACCGATAAAAAAGGTACGTAATTTATGGCTGTATGGGGGATCCAGTGATAAGGGTGTTGAATGTAATTACCACATTAGATACGCTCGTACTATGGTTTTATTACCGATAAAAAAGGTACGTAATTTATGACTGTATGGGGGATCCAGTGATAAGGGTGTTGGATGTAATTACCAAATTAGATACGCTCGTACTATGGTTTTATTACCGATAAAAAAAAGGTACGTAATTTATGGCTGTATGGGGGATCCAGTGATAAGGGTGTTGGATGTAATTACCACATTAGATACGCTCGTAATATGGTTTTATTACCGATAAAAAAAGGTACGTAATTTATGGCTGTATGGGGGATCTAGTGATAAGGGTGTTGGATGTAATTACCAAATTAGATACGCTCGTACTATGGTTTTATTACCGATAAAAAAAAGGTACGTAATTTATGGCTGTATGGGGGATCCAGTGCTAAGGGTGTTGGATGTAATTACCAAATTAGATACGCTCGTACTATGGTTTTATTACCGATAAAAAAAGGTACGTAATTTATGACTGTATGGGGAATCCAGTGATAAGGGTGTTGGATGTAATTACCAAATTAGATACGCTCGTACTATGGTTTTATTACCGATAAAAAAAGGTACGTAATTTATGGCTGTATGGGGGATCCAGTGCTAAGGGTGTTGGATGTAATTACCACATTAGATACGCTCGTACTATGGTTTTATTACCGATAAAAAAAGGTACGTAATTTATGGCTGTATGGGGGATCTAGTGATAAGGGTCTTGGATGTAATTACCACATTAGATACGCTCGTACTATGGTTTTATTACCGATAAAAAAGGTACGTAATTTATGGCTGTATGGGGGATCCAGTGATAAGGGTGTTGGATGTAATTACCACATTAGACACGCTCGTACTATGGTTTTATTACCGATAAAAAAAGGTACGTAATTTATGGCTGTATGGGGGATCCAGTGATAAGGGTGTTGGATGTAATTACCACATTCGATACTCTCGTAATATGGTTTTATTACCGATAAATAAGGTACGTAATTTATGGCTGTATGGGGGATCCAGTGATAAGGGTGTTGAATGTAATTACCACATTAGATACGCTCGTACTATGGTTTTATTACCGATAAAAAAAGGTACGTAGTTTATGACTGTATGGGGGATCCAGTGATAAGGGTGTCGGATGTAATTACCAAATTAGATACGCTCGTACTATGGTTTTATTACCGATAAAAAAATGTACGTAATTTATGGCTGTATGGGGGATCCAGTGCTAAGGGTGTTGGATGTAATTACCACATTGGTTACGCTCGTACTATGGTCTTATTACCGATAAAAAAGATTGTAATTTATGACTGTATGGGGGATCCAGTGCTAAGGGTGTTGGATGTAATTACCACATTGGTTAGGCCGGGCGCACACCTGATGCGGCACGGCACGGCACGGCGCGACGTTTTGCCTTAAGGCGCCTTATGCGACTAGATTTCTATTATTTCAAATGGGGGTGCCGCACACATCATCAGGCATGGCAAGGCAAGGCAAAAGAGCGCCGTACGGCGCTTTGTTCTGCCTTTTCCATTTTCGTCTTTCGGGCAAAAGGCTTGAGGCAAAACGATGTGCGCATGCGCGAGTATCGACACCACGTTCAGCGCAGTGACAGCCCCTATCAAAATCAGTGTGCACTTTCAACGATTAGTAATTATGATTTTTTCCGGATCTGCTCTTAGTTCTGCAATGAATGGTTTCAAGTTCCTTTTTTGGTTGATGGGATGCACCCACGATTCTCTGTTAGGGAGATCATCCATTACATTCATTAGGTACCATCATTGACTATATAAACACAACAGTCAATGGTACCATATAGCAGCGATGGCAGCAGCCTCTTCTTCGCCTTCTGCATCCATTCTCACAAAATGTGTGGTACAAAGTGTCACAAAATGTACAAACAACCTCATAACACACAGTATCTCACTTTACTGAAACCATGGGATCAACCATGTGGGTGCTCAAGTCGCCTTGTCGTGCCGTGCCGTATGCATCTCAAATCTCCATCGGGCACGGCAAGGCGAGGCAAAGACATCTCGCCTCGCCTTGCCGTGCCGTGCTGTATCAGGTGTGCGGCCGGCCTTACGCTCGTACTATGGTCTTATTACCGATAAAAAAGGTACGTAATTTATGGCTGTATGGGGATCCAGTGATAAGGGTGTTGGATGTAATTACCACATTGGTTACGCTCGTACTATGGTTTTATTACCGATAAAAAAGGTACGTAATTTATGACTGTATGGGGGATCCAGTGCTAAGGGTGTTGGATGTAATTACCACATTGGTTACGCTCGTACTATGGTTTTACTACCGATAAAGAAGGTACGTAATTTATGACTGTATGGGGGATCCAGTGCTAAGGGTGTTGGATGTAATTACCACATTGGTTACGCTCGTACTATGGTCTTATTACCGATAAAAAAGGTACGTAATTTATGACTGTATGGGGGATCCAGTGCTAAGGGTGTTGAATGTAATTACCACATTGGTTACGCTCGTACTATGGTCTTATTACCGATAAAAAAGGTACGTAATTTATGACTGTATGGGGGATCCAGTGCTAAGGGTGTTGAATGTAATTACCACATTGGTTACGCTCGTACTATGGTCTTATTACCGATAAAAAAGGTACGTAATTTATGACTGTATGGGGGATCCAGTGCTAAGGGTGTTGAATGTAATTACCACATTGGTTACGCTCGTACTCGTACTATGGTCTTATTACCGATAAAAAAGGTACGTAATTTATGACTGTATGGGGGATCCAGTGCTAAGGGTGTTGGATGTAATTACCACATTGGTTACGCTCGTACTATGGTTTTATTACCGATAAAGACGAACGTAATGTATGTCTGTATAACTGTTATTTTCCTAGAGACCGTTGTATTTAACATAACGGGCCCTGTAGCTAATCTATAAAATATATCTTTTTCAGTTACTACGGGTGCAGTGTTTCCCATTTCGTTCAACGCTTTGATTTAACTTAACCTAATAGTGTTTTTAGTGCTTAAAAGATTTATTTCTATGATTATAGTAATTGTATAAAGCTGCACTCGAGGAACTTTCCACACTCGCCTGCGGCTGATGCGTAAACATAACTGTTGTCCAGAGCTTTTAATATCAATCCTTACATTATCTTTGTCATGTTACCTATATTAATATGGGTTTTAATTTTAAAAATTTAATTTTATATGTTGTTTACATTCCAGTTTCTAGTTTTTTTCATTAACACACTTCATACTATTTTTAATCCCGCTATTATTTCCTTACTAGTCACTACCAATAAAATACAGTCGACTCATTATCATCACACAAATTTTAATATTCTTTCAATGAAATAATAGTAGCCTTCAGTAGTCGTTGAGATTTTATAAATATTTTTATACTAATGGTGTACGCTAAAACGTTATATACAGTTGCATCGAGCTTTTATTTTTAGTATTAACGTCGGTAACTATATATTTCAAAATTAGGAAATGGAAATTAGGAAATGGTCAAATAGAATTGAATAGCTTTAGACAAAATTAAACTAATGATTGCAGAGTGTCAATATATTCAAAGAGGCAACCATGATACGCTTCCTTTCGAAATTAGAAAACGTGAATGACGAATTTGTCGTTCCCCTAAACGGAAGCCACAACTAAATCTAAACATCTAACAATAAACCAAATCTAAAATGCATCAGGCCCTATCTAAATATGAATAGATATTCGATGTTACAGAATACGAGAACATTCATATACTACTGTTTTAATTGGTTATCCGTTAATAACAAATTCTAATTACTCTTTGACTATAACATTATTGAGGAAAATACAATGCACAGTTAACTGCAACGGAGCTTCAACATAATTCAATAAAACAGCGAGTGTTGTGGAGTAGTTCACTGGATATTAGTATTAATTATACACATAGCATAGAACACATAGCACACATACATAGTACACATTGCATAGGAATAGTATCGCGCGACTCCAGCGATAAAGTATCGTACTACTCCGGTGTGTACAGGGCTTAAATAATACAATCACTTATCGTATCTAAATATATTCTAAATTAAGTGTTGAAATCAATAGGTCTGCTACCAAACGTAATTCGGTTAGCAGTCAATATACAACTTCAGGCGAACGATTGGAATTGCTTAGTTCATCAAGAAATAGCAAACGGTTAACAAGAAGAAAATTAAGAGCATTAGGTCAAATAAAATTTCCTGTTGGCGATCACATAAGAACAATCTGATCACTGTTCCTGAAACAAAAACATAAATTCTTCAAGTGGCTGTCCAATACGCGGATTGATACTTTAATTGCAGCAGCACGGTGTCGTAGTTTATAGTTAGTTAAGTTCCGTAGTCGATACAAGCACTCGCCAGCGGCAGTACCGCACCTGTCATCTAATTTGACGGGAAGTGCCAGTTAGTGGACATTTAGCTCCGTGGTGCGATGGTGCAATCTGGCTCGTAACACTGAAACAGCAAGGATCATATTCAGTACAACAGCTAAACAATCATATACTCGACTCTACTCTTACAAACAAACACAGCTTAAAACACACACCCAACTGTGCATCGCTGTATCAACCAATAAGTTAACCAGTGTGTCCGAGTGGACAATTGACAACCGTTAATTACCTGCAGTGTTGCAGGAAATTCAAATTATTGATGTGACAAAATAAGGACTAGAGAGCGCTACAGAGCTGTCGGACTACAGCATCATGTGAGAAGCTAGAGGGTGTACGACGCTGGGAGAAGACATTGGCGGAAATGAGAAGGGTATATATGATGGCAGAGCTGGACGTGACAAGCATTGTTCATTACGTTCTATGCTGCAGGATATACAAGTGACAAGGTAGAGGATGATACGATCCCGAGAGGAGACATTGGCGGAAATGAGAAGGGTATATATGTTGGCATTGCTGGACGTGACAAGCATTGTTCATTACGTTCTATGTTGCAGGAGATGCAAGTGACAAGGTAGAGGATGATACGATCCCGAGAGGAGACATTGGCGGAAATGAGAAGGGTATATATGTTGGCATTGCTGGACGTGACAAGCATTGTTCATTACGTTCTATGTTGCAGGAGATACAAGTAAGAAGCTAGAGGGTGTACGACGCTGGGAGAAGACATTGGCGGAAATGAAAAGGGTATATATGTTGGCATCGCTGGGCTAGACAAGCATTGTTCATAACGTTCTATGTTGCAGGAGATACAAGTAAGAAGCTAGAGGGTGTACGACGCTGGGAGAAGACATTGGCGGAAATGAGAAGGGTATATATGATGGCAGAGGTGAACGTGACAAGCATTGTTCATTACGTTCTATGCTACAGGAGATACAAGTAAGAAGCTAGAGGGTGTACGACGCTGGGAGAAGACATTGGCGGAAATGAAAAGGGTATATATGTTGGCATCGCTGGGCTAGACAAGCATTGTTCATAACGTTCTATGTTGCAGGAGATACAAGTAAGAAGCTAGAGGGTGTACGACGCTGGGAGAAGACATTGGCGGAAATGAGAAGGGTATATATGATGGCAGAGGTGAACGTGACAAGCATTGTTCATTACGTTCTATGCTACAGGAGATACAAGTGACAAGCTAGAGGATGATACGATCCCGAGAGGAGACATTGGCGGAAATGAGAAGGGTGTATATATGATGGCAGAGCTGGACGTGACAAGCATTGTTCATTACGTTCTATGTTGCAGGAGATACATGTGAGAAGCTAGAGGGTGTACGACGCTGGGAGAAGACATTGGCGGAAATGAGAAGGGTATATATGATGGCAGAGCTGGACGTGACAAGCATTGTTCATTACGTTCTATGCTGCAGGAGATACAAGTGACAAGCTAGAGGATGATACGATCCCGAGAGGAGACATTGGCGGAAATGAGAAGGGTATATATGATGGCAGAGCTGGACGTGACAAGCATTGTTCATTACGTTCTATGTTGCAGGAGATACAAGTGAGAAGCTAGAGGGTGTACGGCGCTGAGAGAAGACATTAGCGGAAATGAGAAGGGTATATATGATGGCAGAGCTGGACATGACAAGCATTGTTCATTACGTTCTATGTTGCAGGAGATACAAGTGAGAAGCTAGAGGGTGTACGACGCTGGGAGAAGACATTTGCGGAAATGAGAAGGGTATATATGATGGCAGAGCTGGACGTGACAAGCATTGTTCATTACGTTCTATGTTGAAATGAAATGAAATGAAAAATGTCTTTATTTAAGAGGCGAAGTTAGGACTTGCAAGTCCTCTCTACCACTTAACCTCTAAAACATAAATAAATAAAAACTTATTCACTTATATAAGTAAATTTAAATAATCTAAAGTAATACATTAAATTTGTAAACTTGAAAAAATAAGTTAAGTAATCCTAAAAAGAAATCCCATTCACACAAGCCGCCAACAACCCCTTACACCAGCGCCAGAGACTCACTCAAGCCTGCTGCTTAATATAATAGATTTAATCTCTGCCCCAAACCTCGCACGGTTACCTATGGATTTGATATGGTCAGGAAGAGAATTCCACAATCGAATTGCAGATACAGTACCAAGAAGGATTTGTAAAAAACTGTTGACCGGTGAATTGGTGTAGATAAAAGGTGAGAGCCTCTACGAGTAGAACGGGTGCTGATGTCAGAAATAAAATGGAAGTTGTCTGATAAATAATTGGGAATTTTACTATTGATAATGGAGTGTAGAAGACGGAGGGTGTGAAATTGCCGAAGTTCATTTAACTTCATCAATGAAAGCAGGTTAAAATAGGGAGTTACATGTTGCAGGTGATTCAAGTGAGAAGCTAGAGGGTGTACGACGCTGGGAGAAGACATTGGCGGAAATGAGAAGGGTATATATGATGGCAGAGCTGGACATGACAAGCATTGTTCATTACGTTCTATGTTGCAGGAGATACAAGTGAGAAGCTAGAGGGTGTACGACGCTGGGAGAAGACATTTGCGGAAATAAGAAGGGTATATATGATGGCAGAGCTGGACGTGACAAGCATTGTTCATTACGTTCTATGTTGCAGGAGATACAAGTAAGAAGCTAGAGGGTGTACGGCGCTGAGAGAAGACATTGGCGGAAATGAGAAGGGTATATATGATGGCAGAGCTGGACGTGACAAGCATTGTTCATTACGTTCTATGCTGCAGGAGATACAAGTGAGAAGCTAGAGGGTGGACGGCGCTGAGAGAAGACATTGGCGGAAATGAGAAGGGTATATATGATGGCAGAGCTGGACGTGACAAGCATTGTTCATTACGTTCTATGTTGCAGGAGATACAAGTGAGAAGCTAGAGGGTGTACGGCGCTGAGAGAAGACATTGGCGGAAATGAGAAGGGTATATATGATGGCAGAGCTGGACATGACAAGCATTGTTCATTACGTTCTATGTTGCAGGCGATACAAGTGAGAAGCTAGAGGGTGTACGACGCTGGGAGAAGACATTTGCGGAAATAAGAAGGGTATATATGATGGCAGAGCTGGACGTGACAAGCATTGTTCATTACGTTCTATGCTGCAGGAGATACAAGTAAGAAGCTAGAGGGTGTACGATGCTGAGAGAAGACATTGGCGGAAATAAGAAGGGTATATATGATGGCAGAGCTGGACGTGACAAGCATTGTTCATTACGTTCTATGCTGCAGGAGATACAAGTGAGAAGCTAGAGGGTGTACGGCGCTGAGAGAAGACATTGGCGGAAATGAGAAAAGTATATAGGATGGCAGAGCTGGACATGACAAGCATTGTTCATTACGTTCTATGTTGCAGGCGATACAAGTGAGAAGCTAGAGGGTGTACGACGCTGGAAGACATTTGCGGAAATAAGAAGGGTATATATATACAAAGGCAGAGCTGGACGTGACAAGCATTGTTCATTACGTTCTATGCTGCAGGAGATACAAGTAAGAAGCTAGAGGATGATACGATCCTGGCAGGAGACATTGGCGGAAATGAGAAAGGTTTACGTTATGACTGTAGGCCTACTTGACGTGACAAGCATTGTTGAAGGTGGGAAGAATAACCTACTAATTCTATGAGATTACTTATTTACCAATTTATGGTTGTAACCTTGACTTTAACATAGCAACATGCTCAGTCGGGGTTGGGTTGCTATCGGCAACGTACACACTACCCCACAATCCCCAGCGTCATAAAATGTTTACTACCTTTTACATTAAACTCCCTCAATAGTCAACACAAGATACGCCACGACTTGACGAGGCTCTACAATCATTTTTCACTATACTGTATACGGTACCAACAGATATATATCAGACCAATGGCGTGGAGTTGAAATTACTCGTTTGTTCATTTCTGTTTCTTGGTCTAGTGATGTCCTGGACTCGTCATAAACACGCACGCGATTTAAAAACAGAATCGTTTGTTCATCTGCAACTAGAATATTTTGCTCTATCGTTAGCATCTAATGCCAATCTAATTAATGTAATGTCGTTATTCGTCTTTAAAAACCTTAATTCAATGTCGGAAAACAACATGCTCTCCTTTTACCATCTCGAGCTAGCATGATGCTGACATATAGAGGGACTAACCTTGGTTTAGCATATGCTATCATAAATTAAGGGCTGGTCGGGTTTTTGTGAGGGCGGCGACGTGGTAATCCTGTCGTGGACAGTGTGATTCACCCGGGGATTTGCATTTACGAGTCCGGCATTTCGGATGAATTATTACATTCAAGTTTAAATCGCTCGCATTTTACCACGTATACTTTAATCTATGCTATTATGTAAAAATGTTATGGCTTCCATTCGTGTGTGTGTGTGTGTTACTGAATTGCGTAAAACTACTGAACCGATTGGGCTGAAATTTTACAAAAATATAACTAGCCCACTATACCAATGATCAATTTAGAACTAGTAATTTGTAGGAAATTTTATTCTCGTTTAGAATATCATATTCGAATTTTGTCAATTTCCTCACCACTTAAAAGCTATTTGCGAAAAAGTTTTAAGCAACCTCCGAGTTTATAGTGTTGAGAAAATACTGAGTTAGAGATATGTTTGTTAAACTTTGTATAACCAAATCTACAGTTATACTGGATTGATTTTGTAAATTAATGGGTCGTTGGAAAGCTTATTTATGTAGATTTGCAAATAAATATAAATGTTTGATTTTATTAAGGATTTATTGTGAAAAAACAGCATTTAATTTTAGAACTAAAAATGAAAAAATAACAGAAAACATAGTATACGAAGTACAAGTGTTCACCTGGAAATTAAGTTAGCCAATTTATCATTAGCCTAATAATTCGATTTTCTAGTACTACTATTTTAGCCGGTTGTAGATGGATCAGATACAAATTGCTATGTTCGCTGTCCTTGGTCTCCGACCTTCACACATTAAGTAGGTAGTCTACTTCTCTAGACCCAAGACTATTGCCTACCTACCTTGTTGACACTCGCACAAAAGTTCCTAATTTTATAATCAAAGCGTTAAACGTAAACAATAAATCCCCAAAGGAACTCTTGGCGATTACGAGACCATTTCATATTAGTCGCTAGTAAATAAAAATTTGGTATTTTTTTAATCATCCCTGAAGAAACAATAGTTTTAAAAAACGATGTGTGAGGAGGATCAGTCATGATTCCGCGAGGTGTAGACACTGCCCTTCCATCAGTGTCTAATGAAAGGCAGGAAGTAAAGCCCTACAGGGGTGAGATGGTGAGCACCCCGATGTAGTCAAGTCACGGTGTGTAGGGTTGTGAAGGGGTACACACCGGGCAATTCTATATTGGTGTAACTTAACGTTGCTTAAATCTTAAAACACTAGACAATCATGACATACTGAGGAAATGTGTGTGTGACAGCTGGAAATGTATTGTTGCGGGCTTAACAGGTTCTTTACAATAAAACTTGGCGATTTTATGATAACTATTTATTTACACAAATTATTGTCTATTTACAAATATGACAATCACCTAACACCTAACTAACCCTATCTAACCTAGCTAAAGCCTATTCTAATTTACAATGATTCTACTTACAGCTAACCTTTTACAGGATTTATCACTACTTCTGTTACAGCACTGTCACTACACTGTCACTAGTGTCACTACACTGTATCTACACTGTTACTGCCACTAGCACTAGCACTGGTCACTAACACCGACGGGCGCTTGCCGCGACGATTCTCGGAAGGCTCAACTCAACTCAACTGCCGTGTGCCGGAAGACGGTCCCTTATATAAGCTTGCCGTGGAACATTCTGGAGGCACCTAGTAGCCCAAACAAAGCTGTTTACAGATCACCGTAGAAGCTTCTGGTGGATGTCAAAGACCCTATTGACGTAGTCCGTTGACATGGGTCTATTGTCTTTCACTGGCACGTACGGAGAAACCCGTGTAAACAAACAACCCTTTTGAGACGGCGCCTGGCTATTGTTGCGCGGGGCTCCTGACTTGTAACACTACCCCCTCCTTAGGACTGTTCTGCCCCAGAACAGATTTCTCTCGAAGCTTGAGATCTTCTGGACCAATGTCTCCGGTCCCCCACGGGTTGAATACGCAGACCACAATGTCGATGCCAGTGTCCTCGAAAAGTTCCTGCACCATATTTCTTACAATCTTCCATTCCAATCCGTCATAACCACATCCCAGCCTTGGAATAGCCAGCTTTTTGATTCCAATCCGAAGGAGCTTGTCTCGCAGGTCTTGCAGGCTTTTCTTCAAGGATTTGTAGGACGGTTTCTTGTTAGATGTTTCCTTCGTAACGAGGTAGAACAAATGCTGTCCATTGCGCTTCAGGTGAAGGGTTGTGCCAATGGCGGGGCTCTGACGCTCAAGATCTTCAGTCCCTCCAAACTTTTTCCTGAAGACTGTGGCTATACCTCGCGACGTTCTCAGGTCTTCTGCTACGCAGTGTGCCAAGGCATATTCCACTGGCAAGGTGAAGAGGTCCTTGTATAACAACCTCAGTCCCTCATTTCCATATCTCTCAGGCACGACGTCTCTTGGCTCGGTTGAGAGGTTCCGAACTTGTTGGCTGTGATCTCCTTTGTAGGATGCAAGCCTGTTAAAATGAACAATTTTTGGTTTGCCATTTGGTTGTTTCTTAATCCTGTAGATGACGTCATTTAAACGGGAAATAACTTCATAGGGTCCTTCCCATGAGTTCTGGAGTTTAGGTGAATAACCACGACGCCTTCGAGGATTATGTAGCCACACGAGATCACCAGGTGTGAACCCTCCTTTCTCGGCCTTCACGTCGTACCTCTCCTTCATCCTGTCACTTGCTCCAGATATGTTGCGACGAACTTTCTCATGTATCTCGTCCATCCTCTTCCGCAGATCCGATACGTAGTCCTCGCCAACCACACATTCATCCGGCTTCAATCCATACTGCAGATCGCATGGAAGACGGAGCTCTCGGCCAAAAACTACGTTGGCTGGAGTCTGGCCGGTGGTTTCGTTGACAGAACTCCTATACGCAAGTAGAAACAGGTGCAGGTATTGGTCCCAGTCCCGCTGATGTTCGGAGACAACTTTTGACAGATATCTTCCCATCGTCCTGTTCATGCGTTCTACCATGCCATCTGACTGTGGGTGCAGAGGTGTTGTTCGAGTCTTCCGGATACCAAGAACTTCACACATTCTGGAGAATACTGCTGACTCAAAATTTCTTCCTTGGTCAGAATGAAGTTCGAGCGGGACTCCAAATCTGCTCACCAATTCCTTGATTAATATATCTGCAACTGTTACCGCTTCCTGGTTAGGCAATGCATAGGCCTCTACCCATTTGCTGAAGTAATCCATTGCTACCAAAATAAATCTATTTCCAGCATCGGACATGGGGAACGGTCCTGCTACGTCAATGGCAATGCGCTCAAACGGGGCACCTACGTTGTATTTCCTCATTGGTGCTTTTCGTTTGTTGACAGGGCCATTTGATGCTGCGCAGGTCACACATCTTCTGCACCAGTCTATGACGTCATCTCTCTGATTAGCCCAGTAGAAGCGCTCCCTTACTTTCACCAGTGTACGATGTACTCCTAGATGGCCTCCAGAAATTCCACCGTGCACTTCCCTTAGCACTTCAGGAACCCTCTTCCTTGGAATTATTAGTTGGAGTTTTCGGTGCCCCCCTTCCTCCGATTCGACGACTCGCTTCAAAACTCCTTCTTCCATTAAAATCGAGTTCCACTGCGCCCAGTAGGTCTTGACGTTCTTAGACAATGGAGCAATATCCTGCCACGATGGTCTTCCTTTATTGTCCATCTTCCACTGCATGACGTGTCTTAGGTCTGTGTCTTCCTTCTGGTCCTCTGACAGTTTCTTACTGTCCCATTCGTCGTCAACGGCGGTCACGCGATGAACTGATGCACTTTTGTCTTCCTTGCGTGTGCAGTGCACGCAGTTGTCCCCGCACGGTCTTCTCGATAGTGCATCTGCATTCTTGTGGCTCGGTCCCGCACGATGGATTGATTCGAAGTCATATTCTTGTAACCTTTCTAACCATCTTGCAACCTGTCCTTCGGGAGACTTAAATCTTAGCAACCACATCAGTGCGGCATGGTCCGTTCTCAAGAGGAACCTTCTTCCGTACAGATATTTATGAAAGTGTTCTATGGACTTAACCACTGCGAGAAGCTCCCTCCTGGTGACACAGTAATTACGCTCAGGTGCTGACAGGACCTTACTGAAGTACCCGATCACATGTTCTTCTCCATCCTGGAGCTGAGAAAGAACTCCTCCAATGGCTGTATTGCTGGCGTCCGTGTCTAGTATGAACTTTCCGTCGGATCGTGGGTAGCTCAATATGGGTGCGCTGCATAATTTAGTCTTTAGCTCTTCAAAAGCTTTCTCGCAGTCGTTATCCCAAACAAAGGTCCTCTTGTCTTCGGTCAACTTGGTTAGTGGTTTTGCAATATTAGCAAATCCCTTAACAAATTTCCTGTAGTAAGCACACAGCCCGAGGAAGCTCCTAACCTGGTGCTTATCCTGAGGTATTGGCCAATCGGTGATAGCTCTGATCTTCTCCGGATCCACAGACACTCCTTTGTCCGATACGACATGGCCGAGGTAATTGACCTGTTTGCGGAACAAGTTGCACTTCTTGGGGTTCAACTTCAGATTAGCCATCCGCAGTCGCATGAAGACATTCTCTAGGTTCTTCAGGTGGTCTTCGAAGGATTTACCTAAGACGATAATGTCATCCAAGTAAACCAGGCATGTCTCCCATGACAATCCCCTGAGGACGTTCTCCATAAGCCTTTCAAAAGTAGCAGGGGCGTTGCAAAGTCCAAAAGGCAGCACAGTGAATTGCCAAAGTCCTGTCCCAATAGAGAACGCTGTCTTCTCCTTGTCCTCAGGAGCGAGCCCGACCTGCCAGTAGCCACTTCTCAGATCCAAAGTTGAGAATATTTGACATCCTCCCAGAGTGTCGAGTGTGTCATCAATCCTGGGGAGAGGGTAGCTGTCTTTCTTGGTGACATTGTTGAGAAGGCGGTAGTCTACGCAAAATCTTGTTGAGCCGTCTTTCTTTTTCACTAGTACCACAGGTGACACCCAAGGGCTGTTAGAAGGCTCGATGACACCATCCGCTTCCATCTCTTTTATGATTTTCTCAGCTTCGTCACGCTTTGCTAGCGGGAGTCGTCTAGGAGCCTGACGTATGGGTTTTGCATCTCCGGTGTCTATCTTGTGCTGTACAATGTTTGTTCTTCCTCTAGGTCCGCTTCCGTATTCGAAGACATCTTGCCATCTGGTAATGAAGTCCCTTATTTTCGCACTTTGTTGACGCGTCAGATCCTGACAGGTGCTCTCCACGAAATTTTCCAGCTCCTTCGGCAATCCATTTGGGGATGGTGGACATGATTTTAGTTGACGTACCACTGAGTTAACAGCCACGCACGTTCCGATCTTCACTCCTCTTTTTATCGCCACAGGGAAACCATTCAAGTTCATCAGTCGCACCGGATTTTCGTGTCCCAAGTTAAATAAGGATCTGGCGACAAAGACACCACGACCAAGCTGGGATTCACTGTCACTTGCTGGCTCCAGCAGAACACTTTGCCCACTAGTCCAATCTCCTTCTACAGTAGCTTGAACGATGACCTGGCTGCGCGCTGGTAGCGTTGTGTCTTCCAGTAGAAGTACGCGTGCAGAGATATCTCTCCCACGCCGAAGTATGACATCTTCGTCTCCGAGAGTCACTAGTCCTCTTGACATGTCCAACTTCAGTCCGTACTTCACCATTATGTCAGTTCCTAAAATCACGTCCTCGTCTATGTCGGCAACTAGTGCGCAATGTTTAAATACGCAGCCGCCGATGTGGAAGGTAGCAACCGTCTGCCCATAGACCTGAGCCAGCTGACCCGTAGCTGTACGTAGAGACCATGATGTTGGTGAAATATCTTCATTCGACACAGTGTTTGGATTCAGGATGGTCATAGTCGCCCCGGTGTCCAGAAGACAGCTTTGGAGACGCCCGTTCACCTTTCCGTCTATGTAGAAACTGCTTGACTGACTTCCAAGTGAAGCAACTTTAACACTTTTCCTCGGGGCTTTCAAATCGCGGGCTGACGGTTGCCCCTTTCCATCAACCCTTCTTAGTTTTCCTGTTCCGGTTCTGATGTGGTTGAAGGACATTTACTCCTGGGATGTCCCATCTGTCCACAGCTCCAACAGCGTATCTGCCGGCGACGTGTTTTTAGCGCCTCCAGAACTCTTTGCACCAGCTCCTCGATGTCAAGTGGAGATGTAGTTTCTGCGTCTGCCACACGGACTCGGGCCTGACCTCTCACCGACTGTCGCACAGCCTCGAACTCCAGCGCCTGCGTCAGAGCGTCACTGAGTGTCTTTGGCCTGGCGAGCTTCACTGCCTGTTGAGTCTCCGGTTCCCGTAGTCCGTCTAAGAATTTATCCACCGCTAAGCTCTCGTAGACATCATCCGTGACTGAGGGATAAGCGTTTCTCACCAGGCGAGCAATGTCGGCTTCAAACTCCTGGAGTGACTCACTGGGCTTCTGGATCCGGTTCCGTAGCTGTGATCGGTAGAGCTGGTCCATGTGTCGATGTCCAAAGCGCATGTCCAATCTCCTTACTAATTCTGCGAAGTTCTTCCGCTCCGCCATTGGCATAGCATGCAGAACAGCTAGTGCATCACCCCGTAGTGCAAGGCACAGTGCTGAAGCCTTTGTCTCCTCGGTCCACCCATGAACCATAGCCGCTGTCTCGAAGAGAAGCATGTAGTCCTCCCAGGGAGTTTTGCCATCGAAGTGAGGAACGATGTTCTGAGGGGCAACGGCAGTAATGGTGGGCGCTGGTTTGGAGATCGTATCTAGGGTGTTATCCTGCTGAATTTCGCTAGTGCTAGCCGATGACGCAGGTGTGAAGCTCCCCGATGCAGCCATCTCCTGCCTAAGCTTATCAACTAACCTATCTTCTAGATTCTTTTCGATACAGTTAACTTTCTCATCGATTTCATTTATTCTACTTTCTAAACTATCAACTTTGCTAGAATATTCACCTAATTTGTTCAGCATTTTTGATTCTACATTTGACATTTTTGTCTCGATGCTAGCTTCTAAGTTTTTGTTATTTTCTGACATTTTTGACTCTAATGCTTTGCTGTTTTCTAACATTTTTGACTCAATATTTGCTTCCAGGTTTGACATTGTTGACTCTAATGCTTTGCTATTTTCTGACATTGACTCTAATGTTTTGCTATTTTCTGACATTTTCGATTCAATATTAGATTCTAGATTTGAAATTTTTGACTCTAAGTTCTTAAGCATTTTATTCATATCAGATGTTTCAAATAAAACGTTATCTGGGTCTTCACCTGCATCAATTAAAGCTTGTTTAAGGCGTGCCTGAAGGGCTGACTTAGTTCCACTAGTATCAAGATCTCGTTCTTCTAATTCTCTCCTAAGATCAGCTACCTTTAACTCATCAAGTTTCACACTTTTGAAAGCCATTTTTGTGCTAAACAATTAAAACAATAATTTTACAATAAATGATTTTTTTACTTTGTAAACAAATTTACGACACAAATTACTAATATGTAGCAAAGACCCTGAATCTTACTAATATCAAATACAACTAAAATAAAACTTAATATTTTACAATTAAAATCGCCAAAATAATCCCACTTCTGACACCAATTGTTGCGGGCTTAACAGGTTCTTTACAATAAAACTTGGCGATTTTATGATAACTATTTATTTACACAAATTATTGTCTATTTACAAATATGACAATCACCTAACACCTAACTAACCCTATCTAACCTAGCTAAAGCCTATTCTAATTTACAATGATTCTACTTACAGCTAACCTTTTACAGGATTTATCACTACTTCTGTTACAGCACTGTCACTACACTGTCACTAGTGTCACTACACTGTATCTACACTGTTACTGCCACTAGCACTAGCACTGGTCACTAACACCGACGGGCGCTTGCCGCGACGATTCTCGGAAGGCTCAACTCAACTCAACTGCCGTGTGCCGGAAGACGGTCCCTTATATAAGCTTGCCGTGGAACATTCTGGAGGCACCTAGTAGCCCAAACAAAGCTGTTTACAGATCACCGTAGAAGCTTCTGGTGGATGTCAAAGACCCTATTGACGTAGTCCGTTGACATGGGTCTATTGTCTTTCACTGGCACGTACGGAGAAACCCGTGTAAACAAACAACCCTTTTGAGACGGCGCCTGGCTATTGTTGCGCGGGGCTCCTGACTTGTAACACTATCAACACTATTTGTGTCTGGAGACACCCCTCCTTGCTGTCAATACCATATCCATGCCCTCCATACATCTCTGCAGCACTATACAACACCACCACGTCTCGGCGACCGACAATACACTACATATATGTACATATAGTATAGTAAGTGAGTGGGTGTGATCATTGCCCCAACATATTTACATCACTGGCCGTATACCGGTACATTCGACGATGGTATACGAAAGGTATTATTAGCAATGCTCGATTCATTATTTTAAAGAGAGAATCATAAATGCAACTTTATTTTAAGTTCTTTGAAAGGTTACGTTTTAGGTAGACTTTAAGAGCACACTAAACAGCAATATGGTGGTTGGTGATAGGTTATTGATAGAACATATAAATAAAATGAAATGGTTAAACCAACCTAGTAACATCAATGACGACTGTGGTTTTCACTTTATAGTATAATTTTTAATTTTTCCAGTGAGAATAGACACGATTATAGTACAACATTTTGAGTTCTCTTGATTGTTATTCCCGAAATAATAAGTTTGAACAGGAGAGGCGCTGGTTCGTTAACAATAGTGTGAGGTGAGTGGTGAGTGGTGAGTGGTGAGTGGTGAGTGGTGAGTGGTGAGTGGTGAGTGGTGAGTGGTGAGTGGTGAGTGGTGGTATTTACGTATTATTTAGTGGCGCGTGGTTGTGTTGTTTACACAGGCACAAATCAGAGAGCATTCACTACCTGTACTTTGGCTGAATAAATTCATAAAAATCAGTTAAATATGATACCAAATAGAGTATACCTGCACCCAGATACTAGCGCATCCCACTACTGTAACTGTAATTTTAATGTGATATCGAAGACGTCAGTCTTTATGGTGGAAACTAAATCGCATCTCCGCTTCCATCGTCCATAGCGAGTTCCGCGACCGTTAGCTACAGAGATTAATTGACTAGCTAAAAGCCGTTAATATCCGTTACCATTTTTGAACTCATGAGTCTAAGTAAATGTCGTAACTATAGCGGGTCTCCTTACGCGCGGTGGCCCAAAAGTTGTAAACGGGAGAAATTATTAGCGCAATCACTGGCAAAGATATGATTCGGGTGTTCTGTTTCATTTTACAATGACATTCGGGTGTTCTTTCTCATTATACAATGGCATTTGGGTGTCCTACCTCATTATACAATGGCATTCGGGTGTTCTGCCTCATTATACAATGGCATTCGGGAGTTCTACCTCATTATACAATGGCATTCGGGTGTTCTGCCTCATTATACAATGACATTTGGGTGTTCTACCTCATTATACAATGGCATTCGGGCGTTCTGTCTCATTATACAATGACATTCGGGTGTTCTGTATCATTATACAATGGCATTCAGGTGTTCTGCCTCATTATACAATAGCATCAAACTATTAGGACTATTAGGCACAGCTGAGTAGCAAAAATGGATTGTGGTTTATTACTTACTTAAGTGTGTTGATATCTTTAATTAAAAACAATATAATTTCTTTATAAATATCTAAATATTTTAGATATCTAATGACGTGTGCCACGTTAACGTGAAAGAACAGTATTTTGTTTTTAATAAGGACCCTGAGCGATAAAAGTAGTTATCCAGGAACTAGTCTACGATAACAACTGCAATAATTAACTACTATTCGTTAACAGCTGTGTCTAAGGAATATGTCGGCCTTAGTCACTAACAAGACTGCAAGATCGCACCACTCATCCTACACTCATCCTTCACTCATATTTGGGTAAAAATACACACAAAGTGGCGTACCCATTATTCTTAAATAATTGATATAATTAAAATTGATATATAACTTATATAATACAGAAAATTGGCGAAGATAAATAAGGTATTTAAATATGGCAGGTTTTTTATTGGCAAAACTTTGCACAACATGTAGCCAAACTGCGGCTGTCGTAAGGAACTGTACTGTACAAGTTCACAGCATGTCCGCTAAGTGCTAACAAAAATATGCTTAAACAAAGGAATGTCTCTAGAGAATATCTAAACTTGGTCTGAAATCTGTTATTAATTTCATATAAGCTCAAATAATAAATAAATATTGTGTTAATTCAATTTATCCGAGTGAATAGACTCGGCTACTTCATCAATCAAAAGTGACTCTTTTCGAAGCACAAATTGCACATGAACAAGGGAAAATGAACCTGGGTGGAAAAGACGTTTTGCCCGTGTAATGAACTGTTTTTCGTCATATTGCATTACGCAAACTAGGTTACGATACGAAAAACCACCCATAACTACTTTCAACTTGTTCTAAATTTTTATCATGCAAACAATCAGCTGTTTCAACAGCTGACTTTTACTCCCCAGTGACTAAAAAGGATTTCTACTTTTTTAAAGACTGTTTTAGGGAGTAAAAGAGTTATTTTACTTTCACCCGCAATGCGTATTAAAAACTGCCGAGTTTTTTGCTACAGTATGACGAAAATAAAATAACTGTTTTGTAGTAATATTTGTATATATAATACTGTATGTATAATTATTCATTGCTGTTATACTAAATTTGATTTCGCATTATATGCGCACGTTAATAAGAATTAAGGGAGTTTTGAGATGTATGTAACGTTTAACCTGTAATTGTATATTCTTATTGTATAGCTGCAATATCAGACGCAAGTATTGTATAACCATTGACTTGTGGATTAAAATACACATCTTATCTGTAAGGACGAGCTGTACCTAGCTTACTCTTGTATATTAGGTACTTACGGAGAGTATTACTGACAAAATTATGATCGTTCTCATGTCTCGATACTTAATCATTGATGTGATATACAAAATTATGACGCCGCTATTAAGCAATTCTTTCAATTTGTCCCGTTTAAAAATTTACGAAATACTGTAGTCAGATACAGTAGTCTTTACATCAACGTACGGTGGCTTATAATTCAACTACGTACGTTTAGATTCAACAACTGCAACACGGGAATGTCTACTTCTATTAAAGTATCTACAGTCTAAGGTATGGTTTATTTACTTACTTATCTACTTACCAATTAAAGTATAGCAATCGAGACAACCTTAACTCAGAAGCCCACGCTTACCTGTAACAAAACAATTGTTTGTTAGAAATGCCTAACTAATATCATTGATTAAACATACTCCCTTCGTGGATTCGTCATCCTTATGAATCAGCTGAAGACAATTTTACCGTTAGCTCCGTCTGGTGCCGCTAGGCTTGTGTTTTGACTACAATTTGTTTCTTGTAATTTCAGTTATTTAAAACATCGTTTAACCGCACACAACAATCTAATCATAAACAATAACTCGTCTCCTAGTTATATAACCAAACAGTAAAGCACAATCATAAACTAACCCTAAAATAAACAGCAACTAGCAACAGTGTCACCAACATGAACTAGACATGAAAAAGCTCTATATTTTACAACTGGATGAGAAGTCTACGCTTGTACCAACATCAATGCCAATAACTTATACAGTATGTCGATTCTAAGTAAACCACAATCAGAGTGTTCAGTGTATCGTGTCAATTTTTTTTCGATTAAATTCGTTGAATAATTTTTTTTACAAAACCCCGTGATTCAAGCACAAATTAATTAAAGTTGTATAACCGAATTTCCACTAGGCCTATATTAGAATATATTTGATTTTTTCAGCGTTATGTAAGAATAAGTATATCGGGAGATAAATACGGTATGACAAGTGGCGTTGTACTGTTGTAGGCCTACCTTCTTGTCTGGATAGTTGATCACATTGAGACACTTCATGACTACATCACACTCACCACTCACTCACTCACTGTGTCACACTCCACACTCACATCCTGAGTCTACCATCTGTAGCTGGAGAGGGGCGAGGGCGACAGACGTCCCACTCGCGCATTCCCCAAAACAATTACAATGTACAATACTGAAGGCCAGGTGATGTTGCGACGCCAGCAGACACATGATAATCGCATAGATCGTTGACTACTAAGTAGAAACGCAGGCGTCCAAGTCGAGTGTGATGAAGTTGTTGAGGTCTAGCATTAACTATCCGTATGGAACACGAACAAACTCAGGCCACTGAGAAAACAGGGAGTTTTGATTGAAAAGAAATATCAAAGAATTACATATGTAAATATCCGTATAAGGCTACATAGGAAAGGTCACACAGAAATATTGTCCAGTAGTTTGATAGCCAATGAAACAAACGACACTTCTAATTATTGATGGTTAGCTAACAGTAATTTTTGTTCATAACTAATTCAGTTCAAAAACTTGAACAATTAATTGAACCTTGAAATTCATATCAAACAATTAAGATGCAGTAGCAAAGTTAACGAAATATGTACCGGTAGAGTTATTATACATCGATGGTACCGACAAGTGAAGTCCAGTAAAAAATAACAGGTTGAATAACTGTTTTTGTTGAACAGTAAAACAATGATAAAACCATATACAAATTCATTGTCTATGGTAAAAATTTGGTAAAAAGAATCGGGATGGCGAAAATTTAAACCCCATTTACAACATCTAATTCCTTCTTTTAAATGCCAATCAATTTGTTAATTGTTGTATAATAAAGCTACTACAACAATTGTATTAATTTATTCTATTAAGTTATTTTTTTAAACGTCTGTCATGTAAAAGAGCCTGCTGATAAAAGCATGATCAAATGAGAGCAGCCAACAAAATAAGGCACCGGCGAGATTCGAACTCACGATCTCCTGTTTACTAGACAGGCGCTTTAACCAACTAAGCC
Organism: Macrosteles quadrilineatus; assembly: GCF_028750875.1. Lineage (NCBI taxonomy): Eukaryota > Metazoa > Arthropoda > Insecta > Hemiptera > Cicadellidae > Macrosteles > Macrosteles quadrilineatus. The sequence goes on from NW_026542594.1 coordinate 78,294,274, forward strand.
ACGGCGCCGCTGGTGATCCATCGAGGTAGACTTCTGGAGTGATCGCTAAATGGGGCAAAAACGGTCCGTGCTGGAAAGCGGTGGTAGGCAAGAACGAATTCGGGCGTATTTCAGTATCGTGCGCGCTGCAGTTTACTCGCTGTTGTAGCTCAACGGAAAAGCTCCAGTCAAATAAAACTTATATATTCTTAATCTACATAAACATCGGATTCTGACAGTATAAATATCTTTTATTGTAATAATTATTTCGAATTTTAATAATTGAAAATATAGAAGACTTACCAGAGACTGACATGGAAAAGTCACTAAGGGAGGAAAATTTTTATTTTTGGGTTACAAACAAACTTCCAGCGGGAAAGTTGTAGCCAATGAGTTGATCTTAACTTTCAAATCAACCAATTTGTGATAAAATGATTGCGTCATTATTAAATCGTTTGGAAACGAGCGTGGGACGGTACCGCGCCGCCACCGCGCGGCCACTCCCGGAGTACCCGGTCCCGGTTGTGTAGCTTTGTCGATATGCATTTTCAGAAAACAATCTAGAACGTTTATTAATAAGTATTTGTATAGGATCTTATCGAAAATACATACTTTCCTTTCCACATGTACTTTAGGAGTAAAATTAACAATCAAGTTTAAGATTAAATTTATAAATTTGTTTTCAGCTATACAAACGACCAATGTTCATTCAAATCAAATTGATTATTTGCCATACTTTAAAAACAAGAAGAATATTTGGAGATTTTTAAAAACCACCCAGCAAATGGTTTAGACGAAGTAAACCATCGAGTAATGCTACTTAAAGCAATTGGTAGTTTATTTTTAAAGGTAATTGGCCATCACAAAGCCAGGGAAGCTACAAGTGCTTCCAACTTGCCTAATCTTGGGTTAAGACAAAAATTAACCAAACTGATTTTGTTTAGAAATGTTTAGGATTTAAGATCTAAAAATCTAGACATAAATGTTATTAAGGTGTTAATGTTTGTATATAATGTTTTTTATCTTATTTGAGTTCAAATAGATAATGTATATTTAATAATAATAAATTATTTTGATTCGTTGAAAGTGTTCTTATTGCCTTTTATTTCATTTTAATTTATAAACATGAGACCAATCTCTAATTATTACAGTAATTGGACTGTTATGACCCTCTATCCAAATTTATTTCAAAAGCCAAAAAATGTTTAAAAATATTATACAAATGTGTTAGGGAAATATTCCAATTTGTTTTTAATAAAATAAAATAAAACATGTCACTGACAAGAAAATTACACTAAAAGTTGAAGTTAATCGTGTTTTAAAAATATACCTGATGTGAAAGTAAGAATGAAATTAATTCCGAAAGAACCACAATCTATTACAGAATACAATTCAATCGTTCATTTGTCCTAAAAAAATCATGTCGTCTGGAAACAAAATAAAAGTAGGCGCGCGTCACGATTTTCCCTATCCCGCCCATCTTAGCGCTGGCGTTCTTGCCTACCACGGGCTGCTCACAACTACTCGCGGCCGGACCGAAAAACGGTTCGCTTCAACACGGGCGCGATCACTCCAGAAGTCTACCTCGATGTGGTGATCAACAATGAATCCCAATACCACGTCTGACACTTGCAAAACAATACAGTGCAGTATTCTAATCTACGACATGTAAACTATTGTGCAACTTGTGTCGAGCTTGGTTAGTGAAATAAGGGATTTGAGTATATTTTAGTTTAGACGTAGGCCTTGAATTATGCCTAGGAGAATTGACTTTTAACAGCTTCCAGAGGTAGAGATATGGCGCGGCGATTCCACACGACCAAAACAAGAATCCCGCTTGTCGTGTATAAGAAATTCCGTTTTATTCCGTCTTATATTGGAAATTTCCGCTTTATAAACGTTGTCAAAAATCCCCTTCAATCCCGAGAGTTATTTTTTGAATCATTGTCAAGGCTGTATAAAAGCTGTCTAACCCTATGATAATTTGCTCAAATTATTTAATCAAGCAAATATGGTTTTTATCTGAAAAGCAGTTTATAAAAAATCAGGCGACCAAGCCGACTATCGCGTTTTATCCCGCATACCGCCTAATCTGAAATCCTTTTTTCGGGATAATAATCCCAAGTATGGAAACACTGACACATGATAAACAAAACACACATGATTCTGCCTTTTCTGTAGAATGCAAAAAAGGCTTGTCCAAGTAAAAAATTGGCAAAAGCATGACGTTTGTTTAAACACTCGCTCTTGTCACTTATACTTATGCATCAATATGTATGAAGTAATCGTGTCAATGCCCAGATACATCACGTGTCGTCTGAGAATGTGACCTTCCACTCACTTGGTGTATCTATAGAGGCACTTTGTGTTTCAGGTATATAAACCAGTGGCGTCTTGATTGCGTGAAGCGTGTTGTGATATATGAGGTGTTATCAAGGAATGTGTTCTTGTTACGACTGTGTCGCCTCGACAGCACTTTGGGATAGAATAGATATTGGTGTATGACGAGTACGGTAATCTAAACCAGCCCTCAAGACACGAGTACCTAACTTAGAAAGTTAAAATCCTCAGTCTATTCTGAGCATAGATACTTTGCCATCAATTAAAGTTGCTTTCTTAACAGGCAAACGTTAAATACTGTACCAGCAAGATCAGTATTTCGACCGTTCCCTTGGTAAAAGTATAATGTCATTGAAACGAACACGAAAATCACAAACTCACTTTCAAGCAGTTCGGGATCCGTGTTCCTTCCTACTAAGTACAGTGTATGTTTAGTTTTAATCCAATGTTTGCTGTTATATTTTGTAAAAAAATAGTTAGCATAAAAAATTCTCATTTTGCGTGGTTAACAAATCTGTTTTTTTTCACCTGTTGGCGAAGTTACCGGTGTCGGTGACTACTAAGGCTGGTTTTATGCACCGCGACTCAAGTTCTATTGAGTTAAATGGGAGCATTTATGCACCGCGACAGCGACAAACTGCCGCGCGAGCGCCAGTCCAGCTTTAAAGCGGAAGAGTTTAAAAATATGGTGTTCGCGGTTTCCTGGTTCGGTAATTTTACTGATTTGTTGCCCTCTTTAGTCTTTGTCTCAATATGATGTAATATTATTTTCCTAATTACCTCTTCCCTCAATTTCCTTCCAGGCTATTTTTCCCCTGGTAAAGTACTCTATTGTTAAATTATTTCTCATCCGTGATGCCGGCCGGCTCTTCGTTCCATGGACATTCGACGCCAACACGCTACTCGAACTACAACCAAGGGTGAGCACCAGATATTAATAGCCTCTCCTTCATTAATTATTCATATAAACCCTCCATTTGTATAAACCCTCTGTGTCCTCCTTTCCAATAATTTAATTTGTTGATTTGTGTAATTAATGTTAGTTTTATAGTCGTATTTTGTATGTAATTATCTGTCGGTCCTTCAAGTTTTAGCGAATTTCCCATATAGGGAATAAGCTATTACCGTAGGTCTCATGGTAAGACCTGGACCCGGGACCGATTTAGTTTTTCGTTTTGAGGTCCCCAGAGGCCAAAAACACCATCCGTTCAAATTCATATATATATATATATATATATATATTTATTTATTTATATATGTGTCCGTTAGCGCGATAACTCGAGCAAAAATGATCCGATTTTGATGAAATTTGGTATAAACGTGTAAACCTACATTTACTCGAACGAGTTCGCGAACCAGCATGATCGGACTATGGGAACAGGGGTTTATGGGGGGTTTTATGGGGTAAAAATGGGTTTTTCTAATTTTTCACCCTGAAAACATAAAATTTTGCAATTTCTTTCTAAACCATTTTGTAGAGCACAAAAAAACTAATAATTTAGTATATTGAAGCATTATTGCATGCCTAACGGTTACGGAAAAATCACAAAATAATGTAAATTTAAAATTGCCATGTTATTCATATGGAGAATAAATACAAAGTTGTAGCTTGCTTGTGTATGGACATATATAATGGACATATATAAATATTTATTACACCAAAATACCATTAATTTAATTTAAGCTATTCAATAACAATTTTATTTATTTAGTTCCAAAAGAAATTTATGTATTTAAGTGTTCTGAGGTAAAGCAATCCTTATAGTAAACTTTTCGTGTATTAACTCATATTATATCTAATTCAAGTAATTTTCGATGATTAGATTTGTATGGTTTGATTAATAATTGCATAATTTCATTTTATGTATGTAAATATTAATTTATTATTTAAGTTATCAGGATAGGCACGGGCAGGGGGGCCTATGCGGGACGATGATTGGCAACATAGATGAAAATACACCTTTTGAATACGATTCTTGCTTGGAGCTGGATAATGTTTTTGAAAGCGAAATTTTTTTTAATGAACCCCCAATAAATAGTAGTCTTAAAATATTTCACACGAACATCAGAAGTTTCTCAAAAAATTTTGACAATTTATCAGTGTATTTACAGTCTTTGAATGCTAATCTAGATAACATCGTCTTATCAGAGTGTTGGTTGAGCGGGGGGGGAGGTGGGTCACATGGACGGGTTTGACTGTACAATGACAGATACACAAAACAACAAAAATGACGGAGTCATTGTTTTCATCAACAAACAACTGTCTGCTACCGTAACACAAGTAAACATCAACAGAGTTTTTGGTATTTCTTTGGAATTCAGTCTTTTTAATAAAACATTCAATCTGTTAGCTGTTTATAGGACTTTTGATTGTGAAATTGATCATTTTATATCTGGTTTGGAATGCTATTATAATCGCATAAGTAAAGATACCAACTGTATCTTTTTGGGTGATATTAACATCGACTTACACAAAACTGATGCAATAACGGATCTTTACTTAAACACTTTACTAGGTGCTGGACTAGTCCAGTGCATCGACAAGCCGACCAGAGTGACACACAACACATCTACTTGTATTGACCACATTTTTGTCCGTTTCCAAGATATGAGACGAGTCAAATCTGCTGTCATACACTCTCATATCACTGACCATTACAGCACTGCTCTTACAATCACTAACACCATTCATACACCTACAGGAACTGACACTCTGTCACAGAACCAATTTCGTACTTACATTGATCACGCTACATTAACTGAACATATTACAAAAACAGACTGGAGTCCAATCATGAGCAATCACGAGGTTAATCAGTGCACAGCATGTTTTTGTTCGACACTGAGTAACTGCATCAAAGCCTCAACTAAAACAATCAAACATCACTCTACAAGATTTAAAAAAATAAAGCCTTGGATTACCGTAGATCTCATAAAATTAATTCGAAAACGAGACAAGCTAAGTAAAAAGATCAAAACCCAACCGTTTAATTTATTACTACTAGATAGATTCAGGGCCCTGCGCCTATCTTTAAATCAAAACATAAAAATTGCAAAGAAAAATTATTATAGGGGTAAAATTTCAGAATCTAACAGGGATCCAAAATTATTTTGGGGCATAGTTAGTGAAATATCAGGCAGGAATTGCACTAAGGACCATTTCCCATTTGAAAAAGTTTTACCTGGTTCTTCGAATAATGCGAACATTAAGATTAAAATAGCAAACGATTTCAATAACTTTTTTACATCAGTAGGTTCTAAATTGGCCAACTCAATAAATTCAGCTGGGGCTCCAGTCGTAAACGACGCTGACTTCTCACTTGACACGAATTTTACATTCAACACGGTCACACACGCTGACATAGAACGTTACGTCCAGGGTCTGCGCGGAGGGTCTGCGCCTGGCCATGATGGTATCTCGGCCTTTGTTCTTAAAGAAAACATCCACTCTCTATGTGCTCCTCTTCTGCACATTGTCAATATTAGCCTGACATCTGGTATATTCCCAAACGAGCTTAAATTGGCCAAGATCATTCCATTGCACAAATCTAATGATTTCACAGACATGAATAACTATCGTCCGATTTCTTTGTTAAGTGTAATTGCTAAGCTTTTAGAGAAAATTGCCAAAGACCAACTTGTTTTTTACCTCCACCAGTGCAATATTTTAAGTGAAAATCAGTATGGTTTCAGGAGTGACAAAAACATATCTGATGCTTTATTTGATATTAATAAATACATTAACGAGGCAATTTATGGCAACAAACGAAGCATGTTAATTTTCTTAGACTTGAAAAAAGCTTTTGACTCAGTGGACAGAAGTAGGTTGTTGCGTAAACTTGAGCTTGTCGGGGTGCGTGGCACCTCGCTCGCTTGGTTCAGCAGCTACCTCTCTGATAGGCTGCAAACTGTCGCACTTGGTGAAGTGGCAAGCGATGTATTGCCAGTGGAGTATGGTGTAGTCCAGGGTTCGACCCTTGGTCCTGTTTTATTCCTCATTTATATTAATAATATTTCTAAAATTCAAACAGAAGGGAAATTAACATTATTTGCTGATGATACTCTAATATTTGTAACCGGAGCATCCTGGGAGGAGGTTAAAAACAAGGCAGAATCAGACCTCTGTTTACTAAAAAAATGGCTTGATCAAAATGTATTGTCCCTTAATATATCTAAAACAAAATTTATGCCAATTTCATTACGCAAGATAACCGAATACAAACTTGATAACCTAACTATTCATGTCTGTGGAAATCATTTCAATAACTCTTGTTTTTGTAGCAAAATTGAAAAAGTTGATTCATACAAATATCTTGGTATTGTTTTTGATTCAAAGATGAAATGGTCGGAACATGTTGAATACCTAAAAAATAAATTACGTAAATATATTTATGCATTTAGGCAACTTAGTGATATTCTCGAAGAGCAAGAAATTAAAATAGCATACTATGCATATGTTCAATCATTGTTGTCTTTTGGAATTATTGCTTTTGGGGGTGCTTACAAAACTATCTTGCAACCTGTTTTTGTAGTGCAGAAAACAATACTTAAAGTTGCTTTTAAAAAACACTTTAGATATTCAACTGACGATCTTTTTGTAGAATCGGGAGTTTTGACAGTCAGGCAGTTATTTTTAAAATTTATTTTAGTTCACATGTACAAAAACTTTGATAATATTTTTGTAAAAATTACTCATCCCCACAATACGCGCTTTTCTCTAAATGTTGGTGTAAGTGTTCCACAAACTTTCAAATCATTTTCAAATACGAATTGCTTTCACTTAACCCAAATCATTTATCGTAACATGTGTAACAGATATCAAAATGTCAACATTCTAAATTCACCCTCTCTCTCTCTCTATTTAAGAAGCATGTTGTGGGGTGGCTTGTTGGTCTGAGTACAGAGGACACCGAGGCCGTTATCGCGTTGGGTGGACCTGACCGTTGACCCTACACAATCACTGATACACCACTTTCACTGACTGACTAATACACTACACCCCACCTCTCCTCTTCAATCTTCACCAGATATTATAAATTACTTCTGTTTGCACAAAGAATTTTTTTTTTTTTTTACCGTCAATTTATTCCAGAACACTAAAAATTCAGCTTCAAGCAAGACAAATAAAAAAAAAGGTTTAAATTATACGATTTTTTTTCTCTTATATATTTTTTACTTCCCATTTAAATTAATCTTTTCGCAACTCAGTCTACGCACAGGCCCTGCCTATGTAGACTTTTTCCTTTCTTATAGAATGTATTTTTTTTTTACACTTTTATTTACTTATTTCTACAGTATATAATTTTTGTTTTGTTATCTAGTTAGTAATATTTTGCTGTTTCATATTTAAGAAAAGAAAAAAATACAATGTACTTGTCTGTAAATAATTAATGGGAAATAAAATATTATTTCATTTCATTTCATTTCATATTAATGAAATTTTGAAATTTTGTTTACTTCATACTGAGCTATTAATATTTCAATAAAAACCCCCTATTTTCTTCCCTGTAGCAGCAAACTTAAGTACTCATTAATATTAATGATGTTTAAATAGGAAATAAATCTGACAATTTTAAGGGAATAATTTAGTGGAATTCCAGCTGTGTATATGGAAATTCGCTTAGTCTGCAGGTTTGCTGCGGCGGGGGTATTTTATAGTACTAATTAGTTAATAATTAATTTTTAATTCCAAATTTCGAATTTAACAGTGTACAACCTCAGAAATAATTTGGATTTCTTTTGTTACGTGGTGTTGCCTCCATTTAAACAGTTGCTCGATAAGATACAGTAACAGTAAGTTCCTATCCTATCCATTACTGGGACGGTGACGTCGTCCTGTAATCTAACTGTACTTGGAGGTCACGAATTGTGGATATTATTTATAGGCATGCACAATGAATACAATTAATTTATTTGGCCAATCAACAACAACATTGTTACAGGCTATGTCAGTGTACAAGCATAATGTAGCATAATGCACTGTGGATGCGATACTCCCTGGTGTGGATTAACGTCCGCACTAGTGAATATGTACTACGACTATCCGAAGTACTATCCTGATAATTTGACCAATTCGTTAATTACATGAAAAATTTGGTTCGGAATCCACTATAAACTTTAAGTCCCTTAGTTGCCATTGGCTGTATGGGCTATTTATTAACAGATGTGTCTAAGGAATATGTCGGCCTTATTTTACCAACAATACTACAAGATCACGCCACTCATCCTACACTCATCTCCATTCATACTTGGCTTTAAACACATACATTCGTATGGTCACCATTTCAAAGTAAATAATTAAAATACTAAAATACACAGTGAAATAGTATATTTCTTCACTATATATAGGGCCTAGAGTGTCTCTCTTTGACCCGAAGATAAGTTTTACGATCGAGGCGAAGCCGAGGTACATTAAACCATCGATATGTCGAGAAATCTACAATAGGCTAAAGAAAGCATTGCCTAATAAATCAATCGATAAATAATTTCGATCGATACGATTACGACAATCGAAATTTACAACTTTTTACAACAGCTGATTTCTACTCCCTAGAGACTAAAAATGCTACTTAATACCAGCGACGCATGCATTAAAAACGGCTGTTTTTGCTGCAGTATGATGAAAAATAATTTTTGTTATTTACTAAAACCTAAAATGAAATCGCATGTCAAAGTAAAACAAAATTGCTTGCAACACCACTACGATAGGGATTAAGAGAGAGAGACACGTAAAACAACGCTAACCTCGGTAATGGCACAGACAACAGCCTTTTATGACGTGTGAAATGGGACAACTCTGCAATGAAGTGATTTCAACAAAATTGAATCGATACCCCTCATCGAACTTGCAAAACGGAAGTACGGAAAACACTCCACAGAACACAATTCCAAATGCATCTCTAAATATAATCACATTTTTGACAACAATATAGTCTATACTTTGAATTACTTGACAACTCTTCTAATTGCACACCTAGAGCTTAATTAGAACCTCCATTCCTGAGTTGTTATGGCTTGCAGTTTTAGCGAATTTCCCTATAGGGGGGCAATTACCGTAGGTAAGAATATTGTTTATTTTAGTAGTTATTTTATAGTTTATAAGACAATCTGTATTTTTTAAATGTAGGTATATTGACTTAGCCAATGCATTAATGTAAATCTTGCCAAATAAATGACTTATGACTTAAGACCTAGGCACGGGGCCGATTTACTTTTTCATTTTGATGTTCCCAGAGGCCAAAAACACCATTCGTTCTAATTTATATATACAGGGTGTCCATAAAAAACGTTTCAGGACTTTGAAAAATGAATCCTCATACTAAAAGGAAGAAAAAAGTGTATGTGAAGGCACATGTGAAGGTATGTCCGAAAATGCATATTTACACAGTTATCCGTCATTTTGTTTCTTATACAAAAATATTTTAATCTGTAAAGTTTTCGTTCGATGATTATGAAATTTGGTAACCATGTTACCATACACAAGACCTATTTATAATAGAAAAAATAATAAAGTTGTTCCGGTTGTAAATTTCAAAATGGCGATCGTTTGAATTTTTCTAACTTAAATAACTCAAAAACGGCTAATAACTCATGGTTCATTTGCTTTTAATTTTATTCAGACTTTTCAACTAACAATACTGGCTTGCAAAAAAGCTTGTCCTGCCAAAAGGTATAATATTTTTAAACTGGATAGCAATACTCGTAGGCCTACACGGAGAGAAGATGAAAACACTTCACAATTCAATATAACAACCGACGAAGCCTCAGGGCGGGAGCCCACATGAATGAACATGCTCCCCTGGGCTAAAGGACCAATTTGGATGGACATTTAAAACGATACATCGTTAAAATCGGTTAGCAGGTTGCTGCAAAGGGTGGGGGTGCGGTGGAGGGGAGCGTGGCCTTGACAACCGGTTGTCGCGAGGAATGTCTCCCCCTTCCACATGACGCCATTGACTTCTCCCTGAACCGGCGAAGCTTCCACGAACTGCAAACGGTCCTCGGGTTTTTATATTTGTTTACAGAATTTCGCTAGTCCACATGTGTTCGTCTGGAATCATTGGTCGTACCAAGCAATGAATTGTGTATTCATTGTATCAAGTCTTTCATTGGGTTTTATAATACTGTATACAGTAACTGGAGTTAATTTGAGGTGCTTTTTTACTTTCGTACTTCTACCTTTTATATACTTTTACCTTTTTCTGTAATTATTACAAAGTTACAATAATTTGACATAAATAGTAATGGAACTATCAAATTTTAAATGAAGAATATTGGTCTTGTCATAGTTAGTATTATAAAAAGAAAATTGTTTCAAATAAAGGTCCCTCTTCTCTTAACTTTTGAAAATATTGAATTTTAATTGATTCGGAAAGAGTGTACCTAGTATTTTCAGTAACCAATGTAGGCCTTAATGTACGTGAGTAACAGAAATGTAATATAATGTAAGTCAAAAGAAGCAATCATACTAATCTATCCTTATTTAATACGCAAGCACGTTTTTTGTGACAATTACTCCTCCGAAACTACTGAACCGATTGACATGTTTTTGGTGTCATTGGAAAGAGCGTAACGTGAAGTTGTGCAGGAAACTTTCTTTTTAAGGAAATAATTAGAGAGTGAGGCCCTGGGGCCCTTTAAAGATTCGTATTTCTCCATAAGGATAACATGGGAGATAATTTTTATTTACAGAAACATATGTTTGTTACTTTAAAATAGTCAAAGTCTACTACATAATAATTGCTGTGTATTATGACTGTTAATGTATACTAAATTTCAATCAATGATTAAGTACCTTAAAGTTTACTCATAATGGATCTTACTACTTTATTTTTAATGCTGGGAATAGTAAAATTCAGTAGAGACTAAGTTACCATGATTTAGAAATCTTTACTATAAAAATTTATGTATGTAAAATCATAAATCTTTGACATTCTTAATTCATTAGAAACGAAACAGCTGATCGAGAAATCAAACAAATCATCTACTTCGTGTGAATAATGTTTTTACACAAACATCGTTTTTTTTTTTACCAATAACTTGATTCTCTTTTACTTGTGGGTGTATTTTGAGTTTGGAGTTATGAAAGTACCAAGCCAAGTAACTGTTATCTAATTTTCTTTATAAACTAACAGTGTTAATGAATTACTACATGAACTTGACAAGTCCGGTAATTAATTGTCAGTTTACCAAGGGGAAGAAGAGTGGGTCCTTGAAAACAGACGAAGGCGGAGACACCCATCTAGAAAATCGAACGTAGAAGGGGGGAATTGGGTACTAGGTTTTGTAAAATGTACTTTGTATGCTAAAACAAATTGAATCACTTTACAACTTTTACGCCTTCATTTAAAGGCTTCCAATAGACATCTTTTCACTTATTTTCAGACCTGCAAGTGGTTTTGTTCTATTAAAAATATATATATATATATTTCATACCCAATTACCCCAAAGGGGGGAATTGGGTACTATACCTATTATACATTAAAATGACCTATTAAAAATTCCGGGAAAATGGGTGTTATTAAGAAAACACAAATAAGCATTTTAAAGACAAGTTTTAGTCTCTTATCATTATTTATGACAATTTTATAGAGCGTTAAAGTAAATTTTTGAAAACTTTACAGTTTTTCAAAGATATTTTTTTGTAATAAATCCTTATAACCTAGGGTTGTAAAAATTGTATTAATTGTAGCTTCTTAGACATACTTAAACATAAAACAAGTTAGATTATTCTAACTTATTAAAAAAAAAGTTATAAGAAGACAAAACTTTGAAAAACTCTTATGGTCTTCTGCCTCTAAGCCTATGTGACGGGGGAATTGGGTACTAAGCCATAATTTCTTTAATATTCAATGCACAGAAGTCATACCAACCTAAAGCAATTCTTAACTACCCCCTAAAAGCATATTCTGACAAAAAAAAAACAGATGTATTGTTATCAGGCAAAAAAAATATAGTACCCATTTTCCCATGAGGGGGCAATTGGGTACTAACATTTTCAACCCGTAAAAAATACACTTAAAAGTCAATTTAAAAATTCCTAAACTTCAGAAAATTACTATTAGTATGTATACTTTGCTCTTATGAGATAAAAGTAAATATTTTGCAGTAACTGAAATTTTTTTAGTGTTTCCAAGGTTACTCGGGCTAAGTTTGATAGGCACTTTAAAAATTGAAAAACGTAAGGGGTGAACAAACTATTTTTTAACTCGTTTCAATTTCAAGATAACAACCTAAAATAAATTTGAGGTTTATAAAACGTAACTAGCTATCACTACAGATTTTTTAATTCTTTCTAATAAAAGGCATGTATTTTTTTAAAATATTCAAAAAAGTTCATACCCAATTACCCCTAATACCCAATTCCCCCCTTCTACCCTACCTTAAAGTTTACTCATAATGGATCTTACTACTTTATTTTTAATGCTGGGAATAGTAAAATTCAGTAGAGACTAAGTTACCATGATTTAGAAATCTTTACTATAAAAATTTATGTATGTAAAATCATAAATCTTTGACATTCTTAATTCATTAGAAACGAAACAGCTGATCGAGAAATCAAACAAATCATCTACTTCGTGTGAATAATGTTTTTACACAAACATCGTTTTTTTTTTTACCAATAACTTGATTCTCTTTTACTTGTGGGTGTATTTTGAGTTTGGAGTTATGAAAGTACCAAGCCAAGTAACTGTTATCTAATTTTCTTTATAAACTAACAGTGTTAATGAATTACTACATGAACTTGACAAGTCCGGTAATTAATTGTCAGTTTACCAAGGGGAAGAAGAGTGGGTCCTTGAAAACAGACGAAGGCGGAGACACCCATCTAGAAAATCGAACTGAAAATATAGAGGTCAGTGGATTGCCAAGACACAGATTATACTAATAAAAGGGGGCAGTGGTTTTATTGATATTAAAACATCAAAAAGGGCCTCATAAAAAGGCACAAGACTTCATGTGATCAGAATGGTTAACAACAATGTAAAGTAAGTCCTAACTGGAACAAATGGGTAGGGACATATTTTGATTTCGAGGATACAAATTTGCCCATCTGATACAAACTTACCTTTTAAAATGGAAATATGCAAATTTCTGTTATCTTTGGCATTTGCAGCACAAGCGCTTTAATTAAAGAGCAGCACTCTTCATAGCCAGACCAATTTCAGTCATGAGCAACTATATACGTTGTTTTAAGTGAGGCTACATCTTTTAATAGGATACGCATTATCATTACGGAAAATTCTGACCAGGGTAATATTCCTGAAGGTAGCTTAAATACTAAAATCGTAGTATTCATGGAAATGCTTTGTGATAAAAATATTGTTTTTTAGTGTTTATTTTTAAAGGTGTTTTATTCAAGCAGCATTTTATGACCCTCAAAATATGCTACATACTACATAGGCCTATTGGTTTGATATAATCAAATGTTTTGTTAAATGTGTTTTTTTTTTCTTAAAAAATAACTACTCCATAACATACTTGAACACTTATTAATTTACTAAATATAATATGCATAAAGCTAGAAAATGGCTGGACTGCTTCCCTTCTAAGGTTTTATTATTACTGTATTTAATTTTCGACGTCGAGTCAATATATAACAAGATGAATTTGTTTTCTAAATTCATATGTTTTTGCGGGGCATTGAGCCGCACAGGTTCACTAGTTTAATCTTAAATCATACTCGTATCCACACTTCAGATTCTAACTTTGATCTAACTATAGTAGCGTAGACATTAAAGGTAGATAAATAGTAGACTTATAAATATCAACTATGATAGTGTAGTATGGTTTGCATGTGTAGGCCTACATTATAGTCGAGTATACTCATGGTAATACAGCTATAATACAAGCTATAATTAAGAAAAACAAAGAGCTTGCCACTACCCCCTACCTTAGCTTATAATATCCAACCTAACGACCTTTAAATACACCGAACATGGCAAATTAGACCTTAAAAATAAAGCTACACCGATTTCAAATATTTATAGTTTAATTGTAAATATTTACTAATTTGACTCATTTTCGTTCATACTTTGTTATTGGTACTTATGAACATCTTAATCTAACATAAAAACAACATCCGATCGTGAAAGAATCTAAAAAATTTAGATGCATTATTCCTCTACATGGAGGAAAATTTTACATAAAAAAAATCTACTACAGAGAGCTAAATCACTGAAGCGGTCTTTTGGTGGCACCGGAAGTCTTAAATTTCATGGTACTGCTCGTAGGCTATAAATATACTGCCGTACGTTTTCTGTGATACTGCACAGGTAGTCCTACGGTCCTACTCTATATAATGTGTGTAGCTTAGTCGTCTCCTTAAAAAAGTAAAATGCACAACATCAAAACAAAGATATACATATATTGGCACTGAGAAGCCTTTACATGTTAAGTTGTTACTCAAGGTAACATCAGCCTCCTGCAAGGCAGCGGCGAGACAAAAGTGGCAACACCGCAATCCCGGCCTGTCGAAACAGCTCTTGTACGTGTATTCACAATGCAGCTTCTGTTCAATGTTTGTTTAAACACGTTTGTTATTACTGTTATTTCAATAGCACAAGGCCGGTCAATGCGACGTTGCCACACCAACGCCGCGGACTTGTAATAGGGGAGGCTAAGGTAACATTATCTACTATAACAGCTCTAACGCTGATTTATAATCTAAACAGGATTCCTAACCACCTTCTTAGTAGTAAAATTTATAATTTAATTGAATAAATGTATACAAGGAAGGCAATGTTAGAAGTGAGGGCCAGGTACTTTATTACTGCATCATCAAATGCGACTTTTGTTCATTGACCAATGTGTATTGATATTAAACTAAATGACGTATTTGTTTACATGTATGTAAATGTAACAAAGTCTTGCCTTGCTATGCAGGCGAGGGGAGGGGAGTATGGCTTCGGGCACTACCCTCAGCCAAAGCCATACAAGCTCAGGAATGTTTTTGAAGGGACGTTTCTTGCGTGCTACAGCAACAACGCTCCCTACGCACCAAACTGTCCTGTCATATAAATATCACTACAGACAGGTGAGGGACAGTACGCTTGTTTGTTATAATATTCATATTTATAGAAATAAATATTGTTTAGCTGGCAAATTCGTACGCTTCATAAAATTGATAATTTAATGCAATAATTTGTGTTTTTTTTTCTATCTAAGAATCCTATGTAACAGCCGAACGTTACAAATTGCTGAGAAATACGTACACTGAGAAAAGTAAGAAATGATGTAGTCAATATCAATTTGTTTCTATATAGCGATTATAAGGTGAGCACGCAAAAGTAAAATAATAGGCCTATATTTTGAGGCGAACATGGCACTTCCTCAGCTCTAAAACCATTGGTTTGACCACAAGCCACAATAATCCGTTTCTATTTTGCTGTATTGAACCAAAGTAAAAATGCTTATTGCAGTAGTTATACTCAAGCTTTGCGTTTGCAATGAGGGAGGACACAGTTTGATAAAATTTGCTTCTTTAAATTTACAGTATTATACAGTATTACACATCTACCGTAGCCATAATGTTCTACCACTTCCCCTAAACAATAGAGAAAAATAAACTTTAAAAAATTCGCAAATTATAAAAAGTTATTCATGCAATTAAAAACATAACATAGCTGTTAACAATCCTACTTTGACAGTTCTCATTGCGTATCACAGTATTTTGTTGCTGCTTAGTTCAAATTATAGCTGTTCTCATAAATGCAAAAAAATAATAGTGCTGGGCTCCCTGTTGGTAAATCTTATAACTTTTTAATGCTTTAATCATAGAACCAACTTTTTTAGTTGAAACAGCTGACTATTCTTTAATTCCCTTTTAATTGAGCGGAGCGAGCGAAGCTCTTATACGTCGACTCTTATGCATTTCGTAATACGCAAACTCCTCCTAGACGGCTGAATCAATCGTTTTAAAATTTTGCATAGTGATAAAGACCATATAGGTGAGTGCCAACATCTATATGGCGTTAAAAAAGAGTCTCAGGAATCCGCCCCACTGGGTCTCAAAGTTTCAATGTAATCCTTATGGAAGCAGTATTTGACACATAAACAAAAACATATGATCAGCTGTTGACTTTTGAATGCAGTAGATAAAGAAATAGCTGATAGCATTAATTCACAGATATTAGAACAGAAACGGTATGGATCATAAATATAATCAAATGATGACACTAGCTTGAGGTCCGTGACGTAGGAAGTGGTGAAGGAAGTAGTAAAGGCGAGTTGTTCGGGGTGTGGGAACTGTTTTTGACGATTAGATTAAGATATCTACAATCTTAAAATGCTATGGGAAGAGAGGGAAACAGGTCTGCGACGTAAGAAGAGGTGAAGGAAGTAGTAAGGTGAGCAGTGTGGAGGGTGGGAACTGGAAACCGTTTGTAGCAGTTAGATTAATTAATGTATCTGCAATGCTGAAATGCTATGAGAAGGGATGGAAGCATGCCCACGACATAGAAAATGGTAAAAGTAGTAGTAAAGGCTAGCAGTGCGGAGTGTGGGCAATGTTTGTGGCAATTAGATTAACGTACCTAAAATACTAAAATGATATGGAAAGTGATGAAAACAGGTCCACGATGTAGGAAGTGGCTTAGGAAGTAGTAAAGTATGAGCATAGTGTGAGAACCGTCTGTAGCAGTTATATTAATGTATCTTCAATCCTAAAATGCTATGAGAAGGGAAGGAAACAGGCCCCACGAAGTAGGAAGTGGTGAAGGCAGTAGTAAAGCCTGGCAGTGCAGAGTGGGGAACCCTTTGGGCAGTTAGATAAATGTATTTAATACTTAAATGCTATGACAAGGGAAGGGGACAGGTCTATGACGTAGGAAATGGTGAAGGAAGCAGTAAGGCTTGCAGTGCAGAGTGTGGGAACTGTCTTTGGCATTTACATTAATGTATCTGCAATCCTAAAATGCAATGGGAAGAGAGGGAAACAGGTCCACGACGTAGGGGATGGTGAAGGAAGTAGTAAAGGTGAGCAGTGTTGAGTGTGGGAATGGATTAATGTATCTGCAATGCTAAAATACTATGGGAAGAGACTGTAGACTGTAGGTTAAAACTATTACGAAGCACGAATCTATACATATTTCGATACATGCAACCGTTTAAAATAGAAGTTTACAACTGAGTTGACAACAGCTGATTTTTACTCCATAGAGGCTAAAAACTATGCTTTCTCTATAGAGGCTAAAAACGATTTTTAATCCCTAAAGAGTAAAAATGCTACTTTAGACCCGCAATGTATGCATTAAAAACGACTGTTTTTACTGTAGTATGGCAAAAACAATATAATATGAACCCTTGATGACTCCGCTCAATTTTGTGGATGCCTCTGCGAACGCCACCTAGTATAAATACTCATAAGGTTAACATGGGGAACTACAGAGCCACTGTGGCGGAGCACAAATTTCAAAAATCTTATGTCAAAAGGATTTTTGACATAAGAATATGCCTATATGTTAATCGGGATTGTGACCTATCATCATGCCAAATTTCAGCCCAATCCGTCCAGTAGTTAATGCGTGATTGAACTTCAAACAAACAAACAAAAATACCCCCGCCGCAGCAAACCTGCCGACTAAGCGAATTTCCATTTGTCTTAATTGATTTTCAATTAAATATATTTTAATAACATTAGGTTTAACCAGTACCTAGGTTTGCTGCTACAAGGAAACTAATAAAGTGTGTTTTTTTTAAATATTGATAGCTTAGTACAAAAAAAAATATTTGATCAAAATACAAAATATATCCATAAACAAGCAAACTACAACATTTGACAATATTCTCCATAAGAATAACATGGGAATTTTAAATTAAAATTTTTTTTAATTTTCTCCATTACTATTAACCGAACAAAAATACTTTTTTATACTAAATTAATTGTTTTTTTAAGCTCTTTAAAAAGGTCTCAAGAGAAATTTGGAAATTTTGTGTTTTGAGGGTCAAAAGTGAGAAAAACCAATTTTTACACCATAAAACCCCCCGTAAAGCCCCGTTCCCATGGTCCGATCATGCTGGTTCGCGAACTCATTCAAGTTTATCCCGCTTTACACCTTTAAACCAAATTTCATCAAAATCGGACAAAAATTACTCAAGTTATCGCGTTCACGGACGTATATATATATATATATATATATATATATAAGTCTATATATATACATATATATATATATATATATATATATATATATATATATGAAAATTTGAACGAATGGTGTTTTGGCCTCTGGGAACATCAAAATGAAAAAGTAAATCGGTCCCGGGTCTAGGTCTTACCGTGCCACCTACGGTAATAGCTACTTCCCTATAGGGAAATTCGCTAAAACACACAAACTTTCACATTTATAATATTAGTAAGATGGTTTAACCAAAATACCCTCGACGCAGCAAGCCTGCAGACTAAGCATTTTTACATTTAACTGGCTGGATTCACACTAAAATAACCCCTAATATTGTCAGATTTATTCCCTATTTAAATAATACTATACTCCGTTCAAACAGCCGTGGCACCTGACGGATTAGGAGACCCCATGAAAACCCTTGGGTCCTCCTCCTCCCCCCCCCTCCCCCCCAGGTGCCACGGCTGTTTGAACGGAGTATAATTTTAATGAGTATGCCTACTGAGGTTTTCTGCTACAGAGAAGGTTGTAAAGCTTATTCTTTTTATTGAAATGTTGATAGCTTGGTATGAAATAGTCAAATTAGATTGAAATATATCCATCAACAATCAAACTATAACAGTTTACTATATTTATTCTCCAAAAGACTAATAATATGGCATTTTTCTAATTTTTTTTTAAATCCGAAAATGTGGCGTCCAACAACGCTTCAGGCGGGAGCAGTACTGTACTAAAGTATTTGTGTTTTAGCCTACACTATACAAAATAGTATGGATAGGAATTGCAATATTTGGGGGTCAATAATTTTACAAAAACCAATATTCACCCCATATCCCCCATACAATCCCGAACTCTTAGTCCAATCATGATCGTTCGAATAAAATGTAGATTTACACACGTATGCCATAGCCCTATTTAATCGAAATCGGAAAATATGATTACTAGTTAACTAGAGGATATTCAACACACATTTCAACACTCAGGATATTCAAGTTCATTTATATATAACCGGTCAAAAATAACTACTGGTGCCAGAAACTAGAGTATAATATGTTGACATGGACCATTGGTCTCACAATAGGGGATTGAGCTACGGCGATGAGGACTCTCAGACCCGCATAAACGCTAGGTAAACGGTAATGAAAGAAAAGAGATGGATGGGTAGGTTTGGTCGGTCGCTCGATGGAGGAGGCGGGAGGCACGTACATAGTACTGGAGCTGGAGATGATAGCAGGCCTCAGGCATGGAGCTGCGGTAGACTTTCTGTGGCGACCTTGAGGAACATTCCAGGACACGGTTGATCTCAGCCAGCAGCCAGCCAAGATAAGAGGTCGGTAGGAAATGCAAATTGATATCCTGATATTCCAATAGTCAGTGCCATGAACAGATATTATCCTGATTGTCTTATCATCAGTGCATAATGCAAAGATAACATATGATGATGTGCGTATGCTGGAATGGCCGGTGCACCATGCAAAGGTAATAAATACCCTAGTATTTAAAAGACCGAGTCAGCATGCAAAGATAAGTCCTTATGCTCCAGTAAGGTAACGTACAAAGGTATAACCCGATTGCTCTAATGGCTGGTGCATTTTGCAAAGATAATTCTGGTAAATATCCTGCACTTTAATTGGTATATAATGTAAAGATATCCTAATACTCTGATGTCTAGTACGCCATACTATGATAATACCCTTGGCCTTGTGCTCCGGAGGTCATCACATCAAGCAAAGCTATCTTAATTCTCTGATTGGTAGGTACATCGGCAGTACATAATGCATAACACGAGTCATTCTAAATATTTGATGGTTGATACTGCTACGTATTGCAAAGGTAATTTCCTGAGAATCCAAGATAAGACCTAAACCAAAAACGATTCATGCCCTCAGCACGTTATGTAAACATGACATCTCAGCAAGTCACTTCACTACCACTACTTGAAATTAATGTACCACTGAGAGTTCTGAACGTGTCATTTGTGGAATCAGATAAATTGGTAGTAGTCCTCATCTGTAGGCCTACAGTACTTATGTTTCCTACTATTCGTGACGAACGATTAAAGTGCAAGGCATCACTTTTTTGAAGAAACATTGCGGAGGGTCTACAGAGCCTGTGCTCGAGTGTTAATGAGGAGAGGGATACATCACCTGCAGCCACCCCTGTGTGTGTGCAAATCTCGACCCAGCAGTCAGCCTTGACGCTTGTTGCACATAAGCTTGTACAGTAGGTTGCCGCACCTGGAGAGAATGACTCATGAGGAATGCCGCAGTGTAACCGATTCTTTGTCTTCTACATTCCTCATTCCTCTCATACTGTCATACACCCTAGCCTTGTCCTTCTGACAAAGGCCATTCGATTTACTGTGCATTGTTTCTCCAACCACAAAGTTAGTTGAACAATAATTTTAGTGTGTTTAAATGGCATACTGTATTATCCATGATTGTTTTTTGTTCATCAACTTCCCTATAGAAAAGTTGTTATTAGCGTAAGTGGCACGGTAAGACCTGGGCCCGGGACCTATATACTTTTTCATTTTGATGTCTCTACGTTCAAATTTTATATTTACGTCCGGGAACGCGAAAATTTGAGTAATTTTTTTCAGATTTTGATCAAAATTTGGCTTGAAGGTGTAAGACACGACAAACTTGAATGAGTTTCCGAACCAGCATGATTGGACCATGGGTACCGGTACGGGGGTAGAGTAAAAAATGGTTCTTCTCAATTTTGACCCTTGGAATATAATATTTCCTAGTTTATCTTTAAACCATTTTAAAGAGCATAAAAAACAAATAATTTAGTAACTTATATTGAAGTGTTTTTGTACGGTTATTGCTTACGGAGACTTCAAGCGCGCGCACTCGTTTTTTTACGCTGGAGCGCGTGCCCCCGGATAAGTGGACCCCAAATAAAAGTGGGTGTATAAACAAAGTTTTTGATATTTAGCTCTTTATACTTAGACATAATGTCTATATTCATTTTCTCATTTTATCACGTAAATTTTATGATATTTTCATATCCTTAGGGGCCTACCCTATTTTGAAAATAATACTTAGTTTGAACCCTTAAATTTTTCATGATGAAATAATGGTGTTGAAGAGGGAAAATTTGTAGTTAAACAAGTTTTTATTTTGCAAAAACAAAAACTAATTTTTAATTTTACAAAAGTATAATTCATGTAAAAAAACTATGGAAGCAGTAAATATTTAATGAATTACGGTACAGTAATATATTTCCCGGTTTGTAGGAAAAACTAAACAAAAATATTTAAGAAACAACTTGCTTTGGTATAATGTGTGTTTTCTTTAAATCCTCGTCCAGTGGGTTGGTTTAGAAGTCATTTTTAAACACACTTTACATATTTCACATTTGTCTTTGGCACATTTGTTTTTTAAGGTTTTTGGCGTCTATTTACCAAAGCAGATGGTGCACCGCACCTTTTTACTGGGAGGCTAGATCAGTGGACTCTATGGTTGGACATTTCCATCCAATTGGTTTACAGATAGGCCTACTAAGTGTTTTGACAAACTTAGTTAATACTATCAAAATTAGAAATTATAGAGTTATTAATACTAATTATGATAATCAAACTGAGACACTACTACGCGCACGGGGGTACACTAGACCCCCCAATGAACTGAAATGGTAACACAAGCATGACTACAGGCTGACCACCTGTGGATGGGCGCAAGCACATTTTCCCGCCTCTCCCTAAAAAATGGCATAGGCATAGACTGACAACGACACGCCGAACTCCCGAAGACTAGATAGTGCCGATAGTGGGGTCGGGGTGGGGAGACTCAGTCGGTAGTCGCCCGGTAGTCTATAACCGACCAAGGTTAGCGAGCCCCTGTCAGACAGAGCATTGCTTTTTGCCAGCACTATCGGCGCAACGGAAATGACACAATTAACTCATACCAACTGCAGAGCTTTTTTCTATTAGTACAAAATGATTATCAACTTCCAGCTTGGTGCCAACTGCGTCGCCCGTCGTGAGAATGTGTGTTATTATCACGTTAGCTGTGTTGCTCATATGCATGCATACGTTGACAGTGGAAATGAACATTGAAACTGGGCTAGGCCTTGTTGGATGGACAGACGTAAACATTCCAAGAATGCAACGGATCAGCTCACGTGTGTCATGCCCATGCCATGCGAGGGGAGAAGACGAACAGACGAGGGCCAGGAGAGACAATAGAGGCAAATAAACAGCTTTATAACACTGTTCTCACCCACCATACGAGAACGTTAGGCAGACAAAGGTTCACAAGGGTTATTGGCACCTTCGAGGAATAAGTAAAATATTCCAAAATGGATCTGGCTCCGTTCTCTAATTAAATTATCACTTTTAAATAATATACCCTACTGTACAACACAGGGTTGCAGTATGTCAATGTGCTGTGACGTAGAAATTATAAATATCAATAACCAACAGATAGGTATACAGAATGATTCTATTAAAGAAACTACCTAATACAACATGCTGAGTTTAATTTTAGCCATAATTATCCTAAATGTTGTTTTCAACTCAACGTATTCTCATTGTTTAACCGTTAAATTCTAGATGCAAGGATATCAACATCATTCACATGCAAACATTATCGTTGAAGAAGCAACTGTAAAAAAAACTCGTAGTTCGATAGTACTGTACAATCATTTAAAGTTATTAAGTTATGTTTAAATTAAATGTTTGACTAGAATTATAAATGTTTCATTGAATTGCTAATAAAGTAAACAAAAAAAAGTATCAATCGTTGTTGTTAACACTATAAGTAAAGTTGTAAAGGAAAAGATATATGCATGTTGAAAAAAATTTAATGTTTGTACTAAGTTAGCAAAGTGAAGTAAAATTCAGAGAGGGATGTGTGGCGTTATTTATTTTTTTTAACCAATGGGTGTAATCTCGATTTACCTGATCAGCAGCTCCAAGGTCGGTGAGTTGATGATCTCTATCCATTTTTAAATCCTCCAGAACTATATCACCATAACAGTGTTTATAACAAAATATAAAACTGAATGGCACTAAATAGAAACAGAGAGCACTTCACTTGACTAAAACATCATAAACTAAACTCCGCACAAAATATAGGCACTGCACATAACACCACTTTCCTTCGGCTCACAAACAGGACAACACCACTGGGTAAACAAACATTGGTCTCCATGCTTGGTATTTATTGGTAATATGGCGACTGGCGAGTGAAGAAATCTCGACTGATCACAACGACGGCGCACTGCCGCTGTCAGTGACTTTCTCGAGCTGCAGACATGGTTGCCAACTGTGGCGCGACGAATAGTTCTGTAGAAACTCGCTTAGCAGTAGTTGGCACGAAGGCGCTATGCGCTAGCGCTAGGACACCAGGACACTGCCATGCGATGCAACGGCAAAATCAAAACTGACCTTTGAGATGAGGTTTTCACTTGAAAGAAAGTCGGTAGAAAACGTGTTTTGAACAGTTTTCGAATGAGACACGCCCGGCGATGACGTCACCCAGGTAAACAGGTTCTCGGAGCCTTGCCTCGGTCTAACCACCTGTTCAGGGGGGGGGGCAAGATGGCAGCATCCCTGCTCCAGCCCCGCGCAACTGCACCGAGTCATTTGAATTTTCAAACTTTTGTTTACGTTTGTAAATGAGATTTTGCCAGTCTACACAGAACTGAAGGGTTTGCTCTGACCCTGACCTGTTACATTAAGCCGCGTTTACACCAAAGTTGACAAACAAAAGTTGACAATCAAAAGTTTACAACTAAAAGTTGACAACTAAATGTTGCTCCTCACTAATTTAGAGCAACTAGTGGAAAACTTGTTGCCTAAGAATAGGCGCGTAATAATCAGTACAGTGTGTCAAAGATGTCGTCGTCGTCGGACGTATGCCTTACATGCCATTATCAAACGTCCTACGATTGTTCACAGAATATTATAATTGAGGTGTCATTGTTAAGCTTATGATCTCGATCTAGTGGAGTGACTAAAATAGTAGATTTCGTACCTAGGGCCGAAAATGAGGTTTTGCCGGCTCGAGATAGTTCGAGACGAAGTCGAGAACTTAAAACGATCAAGATCTTCATAACCATATAGGTCCGTGGTACAAACGCTATTTTTCACCTTACTATTCCCTATTACCACTATTCACCACAATAACAATGCACACTATTAGTCAACACAACCATAACTTTAAGGTTATGTGAAGAAATATTTTGGGGAATCAGCAAAAATAATAATAAGTATTTGCTAGGTAGCGGTGACAATAAATCAATTATACTGTATTGCAATGCTATGGATACTGATTGTGTTACAAGGATACTGAATGTGTAATATGCAAGGAAGCGGGCAGCCGATTTTCTAGGGGATGTAAAAACCTGTTCGGTTTACAAATGACGATGACATATAGCATAGATATCAATAAACTACGTAGCTTTCGGCCTCCCATAAACGTTTATAAAACGGCTAAAACATCGTAGTGTGGTGAAAAGGATATTTGTTTTAGAGCACTTTATCCTTTGATTATTTAGAGTTGTTGATTTCAGTGATGCCGACCTGCAATGATGTCTTTACAACAGATTAAATGCAAATTTTAATGTGAACAGCTACTTATTCACTCGAATGTTTAAACAAAGTCGGATTGTAAACATAGGACAAAACAGTTTATGAAAATGGATTTTAAATAGGCTACACCCTTCATGCCGTAAATTGTAAATTAGTAGATTCATCTATCTATTAAAGATATTGTTTGTATTTTCCTTATGTATAATGCGCTGCATCATCAGACACGAGTTGTCAGATATATGAGATGTGCTGGGCATAATAGGGAGGCTAGTTCCGGAAACCGGCATATGATGTCATCTTGTACCTACAATCGCTATAAAATCTCCAATGCGACTAAACAAATTTTGCACTGTAGCATTTGAAAGTCAAGAACAAACAAAGTACAGAAGCTAATCTTGTAATGCAAGAATAAGTATACTGTATCTATGGATTGTATTACACGAATATGCGCTGCTCTCACTGCGTGTGTTGGAATGTCGATGGTTGGAACGCAAACAATCTTAGATACACGACGCAACAAAAAACATAAAACAACAAACATAAAAACAAACACTCCATGCAATTATCTCAGCTGATTGGGTCAAACATTACAATGATTATCACAATGAACATTACCACACTATGGACATCGATAAAGATTAACTAACTTTGAGAGATTATATACGTGAGCAAAGCTACGACGGGTTCTGATAGTTTTTTTTTTATATTTAAATCTGCATAAAGACAAATTCTGACAGTAATGCAAATAACATTGTAAACAAATGTTACGTAGCGACGTATTTCCCAATTTTTCATGCGTCAGTGAAAAGTAATATAAGAACATATGCATAGCATATTATGTATTCTTGCAATGTGCTACAAATAAGAAAAATATTACAGAAATAGTATTACACCAATCAAATTCATGGAGATTTCAAACGATTTAGTGCTACGTCATATCCAATTTATGTGTAAAGCCGATATCATATCGGTTTTTCACATAAATTAGACTAGAGCACAGAGAGACATTAAAAGTTGAAGTTAAACTGCTCACAGCCCACTGCCTCTCTCCAGTCTCTACACTGTTGTTTACAAAACATTCCACCTGTAACACAGCTCAAGCACAGAAAACATACTACTATAACCACAGTTATAGTAGTATGTTATAGTGGGCTATAGTAGTACGTTTTCTGTGGCTCAAGGAACAAAAAATATACTAGGTGTACAATGCAGTTGTCTGCTTGCAATATTGAGCGGAGCTAGCGTATTAATCAAATACTTTTCTAAAGTCAATGCTACATTTGTTTCTCGTAAATGAAATATATACTTGCAGTATCCAATGTCAATGGTATATTTGATTCACATAAATGAATTGTTTACTTGCAGGAACCAAAGTCTATGTTTAATCTGGTTCTCATAAATTAAATGTCTACTTGCAGTGTCCAAAGTCAACGATATATATTTGGTTCACATAAATAAAATGCCTATTTTACACCTGGTTCACTTATATGGAATATATATTTACGGGTTCTAAAGTGAATGGCACGTCTGGTTCCCGTAATCGAATTGTTTATTGGCAGTATCCAAACTTAATAGTACATTTGGTTCACGTAAATGAATTGTCTACTTGCAGTATCCTAAATCAATAGTACACATGCATACATAAATGGGAAATCTACTTGCAATATCCAAAGTCAATGGCCCATTTGGTTCACATAAATAATATGCCTATTTACAGTTATTCAAATTAAATTCAATGATACGTCTGGTTCACGTAAACGAATTGTTTACTTGCAGTATACTCAATGGTACATTTGGTTCACGTAAATAAATTTTATGCTTGCACTGCTTGCAGGATCCAAAGAAATGGTTCATTTGATTCCATTTACGGAGTGACTATTTGCAGTATCCAAAGTCAATGGTACGTGTAGTTCACATAAATGGAAAGTCTACTTGCAGTATCTAAACTCAGTGGTATCTTTGGTTCACACCTATTCAAAGTCTCATTATTGAATTGTACGTCTAGTTCACATAAATGGAAAGCCTACTTGCAGTCCAAACTCAATGGTAGGTCTATATTTGGTTCAAATGGAATGGATATTTAGATGATTTAAATTCAATGGTGCATCAACCTTATTCCGGCGACCATAATTATTTGTTATTCATTGTGTAGTAAATTGTGCTCAATGACATTAATCATTAATCTAATTGATTGTTCTTCCATTTTCTCTGTACGGTATTTGTAATGTGCATTTAGATGATTCGTTGACTAACATTTTTATGTTGCGACTCTTGTTTACCTGTTTATTGTTATTTCGCAAATAATGTTACAGCAACCAACCATGCCATAAGGCCCATGTTAAATTTCCAAAAGTTTAAATTCACGTAGGAAAAAGCCCTGTGGTACAATTTGTACCATTTCAGATCTATACATTCCCATGGTTGGTTCTATGATTGTGCTAAATTTCGTGCAGATCGCTTCAGCCGTTCAGGAGGAGTATTTGTAAAACAAAAACCGGAGTGTAGTGAGAGCTTCGCTCCGCTCAAAGGTTACCCGCAGCAAGGGATGTGAGCAAGAATACTCGCCAGACAGACAAAGCGTTGGTAACCTTGAATGGCAATGAATGTCGTGGGAACACTCGACAATTAAAACCCCTCGTCGGCCCGCGCTGTAGCTATGTCTAGTCTAGGCTGCAATCGCAATGATGCCTAGTCCAGGGCCCACACTACAACTCCCCAACCTAACCGCATGCATTGGGTATTCACTCTCGAAAACCCCCTCGTCAGCCCTGAATAATGTTTGACAGGTTTAAATTTATACAATACAACTTTGTTTGACGTCGTCGTGTAGAACTCCCGGTTTTTATAGAATTCCACTTTACGAGGGTCATAAGAGAATTACGCAAACAATTGAAAATTATTGACAAATGTAATTTTTCTAATATCTTTACGACATTAGCTAGGAACCCCTCAGTGGTTATAGTGCTCTCCCGTGTTAGCTTTTGATGGTTCGAAACTGGACCCAGCTGTCCTGTTTATTGGACTTTCAATAAATGGTCTTTACTAATGAAATAGTTAATCTTAGTCAGTAGCCTACAAGCTACAAAGCTACACAGCAAGCCATCTAGCTTCATTCTATACTCATTCGTCACTCATATTTGGGTTAAAATACACATCTCAATTGATAATAATAATAATTATCCTGATAACCAAACCACTGATGGTCATACCCGTATATCGCGCGCGCTGCTGACTCTACAGTCTACAGTATGGTAAGTATAGTTTCACCTGTGCATCGTTGTTGTTGTTGTTGTTGTTGATGGTGGTGGAGGTTGTCCGACGTATGACGTGTTCCAGCAGCCCCATGGTCACTGTCACCGTGGGCCCACGCCGCGCCGCGCCGCGTGAGACAGACTGCCGCATGTCTAATTACGTCCCTCTACTCACACTTCACGCACCGCGGCCTCTCCCTACAGCGGAGGAGGGATCTGCTAACGTATACAGTACAAGTATTCAAATACCCGTGGAAAATATAGACAGGTGTCGAGAAACGCAACTTATCACCTGATGATGTTGATTTCAATAGCATGTATCTCATGAGTATTGAATGACATTGAGAACTACAGAAAATCTTCATCATTATTTAGGTACAACACTAGGCTTAATCACTCTATTTTCTAAATGATTGTGTTTGATTAAAAATGTCCTCAACGTAAATTAATGTAGAACTGTTTCCAACTATTCTTCTGGCAATGCAACCGTTTGTAAATGACACTTAGGCCTACTTACGTGAAACAGCGTTTGAAGGTACATAATAATTTGTGCAGTAAAATTGTTAGTACATATACGCATGGTTCCCCCTGAGCCCCCTACATGAGTGTTCTCTTGGCTGTAGTCTTGAGGAGTTTTAAAATATTTTTAACATGTCATCTGAACTTATATAGGGCTCGACATCCAGTTATTGTAGAACATACGATGCCAGTAAAAGGTTTTGGATTATTCTTCAACAGGCACTACCAGAATACAGTAGTTGGGCGATGGCGAGGGCAATGTGATGTGTGGTTGAGGCACCACAACCACGACCACACCTCCGCCAGCAGCCAGCAGCACTGCCACTGGTTCAAGGCAATCGGCATTCCCACGTGCAATACACACTACACAATCTAAACACTAAAACACTACGGAGTAGAATCACTAAACACTAGACAGTCTTCAATCTGTGTATACAGATTCCATACAGTATACACGTAAAAAACAAAAGAGTATAAAGTCTAAACACTAGGTACAGAGTCACCACGCTAAACACTACAGAGTCACCACGATAAACACTACACAGTTTATACTGTACAATAGGCACTACAGAGTCACCACGCTAAACACTACACAGTTTATACAATAAGCACTACAGAGTCACCACGCTAAACACTACACAGTTTATACAATAAGTACTACAATGTCACCACGCTAAACACTCCAGAGTCACCACGCTAAACACTACACAGTTAATACATTAAGCACTACAATGTCACCACGCTAAACACTACACAGTTTATACAATAAGCGCTACAGAGTCACCACGCTAAACACTACACAGTTTATACTGTACAATAGGCACTACAGAGTCACCACGCTAAACACTACACAGTTTATACAATAAGCACTACAATGCACCACGCTAAACACTACACAGTTTATACAATAAGCACTACAGAGTCACCACGCTAAACACTACACAGTTTATACTGTACAATAAGCACTACAGAGTCACCACGCTAAACTCTACACAGTTTATACTGTACAATAGGCACTACAGAGTCACCACGCTAAACACTACACAGTTTATACAATAAGCACTACAGAGTCACCACGCCACGCTAAACTCTACACAGTTTATACAATAAACACTACAGAGACACACTCTAGTAACAATTGTTACATTTTAGAATTATAGAGCAAAAAGGTCTTATCGATTTAGTCTTTACATAGAAAAGATTTTAATTTTAAAATATTAGCTACTTGGGATGTATAAAAAAAATGAAAGTTTAATAGAGCAATGGGGGAATTGCGACACCATCTTCAAATTGAATGCTTCTAATTTTACGTCTAGTTCCCCGTAGCCTAAGCGAAACTGCTCGAATGATGGAAAGCTGGCTTTGGATCCTCAACCATCCGATAATTTGGGAGTATGGTTTTCTCCATTTTACAGCCAGGGCTTGTTCTCCTCTGAAACGCTTCATATTCTTTGTGGGGGACTCCTTTCGTGGAACATATTAATGGTGTGAAGCTTCCTCTGATGTCTTCGGCTGCTTTGTCATATTTAGTCTTGTTTATGAGCCTTAGTTATTTCAGTAAAAAATACAAACATATACTTTCATTGTAGTGATGATTAATATAGGACTTGCATCATGATCAAAATTAATTGGATTATAATATATACATATTATATAATGTTGAGCGAGATGAACATAAAAATAAATGTTCGTAAAAGATATTTTAATTTTACACATGTGAAACGCTGCATTAAATGGGTCAAATAAGTCTAATATTGTACAATAATTAATAGGTTACATAATATGAGGCCTGGACGGTAACACAACAAGTCAAGTGGTTGTAGCTTTACCACAATAGTTGAGAACACTCCCACACTCGACACTCGCTAACTCTACCGTGACAAGACCGGACAACCAGCCAACGCCAACCGGTACTACTGTACAGGGTACAAACTAGAGGTGTTGGTTATTGAGCTGTGGAAGTAACATTAGTATCACGTAAATATAAACGTAACTGATGAATGATTGGACTGGTCGTTGGCGATGGATAACAAAATGTTATTGTGATGTTTGAAAGATGCCAAAATTAGTCAGTGCCGCGCCGCCTCTGTGGCTCTTTTTACGGTTTGACGATGCCATAGGCTACTGTAGGCAGTCGCCTTGTCTCCACATAGGACGTAGTGACGTTGGCTAGATTTGCCGCCTCTGTCGCTCTTGGACAGTTCCAAACTTACTGTAGGCAGTCACCTGTACCTCCATAGGACGTGATGACGTTGACTAGAGTTGCCGCCTCTGTGGCTCTTGGACAATTCCAAACTTACTGTAGGCAGTCACCTGTACCTCCCTAGGGCGTGATGACGTTGACTAGAGTTGCCGCCTCTGTGGCTCTTGGACAATTCCAAACTTACTGTAGGCAGTCACCTGTACCTCCCTAGGACGTGATGACGTTGACTAGAGTTGCCGCCTCTGTGGCTCTTGGACAATTCCAAACTTACTGTAGGCAGTCACCTGTACCTCCCTAGGACGTGATGACGTTGGCTAAAGTTGCCGCCTCTGTGGCTCTTGGACAATTCCAAACTTACTGTAGGCAGTCACCTGTACCTCCCTAGGACGTGATGACGTTGGCTAGAGTTGCCGCCTCTGTGGCTCTTGGACAATTCCAAACTTACTGTAGGCAGTCACCTGTACCTCCCTAGGACGTGATGACGTTGGCTAGAGTTGCCGCCTCTGTGGCTCTTGGACAATTCCAAACTTACTGTAGGCAGTCACCTGTACCTCCCTAGGACGTGATGACGTTGGCTAGAGTTGCCGCCTCTGTGGCTCTTGGACAATTCCAAACTTACTGTAGGCAGTCACCTGTACCTCCATAGGACGTGATGACGTTGGCTAGAGTTGCCGCCTCTGTGGCTCTTGGACAATTCCAAACTTACTGTAGGCAGTCACCTGTACCTCCCTAGGACGTGATGACGTTGGCTAGAGTTGCCGCCTCTGTGGCTCTTGGACAATTCCAAACTTACTGTAGGCAGTCACCTGTACCTCCATAGGACGTGATGACGTTGGCTAAAGTTGCCGGCTCTGTGGCTCTTGGACAATTCCAAACTTACTGTAGGCAGTCACCTGTACCTCCCTAGGACGTGATGACGTTGGCTAAAGTTGCCGCCTCTGTGGCTCTTGGACAATTCCAAACTTACTGTAGGCAGTCACCTGTACCTCCATAGGACGTGATGACGTTGGCTAGAGTTGCCGCCTCTGTGGCTCTTGGACAATTCCAAACTTACTGTAGGCAGTCACCTGTACCTCCATAGGACGTGATGACGTTGGCTAAAGTTGCCGGCTCTGTGGCTCTTGGACAATTCCAAACTTACTGTAGGCAGTCACCTGTACCTCCCTAGGACGTGATGACGTTGGCTAGAGTTGCCGCCTCTGTGGCTCTTGGACAATTCCAAACTTACTGTAGGCAGTCACCTGTACCTCCCTAGGACGAGGTGACGTTGGCTAGAGTTGCCGCCTCTGTGGCTCATGGACAATTCCAAACTTACTGTAGGCAGACGCCCTGTGACTCCTCTAGACATCATACTCTCCTCCTCCTGTAGGCTACTCACCCTGTCTCTGTGAGACGTGTGACGGCCGGTAGATCGTCGATGTATAGAGCTGCGACGTCGACGATGACCCAGTGATGTGGTGACGCTGGCTGGGGACACCGCCCCTGTGACTCCTCTAGACACCATACTTGACCTACTGTAGTTAGGCTACTCACCCTATCTCTGTGAGACGTGTGACGGCCGGTAGAGCGTCGATGTATAGAGCTGCGACGTCGACGATGACCCAGTGATGTGGTAACGATGGCTGGGGACACCGCCACTGTGACTCCTCTAGACATCATATTTGACCTACTGTAGGTAGGCTACTCACCCTGTCTCTGTGAGACGTACGACGGCCGGTAGAGCGTCGATGTATAGAGCTGCGACGTCGACGATGTCCCAGTGATGTGGTGACGCTGGCTGGGGACACCGCCCCTGTGACTCCTCTAGACATCATACTTGACCTACTGTAGGTAGGCTACTCACCCTGTCTCTGTGAGACGTACGACGGCCGATAGAGCGTCGATGTATAGAGCTGCGACGACGACGATGACCCAGTGATGTGGTGACGCTGGCTGGGGACACCGCCCCTGTGACTCCTCTAGACATCATACTCTCCTCCTCCTGTAGGCTACTCACCCTGTCTCTGTGAGACGTGTGACGGCCGGTAAAGCGTCGATGTATAGAGCTGCGACGTCGACGATGTCCCAGTGATGTGGTGACGCTGGCTGGGGACACCGCCCCTGTGACTCCTCTAGACATCCTACTTGACCTACTATAGATAGGCTACTCACCCTGTCTCTGTGAGACGTACGACGGCCGGTAGAGCGTCGATGTATAGAGCTGCGACGACGACGATGACCCAGTGATGTGGTGACGCTGGCTGGGGACACCGCCCCTGTGACTCCTCTAGACATCATACTCTCCTCCTCCTGTAGGCTACTCACCCTGTCTCTGTGAGACGTGTGACGGCCGGTAAAGCGTCGATGTATAGAGCTGCGACGTCGACGATGTCCCAGTGATGTGGTGACGCTGGCTGGGGACACCACCCCTGTGACTCCTCTAGACACCATACTTGACCTACTGTAGGTAGGTACTCATCCTGTCTCTGTGAGACGTGTGACGGCCGGTAGAGCGTCGATGTATAGAGCTGCGACGTCGACGATGTCCCAGTGATGTGGTGACGCTGGCTGGGGACACCGCCCCTGTGACTCCTCTAGACACCATACTTGACCTACTGTAGCTAGGTACTCATCCTGTCTCTATGAGACGTGCGACGGCCGGTAGAGCGTCGATGTATAGAGCTGCGACGTCGACGATGTCCCAGTGATGTGGTGACGCTGGCTGGGGACACCGCCCCTGTGACTCCTCTAGACATCATACTTGACCTACAGTAGGTAGGCTACTCACCCTGTCTCTGTGAGACGTGCGACGGCCGGTAGAGCGTCGATGTATAGAGCTGCGACGACGACGATGACCCAGTGATGTGGTGACGCTGGCTGGGGACACCGCCCCTGTGACTCCTCTAGACACCATACTTGACCTACTGTAGTTAGGCTACTCACCCTGTCTCTGTGAGACGTACGACGGCCGGTAGAGCGTCGATGTATAGAGCTGCGACGTCGACGATGTCCCAGTGATGTGGTGACGATGGCTGGGGACACCGCCCCTGTG
Organism: Macrosteles quadrilineatus; assembly: GCF_028750875.1. NCBI lineage: Eukaryota > Metazoa > Arthropoda > Insecta > Hemiptera > Cicadellidae > Macrosteles > Macrosteles quadrilineatus. Next base: position 78,328,262 of record NW_026542594.1, read on the forward strand.
ACTCCTCTAGACACTATACTTGACCTACTGTAGTTAGGTACTCATCCTGTCTCTATGAGACGTGCGACGGCCGGTAGAGCGTCGATGTATAGAGCTGCGACGTCGACAATGTCCCAGTGATGTGGTGACGATGGCTGGGGACACCGCCCCTGTGACTCCTCTAGACATCATACTTGACCTACTGTAGTTAGGCTACTCACCCTGTCTTTGTGAGACGTGCGACGGCCGGTAGAGCGTCGATGTATAGAGCTGCGACGACGACGGTGACCCAGTGATGTAGTGACGCTGGCTGGGGACACCGCCCCTGTGACTCCTCTAGACACCATACTTGACCTACTGTAGTTAGGCTACTCACCCTGTCTCTGTGAGACGTACGACGGCCGGTAGAGCGTCGATGTATAGAGCTGCGACGACGACGATGACCCAGTGATGTAGTGACGCTGGCTGGGGACACCGCCCCTGTGACTCCTCTAGACACCATACTTGACCTACTATAGGTAGGCTACTCACCCTGTCTCTGTGAGACGTGCGACGGCCGATAGAGCGTCGATGTATAGAGCTGCGACGTCGACGATGTCCCAGTGATGTGGTGACTCTGGCTGGGGACACCACCCCTGTAACTCCTCTAGACACCATACTTGACCTACTGTAGCTAGGTACTCATCCTGTCTCTATGAGACGTGCGACGGCCGGTAGAGCGTCGATGTATAGAGCTGCGACGTCGATGATGACCCAGTGATGTGGTGACGCTGGCTGGGGACACCACCCCTGTGACTCCTCTAGACATCATACTTGACCTACTGTAGGTAGGTACTCATCCTGTCTCTGTGAGACGTGTGACGGCCGGTAGAGCGTCGATGTATAGAGCTGCGACGTCGACGATGTCCCAGTGATGTGGTGACGCTGGCTGGGGACACCGCCCCTGTGACTCCTCTAGACACCATACTTGACCTACTGTAGCTAGGTACTCATCCTGTCTCTATGAGACGTGCGACGGCCGGTAGAGTGTCGATGTATAGAGCTGCGACGTCGACGATGTCCCAGTGATGTGGTGACGCTGGCTGGGGACACCGCCCCTGTGACTCCTCTAGACACCATACTTGACCTACTGTAGTTAGGCTACTCACCCTGTCTCTGTGAGACGTACGACGGCCGGTAGAGCGTCGATGTATAGAGCTGCGACGTCGACGATGTCCCAGTGATGTGGTGACGCTGGCTGGGGACACCGCCCCTGTGACTTCCTCTAGACACCATACTTGACCTACAGTAGGTAGGCTACTCACCCTGTCTCTGTGAGACGTGCGACGGCCGGTAGAGCGTCGATGTATAGAGCTGCGACGACGACGATGACCCAGTGATGTGGTGACGCTGGCTGGGGACACCGCCCCTGTGACTCCTCTAGACACCATACTTGACCTACTGTAATTAGGCTACTCACCCTGTCTCTGTGAGACGTACGACGGCCGGTAGAGCGTCGATGTATAGAGCTGCGACGTCGACGATGTCCCAGTGATGTGGTGACGATGGCTGGGGACACCGCCCCTGTGACTCCTCTAGACACTATACTTGACCTACTGTAGTTAGGTACTCATCCTGTCTCTATGAGACGTGCGACGGCCGGTAGAGCGTCGATGTATAGAGCTGCGACGTCGACGATGTCCCAGTGATGTGGTGACGCTGGCTGGGGACACCGCCTCTGTGACTCTTCTAGACACCATACTTGACCTACTGTAGTTAGGCTACTCACCCTGTCTTTGTGAGACGTACGACGGCCGGTAGAGCGTCGATGTATAGAGCTGCGACGTCGACGATGTCCCAGTGATGTGGTGACGCTGGCTGGGGACACCGCCCCTGTGACTCCTCTAGACACCATACTTGACCTACTGTAGTTAGGCTACTCACCCTGTCTAAGTGAGACGTACGACGGCCGGTAGTGCGTCGATGTATAGAGCTGCGACGTCGACGATGTCCCAGTGATGTGGTGACGCTGGCTGGGGACACCGCCCCTGTGACTCCTCTAGACATCATACTTGACCTACTGTAGGTAGGCTACTCACCCTGTCTTTGTGAGACATACGACGGCCGGTAGAGCGTCGATGTATAGAGCTGCGACGTCGACGATGTCCCAGTGATGTGGTGACGCTGGCTGGGGACACCGCCTCTGTGACTCCTCTAGACACCATACTTGACCTACTGTAGTTAGGCTACTCACCCTGTCTAAGTGAGACGTACGACGGCCGGTAGTGCGTCGATGTATAGAGCTGCGACGTCGACGATGTCCCAGTGATGTGGTGACGCTGGCTGGGGACACTGCCCCTGTGACTCCTCTAGACATCATACTTGACCTACTGTAGGTAGGCTACTCACCCTGTCTTTGTGAGACGTACGACGGCCGGTAGAGCGTCGATGTATAGAGCTGCGACGTCGACGATGTCCCAGTGATGTGGTGACGCTGGCTGGGGACACCGCCTCTGTGACTCTTCTAGACACCATACTTGACCTACTGTAGTTAGGCTACTCACCCTGTCTTTGTGAGACGTACGACGGCCGGTAGAGCGTCGATGTATAGAGCTGCGACGTCGACGATGTCCCAGTGATGTGGTGACGCTGGCTGGGGACACCGCCCCTGTGACTCCTCTAGACACCATACTTGACCTACTGTAGTTAGGCTACTCACCCTGTCTAAGTGAGACGTACGACGGCCGGTAGTGCGTCGATGTATAGAGCTGCGACGTCGACGATGTCCCAGTGATGTGGTGACGCTGGCTGGGGACACCGCCCCTGTGACTCCTCTAGACATCATACTTGACCTACTGTAGGTAGGCTACTCACCCTGTCTTTGTGAGACATACGACGGCCGGTAGAGCGTCGATGTATAGAGCTGCGACGTCGACGATGTCCCAGTGATGTGGTGACGCTGGCTGGGGACACCGCCTCTGTGACTCCTCTAGACACCATACTTGACCTACTGTAGTTAGGCTACTCACCCTGTCTAAGTGAGACGTACGACGGCCGGTAGTGCGTCGATGTATAGAGCTGCGACGTCGACGATGTCCCAGTGATGTGGTGACGCTGGCTGGGGACACTGCCCCTGTGACTCCTCTAGACATCATACTTGACCTACTGTAGTTAGGCTACTCACCCTGTCTTTGTGAGACGTACGACGGCCGGTAGAGCGTCGATGTATAGAGCTGCGACGACGACGATGACCCAGTGATGTGGTGACGATGGCTGGGGACACCGCCCCTGTGACTCCTAGACGTCGCTGTAACAGTCTCCTCACTACTTTCATCCCGCACCGTTGACACTGTGCTACTGGCTACTGGCGAGGCACTGGGGGCGGAAACCCCTCAACACTAGACCGCGAGATAAGCTATCGTCACCACACACCACACCACCTCCCCCGGGTAATCCTCCATGTTACGCAACGTACTTGTTATCTTGCGTAGTTATATTTATTTTAAATTTTAGAAATGCCTTAGTTTTGGTACGGCACCATACTGTAAATTTTAGATAAAAGGTATTGACTCCTCCTCTTCATTATATTTTTTAAGCAAACGTCACAATACAACACGGTTACTAGCAGTACCTAACAATATGGCGGATGATAACACTGAAATATGAGTCACCATTTACTATTTTAAAAGTCTCTCACGCCATATAACTTTTGCTATAGAAAAGAACGAGTTACAACCAATGAATACACAAACTATATAGTTTGTGTATTCATTGTTACAACTCAAATTTTGGCTAGTTTAACAGATACTTAACAAGTTAATACAAATTTAAATTCCCTCGCCGCAGCAAACCTGCCGACTAAGCGAATTTTCATTTGTCTGAATTGATTTTCAATTAAATCTATTTAAATAACATTAGGTTTAACGAGTACCTAGGTTTGCTGCTACTAGAATAATAATAAAGTGTTTGTTTTTTTTTTTTTTTTATTTATAGCTTAGTATAAAATAAATAAATTTGTCTAGTTTGATCAAACATAAAGCTAGTACAACATTTTACAATATTCTCCATAAAAATAACATGGGAATTTTAAATTTACAATTTTTTGAATTTTCTCCGTTACCAATAACCGTACAAAAACACCTTGATATACTAAATTATTTGTTTTTTAAGCTCAATAAGGTCCATAGATAAATTGGGAAATTTTGTGTTTTGAGGGTCAAAAATGAAAAAAACCAATTCTTACCCCATAAAACCCCACGTAATACCCCGTTCCCATAGTGAAAAAAAGCCTAAATCGATCCCGAGCCTGGGTCTTACCATGCCACCTACGATAATAGCATTGACTTTAGCTACTTCCCAATAGGGAAATTCGCTAAAACGTATATTTTGCCCTTTTTGAAGTTTGTCTGAATCTAAAATACGCCTAGGATGAGTGCAGTATAGTTGGATGGCCTTGGGAATTGGTATTTCCATCTCCGAACGACGAAGTGATGAAAAGTGTTTTATTTGCTATGAAAATAGAGTCCACACTAGCGTTTATTTTTACTAGTGGGAAGGAAAATATTTGTTTATATGGATTACCACTACTAAAGGTAAATAAGTTGAAATGGCTGCAAACCTCCTAGAATAAGACAAGTTTATTACATACGAAACGCTAAAAACTATTTTAATATTAATACTAAGAATTTAAAATTTATTGTGGTTTTTCTTTACGTAAGATATACCTACTTTCATAGAATTAATTACTTTTTTAGTGATGGCGTAGCCTCCTTTATAAATGGGCTTACACATAATCTAACAGTGAAAGTTATTAGTTGCTACGCAACACACAAACAGAGTTTCGATTAAACCTATAACCTAACACTGAAAAGTGGAAATACAAACAACAATCAAAACGCGCGGGGCGACAACAATCGACACTCATTGAGCATCAAGTTGGTGGAATTGGTTAAAGAGCGCAGCACAAGCCGGGAGTTACCGACATTCACGACACGCGCGCTTCTAGCGGCTTTTCCTGCAACTTGCAGGGCTCTGCCTTCGTGTAGAACAGAAGGTTTGGATAAATACAGAATGTTAACAAATGTAGTGTAATTGACTGAATAATCAATGATATTATAGAGGGTAAGTAAATATGAGATTTTTTAGAAACCCGTGATAATTTCGCACTGAGGACTGAAATGGACATGGACATTGCGTGAATAGTTTGTTCAACTGGTGTGTACACCAGTACACAAGTGCATATAAATAATAAGTGTATGAAAGACTTATTATGAAACTCATTAGAAGACGTACACTGTTTTGTGTTGTTTGGTTGGAATATTGGAGTGCGGAAAAAAATTAGTGTGACATTAGTAAGTACTGTAAATGCAGCAGTTAGCTACCGGTACTTAGCGTGGTGCGGGTGCCATATATAATCAGTGCAAGGATACCCACTTTGTCAGGTAACTGTACTGTATGAAAACGATTTTAAGTAAATCACAGGTGAATAAAAACAGGATTACTCTATGTGGAACGACGACGATGGACGTACCATTATTATTAAATTGACAGTCAGTCTCAGGCTGCTAATAAATTTTGTTTTGTTCAAATTTTAAGAGAGCACACAGGTTTCCTCGGATACATGCACATTATATCAAGAAACCTTATTACTAATTATTAATGAAGAAGATTTTATAGTAAGATGTCAAATTTATTTGTAAATTTATGAAAAAGTAAATTTTCTAAAATATTTTTGAGTATTCTTTAACAGGTTTTGCACAGTTTGTGTAGGGCATCATTTTATTTTTCTTGATCGCTCAGATACTTTTTGGTTTATCTGGTAAAATTAACACATAAATTAATTCATAAAGTATATGTAGTATCATAGCCTATATCTACCTACAGGTAATAATAAAATGGCGTTGGTAGTATGCCGTTCTTTCGTAGAGTTATGAGCTGCGAGATAGAGCGAAGTTGGCTGACTTTTTCGTACTTGTTTTAACCTTAAGTGCTAGTTCGAAGAAATACAATAGTTACCTGTTCCTCAACTTGCTCCTCGAACATCTCTACAGGACTCAGGCCGTTATGTAGGGGTGATGAAGGTGAGGAGGCTGGGGTGGCAGACTCTAGACTCCGGCTGGCAAAGTCATCCCTGTAACACATACAGTACAACTGTAGTAAACCTCTGCACGGGACTCAGGGCGTTATGTAGGGGTGATGAAGGTGAGGAGTCTGGGGTGGCAAGCTCTAGACTCCAGCTGGCTAAGTCATCCCTGTAACACATACAGTACAACTGTAGTAAACCTCTGCACGGGACTCAGGCCGTTATGTAGGGGTGATGAAGGTGAGGAGTCTGGGGTGGCAGACTCTAGACTCCGGCTGGCAAAGTCATCCCTGTAACACATACAGTACAACTGTAGTAAACCTCTGCACGGGACTCAGGGCGTTATGTAGGGGTGATGAAGGTGAGGAGTCTGGGGTGGCAAGCTCTAGACTCCGGCTGGCTAAGTCATCCCTGTAACACATACAGTACTTTCAAAGCCATACAGTACAACTGTAGTGAACATCTCTACGGGACTCAGGCCGTTATGTAGGGGTGATGAAGGTGAGGAGGCTGGGGTGGCAGACTCTAGACTCCGGCTGGCTAAGTCATCCCTGTAACACATACAGTACTTTCAAAGCCATACAGTACAACTGTAGTGAACATCTCTACGGGACTCAGGCCGTTATGTAGGGGTGATGAAGGTGAGGAGTCTGGGGTGGCAAGCTCTAGACTCCGGCTGGCTAAGTCATCCCTGTAACACATACAGTACTTTCAAAGCCATACAGCACAACTGTAGTGAACATCTCTACAGGACTCAGGGCGTTATGTAGGGGTGATGAAGGTGAGGAGTCTGGGGTGGCAAGCTCTAGACTCCGGCTGACTAAGTCATCCCTGTAACACATACAGTACTTTCAAAGCCATACAGTACAACTGTAGTGAACATCTCTACAGGACTCAGGCCGTTATGTAGGGGTGATGAAGGTGAGGAGTCTGGGGTGGCAAGCTCTAGACTCCGGCTGGCTAAGTCATCCCTGTAACACATACAGTACTTTCAAAGCCATACAGTACAACTGTAGTGAACATCTCTACAGGACTCAGGCCGTTATGTAGGGGTGATGAAGGTGAGGAGTCTGGGGTGGCAAGCTCTAGACTCCGGCTGACTAAGTCATCCCTGTAACACATACAGTACTTTCAAAGCCATACAGTACAACTGTAGTGAACATCTCTACGGGACTCAGGCCGTTATGTAGGGGTGATGAAGGTGAGGAGTCTGGGGTGGCAAGCTCTAGACTCCGGCTGGCTAAGTCATCCCTGTAACACATACAGTACTTTCAAAGCCATACAGTACAACTGTAGTGAACATCTCTACGGGACTCAGGCCGTTATGTAGGGGTGATGAAGGTGAGGAGTCTGGGGTGGCAAGCTCTAGACTCCGGCTGGCTAAGTCATCCCTGTAACACATACAGTACTTTCAAAGCCATACAGTACAACTGTAGTGAACATCTCTACAGGACTCAGGCCGTTATGTAGGGGTGATGAAGGTGAGGAGTCTGGGGTGGCAAGCTCTAGACTCCGGCTGGCTAAGTCATCCCTGTAACACATACAGTACTTTCAAAGCCATACAGTACAACTGTAGTGAACATCTCTACGGGACTCAGGCCGTTATGTAGGGGTGATGAAGGTGAGGAGGCTGGGGTGGCAGACTCTAGACTCCGGCTGGCTAAGTCATCCCTGTAACACATACAGTACTTTCAAAGCCATACAGTACAACTGTAGTGAACATCTCTACAGGACTCAGGCCGTTATGTAGGGGTGATGAAGGTGAGGAGTCTGGGGTGGCAAGCTCTAGACTCCGGCTGGCAAAGTCATCCCTGTAACACATACAGTACTTTCAAAGCCATACAGTACAACTGTAGTGAACATCTCTACGGGACTCAGGCCGTTATGTAGGGGTGATGAAGGTGAGGAGTCTGGGGTGGCAGACTCTAGACTCCGGCTGGCTAAGTCATCCCTGTAACACATACAGTACTTTCAAAGCCATACAGTACAACTGTAGTGAACATCTCTACGGGACTCAGGCCGTTATGTAGGGGTGATGAAGGTGAGGAGGCTGGGGTGGCAGACTCTAGACTCCGGCTGGCTAAGTCATCCCTGTAACACATACAGTACAACTGTAGAAAAACCTCTGCACGGGACTCAGGCCGTTATGTAGGGATGATGAAGGTGAGGTGGCTAGGGTGGCAGACTCTAGACTCCAGCTGGCTAAGTCATCCCTGTAACACATACAGTACAACTGTAGTGAACATCTCTACGGGACTCAGGCCGTTATGTAGGGGTGATGAAGGTGAGGAGGCTGGGGTGGCAGACTCTAGACTCCGGCTGGCTAAGTCATCCCTGTAACACATACAGTACAACTGTAGTGAACATTTCCACGGGACTCAGGCCGTTATGTAGGGGTGATGAAGGTGAGGAGGCTGGGGTGGCAGACTCTAGACTCCGGCTGGCAAAGTCATCCCTGTAACACATACAGTACAACTGTAGTAAACCTCTGCACGGGACTCAGGCCGTTATGTAGGGCCGTTATGTACTCTATGTGTTACAGGGATGACTTAGCCAGCCGGAGTCTAGAGTCTGCCACCCTAGCCTCCACACCTTCATCATCCCTGTAACACATAGAGTACTTTCAAAGCCATACTGTACAACTGTAGTGAACAGAATCACTAAAAACTAAATAACAGTTGTGTCCCAGTGATGACTGTATTTGTCGACACCAAGTATGAAAACATCAAATTGTTGTGTAGTGTCCGTGTTTTAGTTTTCATGTGGTGTCCTAGTACGTGTCTTGGTGACTTTACAACACCAGTGATACAGAGGAGTGTTAACTACGTATTCTTTCTGTTTGTAAAGTCATGAGTTTGAAACCAGTGGTGGCCAACACATCATTCACAAATGAAAACTTTTTAGGCAAAATAAGACCAATGTATTGGTGTCATGTGAAACTTGTATAATAAATAACTGTTACTTTACCCGTATTTAAAGTGGTAAACACATAGCAAACAGTAAATAGTTTAATCCATGATTTGGACTACTCCATGATTTGGTAACTCATAAAATATTACTTGAACTCAAAGATCAAATATTTTATAGCTCATCTTTTTTAAACATCAATAAAGTCATGTATGTATTCATCTTGAAGAAGCGGTTAGTGTTAAAAAATAATGTATAACCGCGCTTCCTTAGCGTTAAAAATTTGTTTCTACTTAATCCCTCTATACGTATATTATTTTGAGAATGTACTGTTTTCGCCAAAATTAGAAGTCAGCGTTTTTGGTGGAAATAACCGTTTTGGTACCCCATGAACCCATATAAAGTGGTTTCAAAGTAACATCCCGGTGTGTGTCCAGTATGTGATGTATGTGCGTGTGTGTGCGTGTGTGTGTGTGTGTGTGTGTGCGTGGATGTGTACCATTGACTATTGGACTAAGGTACTACAACCGTGGTCTGATAAAAAAAAAAATCCGGAAAGTAAATAAAAGAAAGTGGTAACCACTTGCCATCTTTTTTGTATATTTACCGTCTTGTGAGTAACAGTATAAGCGTAAATATATGTTTTAAGTGTTATAAGACGTTTCTTTTATTTACTTTCCGTAAATTTAATAACACGTACAATGCTGATCAAAAAATGTATGACGGTAATAATCCATGATATCTCCATATGTTTTGTTTTTGAAAATTTTGATTTTAATTGTGAGCTTTTCATAAATAACAGATTTAAAACAAGGGATCCAACGATTTTGATTGAAATGTAGTATATAGTCCTCTAAACAAAACAGTACAATCTCTAAAACTGTAAAAATTACGGTTCTACATTTATTTCTAATTGTGTGATTTACCCATGAAATATAATAGCATAGATAAAACATACTCCTAATAGTTACTCCGACCGCTAACCCAGGGGGTTTTGACAAGCTAATGGGAGAAAGTATGTGTTAGTTTGCTGGTACCACTTGTTCTATTTAATGTGATTATATAGCTTAAAATTATTGAGAGATCTTAGAACATACAAAATACCATATAGTGGATCAATATAGAACGGTCATTTGAGTGATTAATGTGATTAGTAAACGAAACCAGTCAGTACAGAAACCCACAACTGCACAGACTCATCCCAAAACATCGTAAACATGCTGTTACTAACCGTGATGTGAAATATCCGCAATTACCCGTTGTAGCAAAAACTTACATCTCAAAAAATGAAAGTCGAAAAAATAATACTGTGCAAAGCAAAAAACTACTAATAGTTTTCTTCTATAGCGAAATGATTATAGATTAGTTTAGTAGATAGAGATATTCTTTTCTTATGACTTCACAATGATGAATCGTTTGGAGTTTGAGCAGAAATAGCAGAATAATGATTAAATTATGTTGGCCTACTTGCAGTACAAAGGCAGCGCTCACAAACGCCGGTTTCTCACGGGAGGTAGTTGTAATTCAGTCAGAAGGTGGCATTAATGTGGGCAAATGTCGGAACTCCGAGGCATTAATGCACCAATTCGAGGCAACCTGATATCAATTTCCCTGAGCTGGGAATATTTTATTTACACAACCTTTACCTTTGAACCGACTATTGACTATTCATGTAGTAAACAACAGTAGCGATCCTACAGACCAACTTTTATAAAATTATGATAGACGCGACCTCTCTGTGGGAATATAATTAAAAAATTACTCGTGCAATTACAAAATCAGCCTGGTTCTTTGTAAAAATCTAATCTAGGCCAATGCAATATAGTGTTTATATGTTTGACTTCTATATGATATGGACGTTTTGGTTTCTCTATTGATTATAAGATTATGTGATGATTGAAACCGCACAAGATTTGAATTGGAAACGATTTTAACTTTCTGAGTAAAATAATCAGCTATAAGCTGAGTAAAATCAGCTTAATCTTGATTTTAAGAGGTAAAACACCACATATTAAGGCTATGATATCAATAATAATTAATTCTCTAGCCAATCTGTTGACGAGGAATCACCCACAACATAGTGACAACTTTAAAGTTAGTAATAAATACATTTTGTATCACGTACAAAGTAACAAAGTGCAATAACTCGTGTGTTATCGACATAAGTCACTTCACTGATTACTCGATCAAAAATGCATTAGAGAAGACTGGCTGAGTTTCTTGACGTCACAGTAGTTCTTAGACAAGGCAGTATACAGTATACAGTAGTATACCGGCTTACAGACCCACTAACATTGTAAAATAACAATCATGGTAATTTACGTTAGTTGTATACTGTAGTACTTTACAGTATAAAAACTAATGATTCGACATAGCATCGCCATGTATTTACAATAAACTTCGGTTGTAACTAAATATATTTCGCCAACACACAATGATAAATATATTCTATGGTAATATACGGGGTGTTTCGAAACTCTCTCCCGAAACTCCGTGGGCCTGTTCCTTAGGTCAAACTAAACAAAAAATATCATATAAACATACGCCCTAACTTCGTTGGAACCACTAAAGGTGCCAACTTCAAACTTGGTACGTGTATTATGACTAATAGGAACTAATATTTTGCAAAGCATCAAGTTTCTACTTTGTATAATTAAAAAATGGCGGCAATTTTTTTTCAAAGCTTAATAACTCAAAAACCATGTGATTTATGAAAAGGTTATTCGCGACAAAAATGATGGAAATTTAATTAAATTTACAGAAATGTACAATTTGTATGGGGTCATAACACAAATAACGAAGAAAATTAAATTTTTATAAAGGTAATACCTGGTAATTTGTTGAATTTGTCCAAATTTGTAGTTTAAACTTCAGAAAAATTAGATTTTTTCCGTATTTGTGGAATGGCCCAATAGAAATTATACATTTCTGTAAAGTGAATTAAATTTCCATCCCTTTTTTCATGTGTAACTTTTTAACAAATCTTATGCTTTTTGCGCTATTAAGCTTTGAAAAATAAAATGGTCGCCATTTTGAAGTTATACAAAGTAGAAACTTGATGCTTTGCAAAAGAATAGATCCTATAGTCATCATACACGTACCAAGTTTGAAGTTGGGACCACAAGTGGTTCCAAAGGTATGGGAAGTTATTTAAAAAATACATACATTGACCGACGGTAAACGAAGTGAGATAAGGCGTATGTTTATATGATATTTTTTGTATGTTGTGACCTTAGGGATATGACCACCGAGTTTTGGGAGAGTTTCGAAACAGCCTGTATGTATTACCTATTTAATGTTTTACGTTTATTTTTACATAGTATTTTGTAAAATACTGTATAGGTATTCCTAAGAGCTTGACGTGGAGTGGTACATTCAAAGATGGCGTACCTCAGAGGAGGGTGGACCTGATAAGATCATTACGATGTATTTTCCAAGCTTGGTGATTATTTCAGTTGTTAAAAGTTGGACGCACTGAGGGTCGCGCTGGCGAGGGAATATTCGAAATTCTACTTAGCGAGTTGTTTGTTCAAACTTTCTCAATAATCCGACCAACATTTTCATAGCACCAACGGTCCTCGGCAGTCTATAGTATGGCTTTTGTTTCATCAAACTCTAAATGTTGATACGAATTAAACGTCATAAGTTAACGAACGTGTCTCACAAATTGAATATCGTATCTGTGTTGAAAGGGTTACTGATGTGTACCATCGACCACCATAGCAAAATTATCTCAACACAACATCGCTTACGATAGATGATGGGAAGAACGTTGTGATAAATATTTTTTTATAAATAGTTTCAGTTAAGTTTGTAGACCATCTCTCCGAATCAAACTATTACACCTACTATGGCAAAGTATAACAAATTAAGAAATACAGTTTTTACTTTTTTTAAAACCTCTTTCAAATCTAATTGATCAAATGACAAGTGATTACTCCAGTGAGAATGACAGAGGCGGCCGGCGGTGGTCGACCTGGGTTCTATTTTCATTAGCACGTGGAAGCTAGCCTAGACCCGGTATATTCTTAGACAAGTAATCTGCCAGGTATTCTAAACAAATACGACAAGCCTATGGTAAATAGACTGTAGCGAGTAGCGAGGATTATTGTCTCATTCATAGTTACGTTGTGTTACACCCGTGCAACGTTGTTCGACAAGAACTAACTTTGTTCCACAATGCACAGGCCAGGTTGTTTAGATTTAAAGGTACATTGGATTAGATAAGTATAACGCCAACACTCCAGGTTGTGTTTTCCGCCGAGATTTGAATCATTGATATTATAGTTTTGTTACCGACCAAGATCAGCAGTTCTCTCAGCTATGATCAATCCCGATAAGGCCCGGCCAAGGACAGCTGAATTCTATTACGAACCATTAAAAAGCTGTGACTTGTCTCAAAATCAAAAATATGAAAGTAATATTACGAAAAGGGCTTAAGATAGCCTATATTAGGTAAAAGAAGACACACAATACAATACAAGTAAATTATTGTTATAGATGGGTAAGCAGAATGGAATGGATATGCATAAAATCAAGCGGTCTTATTAATCCTGGTGTCAAGTACGAGTATAATGGCATGATGGTGAGAGTAGGAGTTCGTAGTACGCTTTACTACCCTCGTCATACCATTGACTATAATGGTCATACTCAACATACCGGTACTGTACTACAATTACAGTCGCGTAGCGTGAGCGTCGCCGAACGTATGAAAGGAGCGCTGTTGAATGAGCCAATGTCAATACGCCGTTCCTCTTTCTACCTTTTATTCTCTGAATACACTTTCATGCGTACCTTTGATTCTAAATAGAGGGTTGTTTTTCTTTATTTTTGTACTTCACGGAATAAATAGTCGACTTTTTGAGCGATAAATGAACGTTGCAGATTCAAATCGAGAGAGTTGCGTTGCGATTGCCGTCTCACTAAATACGTGTTTGGTATCGTACAGTTCGGGTTGAAATAAACAACGATTGAAAGTTTGCCTACTAAGTAGGCCAATATAAGCGTATACATTGTTTTTTCAGACATTCGTCTGAAATTGTATGAAATACTTAAATTGAAGAACTACATAAGCTGTTAAATATTCGTGTTTTTTTTATATTTTTTAGATATGTGAATTTAAATTCAAGAATTATAAAAAAATATTTTACTGTGTCCAAACAGAAAAGTTTAAATCCAAAGACTTATTTGAAATGCGTAGTGGTATTATCATGTTATCACGACTACACTTAGACGCAATAGTTTATGGAAATAGGTTTAAAATAGGGTACTTTGATCGATAATCATAGAGAACCTGATTGAGGTTTGCATATGTCTCTTAATCAACAACAAAACATTTTAATTTGTCGTAAATTACTTGTTTTATTCACATAATGGCTGTCAAAAAATAGAATATTTGAAATGTAAAAGGGTAAGCCTATTGCATTGTTCGCTTCACATCGGAAACACGTTTTGAACTCTACCAAAATACGCAGTTTGTACATAGGTCCTCTCGTTTTTTTTTATACCTAACTTATATGAATGATATTTATTTTAAAACAAATTTGGAGCCATAGAATTAGAGTAGGATAATACCTCTGAATAGCTATAGCCAAGCTATACATAAAATTTGCCTGACTAAATAAATCATTTTCATTCATTCATTCATTCAAAATTTAAATGTTGTATATTATCGGATTACCTATATTATTTACTACCATTTAGCACCTGAAATTATATTTGACGAAAAGTGTATGTATAATGAAAGGTTATTAAATAATCTGATCCCAAAGACGTTTAATTGATGACCTACAGTGGCAGGTGAAGCCTTGTGACGACTTGACACACGTCTAGTCTATGATTGGATCTGTTGATGGTGGCTAATAGTCAATAGGCAATTGTTTGTTTAGTGTTGAGGTTTAAGGTATGGGTTTATTTAACAAATGCTCTATTTAATTTTTTTCTATTTTTTCTAATTTAATTTATCACTATTACATGAAATGCATAGTCATGTCATGCTTGAGGTAATTTTACTTATGCATACTTCATACTTCTTTTCTTCATCTTTGACCAGCAGTTGCTGGATAGATTGAGTCGATACTAACTAAACTAATAATTTGAACTATGAACATATCTATATATACAAGTCCATCGTCACAAAGAAAAATAAAAACTAAAACTTGAATTTACTGTTTGAATATTTACAGATTGGCGGCAGGATTTATAGTTTTTGACCTCTTCAAAAATTCTTCAATAGAGAAGAGAGGTGTTTTTTCAGCCATTTTTCAATCGTTCGCTTAAACTTGCGGGGATCAAGATCCTTGGTACTAGCTGGCAATGCATTATATAGTTTCATTGCTAGTATCGGGAAACAGTTTTTCTTCTTACTTAGCCTACAGAATGGCACATCGAGTTGGTCTTTACCTCTGGTGTTGTAGGAGTGTTGTTCTGCTCGTTTTGTAAGGGACAAGTTGTTCTCTTTTATGTAGGTCAACCTGAGCAAGATATACAGACTATAAATAGTCAGTATACCCAGTTTGCTGAAAAAAGGCCTACTATGTTCTAGGTACTCAGCAGAATCGATCAGCCTTACAGTTTTTTTTCTGCAGGAGAAGAATGTTCTGACATCCAGAGGAATGTCCCCACAACAAGAGGCCATACACAATGTGGGTGTGAAAGAGTGCATAGTATACCTCGATTATATGCTTCTTGGACAGTAAGGGTTTTAGCCGTCTTAGCAGAAAAATCACCCGGGCAAGTTTAAGGCAGATTATCTCTGTATGACTGATCCAGGTCAATTTAGGGTCTAGGGTGATTTTTGCAACGTAAAATCAACAAATGAATTAATTAGGCCTAACATTGATTATAATTTAATTACATGTTTCTAAGTGGGTATAACAGTAAAGGCGAAAATCTATCTAAAGGAGATCAATCTATTTAAACGATTACACATCAACAGAATGCGTTCATCACAACGTAGGGGTCGCACTATGTAGTGGTGGCTCAACGACAGGGTGCGTGTGTGTGTGTGTGTGTGTGTGTGTGTGTGTTTGTATTCACCGAATAGTGGCATCCTTCACAGGCACACGGCCGTACTGTGGCACCTTCAAAAATTGTGGCACCTTTTTCAGGGTGCCACAGCTAATTCGATCATTTTTGAGGTTTTCCAGCATTATTACGTCGTTTAAACATCACATGCCACAATTGAGTATTTTTGAACTCGTTGATGTGAGTTTAAGTAGCGCAGGTACACACCGAATTGTGGAACACGAAACCATACAGGTAGCTAGCGCGCCTCGCGCCGTCCGCCGGAACTATAACTTTCCAAATGCTACGTTGCCAATTCTCGCGCCAGCCTACACTCGAAATAGTGGCACCATGCCACAATTCAGTATATATCAACAGTGTGTGGACAGGATGCCACTTAATGAGTTGTAGAGCTTGAGCAGTGTGTAGAACAGTGCAACAAGCAACTAATAAACTAATAATACTATACTGCCACGTACTATAAAACAATTTAAGTACCATAAATAATATACTTTTGCTCCGAGTGCTGAACAATGTTTTACATTACAAATAATTTGTGTAGTCAAGAATAATTTAAATTGATTTTACCTAACCCACCATGTTAAACTTCCCTATCCCAAGCGTCATGTATACAACTTCCTTACTTCTCGAGTGATGTAAAGTATCAAAAACTCACTCGGTGATGTAAAGAAACCCATTTAAATAACATTGAGTGCTTAACTTAAAAAATATAACTCTATGGAGCCAACGATGTTCAACGCTAGAAATCAGCTGTGCGCTTGAATGTTATTATCATGCTTAAAGTATTTTCCTACCTAACCTAGCTTTTGTTAGTAAAAGAACGTTACTGATAGAAGATGAGTGAAATGGATAATGAAAAATGTTGTACGTAACCCATGTTTATTGTCGGGTCAGGTAAAATCTTGTACGTTACACGTTACGCAAGAGCGTGCTGTTTACATCACTTAGGTGAATTATGCAACTCGCTTCCGCTCGTTGCACAATATTAACCTGCGTGAAGTAAAAACGCTCTTACTACACTTGTAATGTAAATAGCTATAACGCAACCATTAAAAAATTTGTTTTTTTGTTTACAAACAGAAATTGGTAACGTAGTTATTTTGTATCAATTGAATTTGTACACTGAAACAATAACAATGTTTGAGGTTAGAACGCTATATAAGTTGTCCTAGACTGTTTTTTTTTATCTTACAAACTATTTCGTGCTGATACATCTATTTTTTTTTACATTTTAGTCATGTGGACAAAATATTTTGCAATTACATTTCTGAATCAGTCAGTAAAGGTAGATTTCGATGCATCATTGCTGAAAGTTGTTTTGCTTCTCATTCTCAGAGTATTCCAAAGACATCTAATGTTTCAATCCATGTTCAAATGTTATATGAGGTAAACATATAACCGAATAAATTAAAGTACTTAAATTAAAATACATATTATTATCAACACGCATAATCTAGTTCAGATTATAATATCATGTCACAATCATATTTGTAAAACCTACTGTGGTGTTTTAACCAGTCCCCACTAACACAAGCATAAAATGAAAGGTCCTAAAGAGGTTAACATTGAGTCATAACAAAAGTAGTTTAAAAGTTGTAACCGTGATACTGTAAATAATTTGATATTGTTAGATATTATACGATCGTTTTACAATTTTGTCAATCTATCTGTTACTTTCATACAAATGTATTTTTATTATTCAATGTTTTGTTTTGTAGAACCTTTAGTATTCTCAACTTTATTAATAACTAGTGGAATACCCTTCCTTCGTACGGGGTTGGCATATAAGTAGAACATGATCATTGCAGTGATGGGAGAGGAAACGGTTTAAGAAAATATGGTCTTTTAATTTATACGGTATCCTATAGTGTAGCACACATATACCTATAATAAAAGAATGTGTTTAATGGTTTGCACTGTAAACGAAAACCTATCACAATAGTTCCAAACATGTTAATAGGGCAATTTTCTAACATATTTTAGTGAAATTATAATCAGGCATACGGGAATTCGCTCAGTCTATAGGTTTGCTGGGGCAGAGGGGTTATATTACTGTTTACAAACAAATAAATCAAAAGAACTAAATACCAAATACCTCATAACTCAGGATAAGGGCCTAGGTTGATAAGGCAATATAGAATGTTGATTATTTCCTATATCCATCGAATGATTTCTTTTACAATGAATTATTATAAAAATAAATAAATATTATTACAACATTTCACAAAATTAAGTATATTTAAGTATAATTAACAAACAGACTCAGTATAGTTAGATCATAAACAAATGAAGTACTGTTACCGAAACAATCCTATAATAATGAAATTACATTTACATATGGTTTGGCAGCTCCTTTAGGTAATGTTAAATAATGTTTACATTCAGGCTAGTGACATCATTATTTTAAATTTATAATCCTTACCCCCTCTGTTCTAATATTCGTGCAGTATTTAATAAGGTTTGAACCAGCTGTGTTGAATTGTGAAATCAAAATAAATTTGACAGTTAGATAGTTCTGCTTGTTTACATTTTTAAACTTACTAGGTTTGTTCTTTGTTACCATGGATACCATCAATCAATATTTACTTTTAAATCTATCATCTCAGATTTTTGAAAGCCCACGGGGCAAAGCCCTAGGTGAATATCGAAGCGGCAATAGTTCTATTGTATCCTCGGAGCTGTAGCTTCATTTGTGTGCAATTTGAGCATAGTCGGATCAGTATTTTTTTAGATTAGCTCATACAAACACACACACAGACACCCCCTCTTCTTTATAATAGTATAGAATAGAATATAGAATAGAATAGATAGATAGATAAACCTTTTTCAACGTACAATATCAGTTTTAGGAAATTCCTAGTAAGGTTGTTAGAAGTATATTGGCATCCGTGAAGTTTGTGTAATGTTTTTTAAAATCACTGTGGGATATATTTAACTTCACTTATTATTTATTTAATATGTTTTTACTTCTTGAAATTCTCAGTTAACTGGGAGGCGGAGCAAACAGTTTGTTCTAAAATGAACTTGAAAATTTTAAACAATCTTTTTCTGTTGGTTTACTTAAAGTATATAATGTTCTACTATGAATGCAAATCTTTAATATAGTCTAAATTTCCAGTCCCACCCTAAAAAACTATGATATTTAACAGTTGAATCTTTATAACGTATAAACACATTATTTTTAATCGGTCATCAAACTGATTCTTGAATTAGTAGTTGCAAGAGTACGCAAAACTGCAGAGAGTCCTTGAAAATGCTTGTGCAATGACATAGTTTTAAATTATAAAAGAAACCCTTCAAAAAATTTTATTAACAGGACCAGAGGACCATGCACATGGTATTTCATTTGTATAAGGCAAAAAGTTCAAATCATATTAACTTACGATTGCCAATAGATTTTGGGTTTCCTTAAAACAATTATATAAAACTGTCTGCAAATGTCAATAAAACTGATTTTATAAGAAATTGTAGATTCTTCTGTTGCTCTGTAGGCGACCATTTTGGTCACACAAGGAAGTCCAAACTTATATCTTAGTTTGAACAACGTCATCTTGATTTTACATTGCTCAAGATACATAATCGACACAAAAAAATAAGTAAAGAAAGTAACTAGTGATGGACCGCGCATACATAGGAACAGTCTAGACTTGCCTCTTACTGACGTTTTCCAAACGAATATAGAAGTTAGATCTACATTCTTCATTTTAGGCTTGAAATAAATTTGTTTGTGGGTAAGAGCGAATGAGTAAGCATGAACAATAATTTTACCCTTCTCCCCGACACGCTACCATACCACAGCATCTTACTAGCAGAGCTGAAGGTCATTGACGTAATTGTCATGAACTAAATTTAGACTTCCACCCCCCAATGTCACCAATGGGCCCTAAAGGTTGGTATGTAACAATTCATGACGGTTGAACAATGGCCTTTAAATTACGCTTTTAATTTGTTTCCAGCGTTTACCGTATCTTAGAAAAAGTTAGTTTACAATAATTACAAAAACTTGTTGGGCGAAAGAAAAATTCTAAAAAGCTACAAATTAATTTATAATATATGTATCTATATCGTATTAAAGTGTGTTAAAGGTTTAGCGTTTGGTTTACAATGTAAAAATTTTCAAAGTCACAAGATGGTTTCTGAAACTCTTTATACAACTCTCCTTTAAAAAAATTTAAAAAAATATATAATCCAAGAAATTGAGCTCTTTAGCCACAAAATCCACCGTTTTTTTACTTACCTGACGAAGAAATAAAAACAGTAGCAGCCGACGAACTTTGTTATGTCATATTTAAAAACTCATTTAAAAGTACCGACTTTATTTCAAGATTTAAAATAGAAAATATAAACTTTTGAGCTTTTAATTAGAACCAATAGTGTCCTAGACTAATTGACATCTTACACACGAAGTGTCAACGATTTACCTTTAGTCTAAATGTCAAGTTATTTTGAAGCTGGACATTGAGTTTTGGTGCCGTTTTCATTGGCATCTACCACTTCTAACCTGCACTAAGATGGCGGACCTGGCTTCAACTGCTTGTATGTTAGTTATATAGATGTGCTCCATCTATTGGTCTTATGTGATCGTTGATTTATAACGGAATTCTGATGAAAATTTGATCATGAATTATTAGCAGTTTTGCAGGATGATTAACAATAGTTTTTTTTTTTTTTTTTTTTATTTAAATTGCTTGTTAGTTGGCAACAAATCTTAGAGATGTGTATACATTTTTTAGGACAAAATTGAATTGGCTGATGCCATGGTAAAGAAGCGTACTAGAAAAAGTTACTGTCGCCTCATCCAATTTTTACAGCAGTCAGCTGTTGACATGCTAGGCGAGCAACCGCGACAGTGAGGACGGGGAACAGCTGATTTCATGTTCCTAGTTGGCAAATTGTCTGCTAGCTACTAACGTACACATGCATAAGCCATCAGCGGTAGCACCAGTAGCCTCAATGAATATATAAACACTTGTGTTAAGGTTTAAATACAGTAGTCAATGTTATTACTGAATTTGATACTATACATATTGTTACTAATATATGAAATGGAGAGAAACGTTACCTTAAAAATACAAAATTTCCCAATTTATATCCAGACCTTTTTAAATAGCTTAGAAAACAAATAATTTAGTATATCAAAGTGTTTTTGGACGGTTATTGGTAACAGGACAAATTCAAAAATTGTAAATTTAAAATTCCCTTGTTATTCTTATAAATAATATTGTAAAATGTTGTAGTTTGCTTGTTTATGGATATATTTTGATCAAACTTGGCAAATTTATTCAAACAATTACAAAACTATTTGGATCATGAACGGTACTCTAGTTTTCCCAAGGTAGGACACGTGAATTGGAATTTTGGCGTTACAGGCACAATGACAGTAAGAATCAAACAAACGTAGGCCTACAGATATATACACAAGACTCGTTTCGGCTGTCTTATTATATACAACGTAGAAATAACCAAACACTTCATGAGTCTACGCAATGTACAGACAAAACAGTTAAGACTTTATAATCTTATAACTAACTATCTGCCCATGCTTCGCAACGGGGTGAGAATCTTTGGGTCTCTAAATCCACCGTAAAAAAATAGTATATTTCGTACCTAGGGCCTACAGTGAGGTTTTGCCGACTCGATATCGGGTTTTAAGTTCGGGACGAAGTCGAGAACGTGAAACGATCGAGAGCTGCAAACCCATTTTAGCTCGTGGTACGAGCGCTATTTTTCACCCAAGTATGTTTTGCAATATAACGTCCCTCTTATTTATGTGAAATATTTTGAGGAATCAGCAAAATCAAAAATAACAATAAATAGTTGTCTAGGCAGCTGTGACAAAAAACAAGTCTATTGCAATGCCATGGATACTGCTTGTGCATTTAATATACATTAATGTTTTAAGTAAATAGGCGAACAAGTGATTTTGCGGCCCTAGGGATGTAAACCCCTGCTCGGTCCCCATATGACGATGACAGCTGGCATGGCCAGCATAACGTAACTTTCAGCCACCAATATAAACCAGCTAAATGTATGTAAAACAGCTAAAAACATCATAGTGAGGTGAAAAATTCGTTACGCATACTTTTACATTACCATGAATTAATTATATGCATACAGAAAAAACGGAGTCATACTTATTGCGTATTTTAACGTAAACTAGTGGCTTGTAGGGACATAGTCCCTAAAAAGCTACGGTAAAGGAATTATTGTTGGAATATTTAAACAAACTCAGAATCAAATTTTCTATATGTCAGGATAGGCCTAGATATCCCACTACAACATATCTTTTGCGCAAAAAAAACAAAACAGTTTGTTGTTTGTCTTTGTTTGCTTTTGTTGATGACGTTATGTTCAATAAAGAATTTGAATGATTCCAGAGGTTTAACTGCTAAAGGCAGCAAACATGTTTATGAATAAATATTGGTTTATTAAGGTAGCTTTGGTTTTTTGGTTAATGCTGATAACAAGGCTTCCCCGATTGAAATACAGTATTGGAAATTGTCTTCGTCAAATAAGAAAAGGCAAAAAATGGTGTGTTGAGATACCCTACCCAGTTATTATTTCTAAGTCTATGCTCATTTTGTAAAGGTTTAACAAAATTATTCTTAAGTAAAGGCATCCCATTGACAGAACTTGGACCTAAATTTGTTTGTGATCAACATTAAAAAAACCACTATTAGCCTAGTGTAAGTAGGTATGTGGTGTTAATCCTCCTAAAGGTGCGATTGATTTACATATTCTACCAAAAAAGGGCCTAGTCAACGTCTAATTACTAACTATTTTGCGGCTAGTTAGGGTTCCATTACCCAGTTATCGAAACTAATCACGACATAAATATTTTTGGTTCGTTTAAATACCTGTACGAACCTACTTCATCTCTATTCCCAAATTGTTTTCTAAGAGTAACAGTTGAGGTTATTCCACTTCATACAAAATATTGATTAAACACTACAATAAATCTCAAATATAAATGTTAGTAAATTAAAAAAAAAATTGGAATAAATCGTTTACATATGTTTTGAAATAAAAACAAAGAAGATCTTCTTTTAATCTTGAATCGTTTCTTAAATCTTGAAAACAATTTATTTCAACTTTGACATAACTAAAAAGTCTTGATTATTAAAGGTAACGTTATCCCTTTATATAGTTGGTTTTATATAGTATACATTACATTGCAGAATTGACTGGCAAATGAGTAATCCAAATGTAAGCTTACTTGCTAATGATAAAATCACGATCAGCTGGATTGAAGTAAACAAAAATCAGCAGTAAATGCCTTATAATGCTATTCTTATGGAGAACATTGTACGTTATATCTAATTTTGTGTTAAGATTTTGGGAATTTCACTATTTTTCCCGCCGTCACGGGATAAAGACCTTTAATTTGAGCCCTCTCACGTCATTCTACGACTTCCCAGTCGCCCACAATTTTGACGCAAAGAATCGGCTTACGTAATTAATATATAGATAGAATAGATTTCTTGTATATTCCCATGAAACTGACAATTTACCCAGCACATTAAGGCCTTTATTCCAAGTATCTCAGTTCGTAAACCATACATACAATGTGACGATAAAATATCAACAAAATAGCATGTAGTTTTATGTAATCCTCACGACATTTCATTTGGTCCATTGACTTTAAATCCATTAATTGTAAAAATTATTGGAGCTTTGAAAAAAACTTCATATAAAATCCTTACACTAATAAAAGACGACGTCATGAGCGCGGGAAATGAGCTACAGCGGCTAGGGCATAGCCACATGAATACAGAACGGAATGAAGGAACTAGAACGGAGAACTGGCAACAGCGCACGCGAGAAGTAGGGGGGGCGCACACACCGCTCAAGCACTACAACGCATTAGTGGCATCCTGTCCACACACTGTTGATATATACCGATTTGTGGCATGGTGCCACAATTTAAAAACTGGAATGTTAGATGTTAAAATGGAGTGTTCATTAAAAATATCGATGCAGACATGTTTCTACCACCTTCCTTCATCCACTGGTGGCCGCAGGTTGAAAGATGCCACAATTAGGTGTTTGCGAGTATTCGGTAAAACCCCGTATGTGTGTGTGTGTGTGTGTACTGGCTGATCGGTAGAAGGTGAAAGAACTGGCAATGGAAGTGTTTACAAACAATGGCGGAGTAAATAGTGTGGTGGGTGTAGCTGTGGCGCATACTGAGTGACTTCTGACCATCACTCCGGCCACTACACTACACTACACTACATGCCTCTGGGGACACCAGGTTAGGTATTACCGTAACACCTTCATCTCTTTAGGGGGGAGTAAAGGCGGGGACACACTTGTCATACACTCTTCCGATCCTACTACGATCCGATTTGCGGGATTCCAGAAGGATCGGTGCGGGATCGGAGGGGGTGAACACACATGTCATACACGATTCCGACCCATCTCAGATTTCCTCCACCGGTCGATCAATACTTGCCAGTCTGATTTGTAAACTACGTGCAGAAGGTGGTAAACATGTTCAAAAACTTTGGACTTCGGGATTCAGCCATGATGGTCGTTTGTCTAGATGAAGAGGAAGAAAGTCAGACATCTCTGAAGGGCAGTAGAAAACGAAGAAATTGGGTTCATTCTGTATGGAATGAAATTTAGGTGGTTTACTTAAGTGCCCATCTTATATATTAAGCACATTGGGTTTTCTCTCTCGAAGTCGATTGGCTCTTCTACCCGTCCGATTTTCATGATCGAGGTCTCAAATTGAAGGTATGCACGCACAGATTTCACATAAAGCATCGGCATATATTTATCTTAAACCATTATTCTTAAATCTTAAGAATAAAGGTGATTTTTAAGAAACAACCCATCCTGCATCCGACAAACGAATAGACTGCAGTGTCGGTGCGTGATCGGAGTCAAAATCGGAGTAGGATCGGAGTATGACGTGACGCGTGTCGGAGAGGTGTAAACAACCGCGTTCAAAGTTAAGTACCATTCCCCTCTCCGACAGTCGTACCGCAGTATGATCGGAGTCGGATCGGAAGGGTGTATGACAAGTGTGTCCCCGCCTTAACTGAAAAGAAACTAATTGGTTTGTAAATCCAATTTTATCAGTTAGTACATGTAATTCGGGAAACCTTTATACATATCTATAAAAGAGGAACTATGTATGTATGTATATATGTATGTACCTTATGGACTCCGAAACCGATCGACAGATTGTGATGAAACTTTCAGGCATTATTAAACATTAATCAAGGATGGTTTGTGTGAAGTTTGGAGCAGATCCGTCAAAAGGGCTTCGTCCCAAAGGGTTTTAAGGGGTCCAATGTCAGACTTTTGGAAATACAATATTTACAAATAAATATAATTTAAAAGCAGACGTTTACTTTCACCAACTGTTGGTTTGAATAATCACAACATTCTGTATTAGTCATGATTTGGAATAGTGCCACAATGTTTCCACATAATGCAGCACAGAAAACTATTTTACTATTAGATAAGTCTAAATACATTAAACCCCAATCGCAGCACACTTGTGTACTCAACAAATTCTCCCCTACTGTATTAAATATGTAAACATAAAAAGTAAAAACCTTTATCAAAGTAAAAACTTATACAGGGTGTTTCAGAATTCGTGTCGGATATTTTAGGGTATTGTTTCTGGGTAAGAAACGAATCCAAATATCATATTTAAATTGACCGGAAGTCCTTAGTTACTCACACAGCCGCCATTTTGTTTTTTTCGCTTATTAACTGTTTTCTAAAAAATGGTAAGAGATACGAAATTGAAACTTTTCAAAAACATTAATGACAACTAGACAAAGCTACAAAAAAATTATGAACATTTTTAAAATTCAAAAAACAAAATGGCGGCCATTTTAAATTTTGTTTCTTAAATTACTCAAAAACTGTTGAGTTTACAAAAAGATTACAAGAATAACTTTTTCAAGAGAATTTAATTACAAATCGATTGACACCTTAGTCTTTAAGATTGGATGAATATTAACTGAGTTATGGCAGCTTTAGTAATACGTGACCGCTGGAGGTTAGATGTAGTGCATGCCGAGGCATGCGGCCTAAATCTGCCACAACAATGCGACAGTCTCCGTCCGCTTTGAAAGTGATTTTTAAACGATTTTAGATTATTTCAAACAATAATAAAATATTACATAACCCCAAAAGTGTCTTTTTTTTATCAATTATCGATCATTAGGATGGCTTAAAAATTGCACAGCTTTTTACTGTTTTTAAAATTCACACTAAACACCCAAACTTTTTTTAATCAGCTGTGGTGAAATTCAGGGTCTGACTTAGGGGAGGTACGAATGAGGCATTTAGTTCAAAATTCCTCCGTGAACAGCGCTGTAGTAGAGAGCCCATTTTGCAATGAAGGTTTACTAATCGCAAAAATAGTTCTGTTCATGAAATAAAATTATAAATGCCTCAAATTCAATTTCATTATTTTTTATTATAAAATTAAACTATCATAACCTAACCGAACTAACCAAACTTGCTGATAAAGAAATAATATATCAAAAGTTTAGTAATCGGAAAAATAATTCTGTTTATTAAATAAAACTAGAAATTGCTCAATTAAAATTTTATAATTACTTAATAATAAAATTAAACTGTAATAACCGAACCAAACCAACCAAACTTGCTGATAATAAAAAAATCTTGGACAAAAAGTTAACATTACCAGCGAGATTCGAACTCGGGACCTACCGCATATCAGCCCGGCACGCTATCCATTAGACCATCGAGGCCGATGGCCATCATCAGCTTTGTTACGGTAATGGCGTTCCCTCAGCTAATAAGAAGCCCACAGCTGTCATCGTAGCCTCTTCTATACCTCCCCTGAGTAAATACCTGAAATTCAACGTACTTGTTTACAAACTAATCAGCTGATTTTATTTTGTCTGAAGATGTTATTGTTTATTCAATGCAGTCAGTACCTCTAACTTTATACAGTGATAGTACACTTTAAAAGTAAGTGTAAAAAGTTAGAGAAACTGACTACATTGAATAAACAATAACATCTTCAGACAAAATAAAATCAGCTGATTAGTTTGTAAACAAGTACGTTGAATTTCACCACACCTGATTTAAAAAAGTTTGGGTGTTTAGTGTGAATTTTAAAAACAGTAAAAAGCTGTGCAATTTTTAAGCCATCCTAATGATCGATAATTGATAAAAAAAGACACTTTTGGGGTTATGTAATATTTTATTATTGTTTGAAATAATCTAAAATCGTTTAAAAATCACTTTCAAAGCGGACGGAGACTGTCGCATTGTTGTGGCAGATTTAGGCCGCATGCCTCGGCATGCACTACATCTAACCTCCAGCGGTCACGTATTACTAAAGCTGCCATAACTCAGTTAATATTCATCCAATCTTAAAGACTAAGGTGTCAATCGATTTGTAATTAAATTCTCTTGAAAAAGTTATTCTTGTAATCTTTTTGTAAACTCAACAGTTTTTGAGTAATTTAAGAAACAAAATTTAAAATGGCCGCCATTTTGTTTTTTGAATTTTAAAAATGTTCATAATTTTTTTGTAGCTTTGTCTAGTTGTCATTAATGTTTTTGAAAAGTTTCAATTTCGTATCTCTTACCATTTTTTAGAAAACAGTTAATAAGCGAAAAAAACAAAATGGCGGCTGTGTGAGTAACTAAGGACTTCCGGTCAATTTAAATATGATATTTGGATTCGTTTCTTACCCAGAAACAATACCCTAAAATATCCGACACGAATTCTGAAACACCCTGTATATTCATACACCCAATCTTCTATAATATTAAAACGAAAGGGACGATGTCGAAGTTGGACAACGTTAAACGTGGACTACGTTAAAAGCAGACACCGCCTCCATCAGACAACGATAAAAGCAGACAACGACGAACATGGACACATTCAAATGTGTCCAAGCTTAACGTTGCACGCAAACGACGAACCTGGACACATTTATAAGTTGTCCAGGGTTGTCGTTTGCGTGCAACGTTACCCTTGGACACATTCAAATGTGTCCAAGTTTAACGTTGCATGCAAACGACGAACCTGGACAAGTTTTCAAGTTGTCCAGGGTTGTCGTTTGCGTGCAACGTTACCCTTGGACACATTCAAATGTGTCCAAGTTTAACGTTGCATGCAAACGACGAACCTGGACAAGTTTTCAAGTTGTCCAGGGTTGTCGTTTGCGTGCAACGTTACCCTTGGACACATTCAAATGTGTCCAAGTTTAACGTTGCATGCAAACGACGAACCTGGACAAGTTTTCAAGTTGTCCAGGGTTGTCGTTTGCGTGCAACGTTACCCTTGGACACATTCAAATGTGTCCAAGTTTAACGTTGCATGAAAACGACGAACCTGGACAAGTTTTCAAGTTGTCCAGGGTTGTCGTTTGCGTGCAACGTTACCCTTGGACACATTCAAATGTGTCCAAGTTTAACGTTGCATGCAAACGACGAACCTGGACAAGTTTTCAAGTTGTCCAGGGTTGTCGTTTGCGTGCAACGTTACCCTTGGACACATTCAAATGTGTCCAAGTTTAACGTTGCATGCAAACGACGAACCTGGACAAGTTTTCAAGTTGTCCAGGGTTGTCGTTTGCGTGCAACGTTACCCTTGGACACATTCAAATGTGTCCAAGTTTAACGTTGCATGAAAACGACGAACCTGGACAAGTTTTTAAGTTGTCCAGGGGTGGCTTTGCACGACACGACGAAACTGGACACATTCAAAAGTGTCCAAGGGTAACGTTGCACGCAAACGACGAACATAAAATCAAGATTCAAATCATTTTAATGTATTCACGGGGTTAGCATGAGTGTCTTTAGCCAATAAAATATAGCCTCACTACTTTAAATCATTTTTATATATTCACGGGGTTGGCGGGAGTGTCTTTAGCCATTACAATATGGCCTCACTACTTTGTAAATATAGCTGTCACTGATATGTTTACATTATGTTGTTTACAAATATCGCAACAATTTCAATCACGTTTTGAAATAAAAGCCAAACAAAGTGACATTAAAAAAAATTGTCCTTACATAACGGATTTAATTAATCGCTACCCTATAGATCCCCGTACGTAGAACGGGCACACAGCTAATTTGAACTTAAGCAGCAACAAAACGCTGTGATACAAAATGAGAACTGTCAAGGTAGGATTGTTTATAGTTAGGTTTGAGATTTTAATTTAATGATTAATTTGTGATATTGTGCGAATGTTTGATAATTTATTTTTTTCTATTGTTAAGGTGCAATAGTAGAACATTATGACAATAGTAGATGTGTTACACTAGGCCTATATCATACCGTAAATTTACTAACCAAATTTTATCAAACTGTGTCCTCCCCCATTGCAAACGCAAAGCAGGAGTATAACTGCAATAAGCATTTTATACTTATGCCAACCCCATACGGAGGACGGGTGCTCCGCTAGTTTAATATAATTTGATATAATATAATATAATTCCCAACACTCTTTACTTCCTAACATTTGTACTAGCCTATTTGAAATATTTTTGATGATAGTATCGTGTTGGCAACACACTAATTGATCGTCATGTTGTAATGATCAGAATGTTCCAATGCCTTGGGGTATATAATTTGCCAGATAAGTAAACCTAAGTAGATTTCGCAGATTTGTTTGATAAGGAAATGCCTAATTCGCATAAAGTATCATATCAAGCAAAACTTTAGAATGCGTTCTCAAATACTGCCTGATATTTGTAGAAAATGAAGACGAGCAATACTGTAAACGCCCGAAACACACGAACAACTACGTCAGGCAATGTTTAGGGATATTTTAATATCTTGCTTGAAAACAATGCTTTTCATGAAATAAAATAAATAAATATATAAAAATAAAACATATGTTAAATGTAGGCAAACGGAGGCTCAATAAGCTCCATCTTTAAATTCAATCGTTCTCTTATCGTAGTTGTTTCGTTGTACCTACGCCTAAATATAATAGACTATTTCCGCAGCAATAGCTTTACATTAATGTAGATGTTATGGCCTCCAATATATTATACGACCGTGAATACGGATGCATTTCTCTCATTTGTATTTGAACAAAAACACAATATGCCTTATTGTTAATTCAGGAACAAACCATGAATTGTTACTGGGAAAGGTGAACGAAATGCCTGTTGTAAAATGTAGTCGTAGACATCTGGTGCAAAGTATTTGGCCTATTGTTTGATATAAGCAAACCCATAAACTGTCAGTACTGGGAAAGGTAAAGGAAGTATGATGGAACATAATACAAGGGTGTCCCGTTAATCCCTACCCACGTTACTACGAATGGGCTTAATTTGCAATTCTTAGATTTTTCTTTCACAACAGGCCATTCCAGCTATTGGGGTGTCGGGTCACTCAGGTCAGTTCACTTTCCCGTAGTTGCGAGAGTGTGATTGACCTTCAATTTCCAACCTAAATATTGTTTTTCAACTTTACGTTGTAATCACAATAGAGAGCCACTTCAACCCATATAAAACTTAAGTTTCCGGATTGTTGATAAAACAATTTTTCTTTTATTAATTAATTTTATTTATTCATCATTTATTGGAAAATTGTTATACAAAACAATCCAAATCACTGGTTTGTATGATATTGGACACGTTTCAAATTTTACTGCAAACGTCACTTAACAAATACCATGGTGTAACGAGATAATACGTCATCTGAAAACACATGGTGACCTGTTTAGAGTAATGTTCTTCATATCAACTTTCAATTTTATCTTTACGTTATAATTTATTTACAATCAGTGACGTGTTTTGAAATTACTTTTAGAACAATTTATTTAGTTACCAATTTTACATATTAGTTAGTACAGATTTCTGAAACATACTAGTACTTCATCTATGCTAGTAGTCTCATCTAAAGGTACCAGTACAATCGGTACATAACTAACTCATGTCATAGACTCGCGGGTATAACTCGTTAAGGGTCAAAAAATCCGAATCAGAGTACATTATTAGTCAGTCAGTCTTAACAATGTAATATATTTGGACGATTCTGGTCAATAAACAATAACCTGATAATCTAAATAAAGTGAACCGATAATATTAGGATGAAATTATTTTTTTGTATACAGGATTCATGTAAACCAGAGGTTTACTAGTTCGATTCTAATAACTGAGCTGAGCGAAGCAAAGCGCTTTGGGATCGGCTTCAATGTAAAACTTTGTATCACTATCACACCACACTCAATAACGGCTAAACATATTTTTGCCAAACTTACCAAGCTTTTCCGACAAATGTTTGGAAAGTTTTGAACGAAACAATCTCAATTTCTAATAATGCCTATATTATGTAAAAGTAACTCAAATTTTTTTAAATTGTAACATTGACCTTGTGGGTAGCCATGATGGTTACAAAATGACGTAAAAGTAAATAAAACTATTAATCATACCATACCTTTACAATCGAGCCAATATACTAAATAAACATAGTAGAGAGGACAGACATTCGTCTGATGATCACAGGTCAAATAATACTGACAAATCGATATAAATAAAATTATAGTTTTCTCTGAATTATATATTTTTTTGGTTACTTTTACGTGTTATACATTAAACTAGCCGAAACAAGTCTTATCTTAATTTCTATCTGTCTGTCACGGCCCAGAAGGCATTTTACGCGGCCATCTCCGGAAAAACGAGAGTACATAAAATCAAGATTCAAATCATTTTAATGTATTCACGGGGTTAGCATGAGTGTCTTTAGCCAATAAAATATAGCCTCACTACTTTAAATCATTTTTATATATTCACGGGGTTGGCGGGAGTGTCTTTAGCCATTACAATATGGCCTCACTACTTTGTAAATATAGCTGTCACTGATATGTTTACATTATGTTGTTTACAAATATCGCAACAATTTCAATCACGTTTTGAAATAAAAGCCAAACAAAGTGACATTAAAAAAAAATTGTCCTTACATAACGGATTTAATTAATCGCAAGTGCAATAACGTGTAACCGCAAATGAAATTAAATAACTTGGCATCATCCAGGTCAGGAACCGGAGATTCTTTGCGTATCAAATTGTTCCTGATTTTTGATAACCGGGAAAAACCTTGAATCAGTGCTGTTTAGGGCTGGGAAACTTACATTTTTTTTAAATCATCGTCGTCACTAGCTTACACAAATTAGGTTTCCACTCATTGACGGCGCTTACTGATTTTATATGTACTTTGCTATGGTTAAATTGTAGCAAATTCCTTAACTAATTAAATTCTGAATTTTCGTGTGTATGTCTGTTTGTGACGCATTAATGTCTTTATTACTCAGTGTTTCACGAAAAAGTCAAGAGCACTTTTGTTAATGGAAATGTCAAATTGGATAAAGTGTTCAATGGTGAGGACTACACTATCGCCGTGCGTAGAACGGGTACTTAGCTAGTTTTAAATAAACATGATTTACACGTAAAGCAAGGTATATGTTTTATAAGTTAACTACAGTTCCAGATTAATAGTTTAGTTTACCTTAAACATGATTGATTTATTTTCGTTAGACATATTTTTAATGAGATTCAGTAAGAAAACTAACCTCTTAACACTTGTATAAATATGCTCCAGACTCAAGAGCATAAAGTAAAGACCATGACATTTTTTTTGCAAGTCCTTAAAATCAGCATTAGAAAATACATTATACAGCTGAAAATCACATCTTAGAGTCTTCGGAGTGTTTATTTGCAGTTTTATGTATACAAAAATACTTATTTCTGACAGTAGATTTATTATCAGTGGAATTCATTAGTTTTGAATGAACGTAACCTTTTTTGGCCTAACACAAAACTGTATGATGCGTCTAATTTGTAGAGGAAATCCGATGTTAAATATAGGCCAATAAACTAAAAAATATGTGATTAACCGTTACAACATCAACTTTTAGGCCTATAATATGGTGCAGCTTTAAAAATGATAATACTGTAATGATACAATTTTTAAATGCAGAATTTTTATGTTGGTAATTTTTACTGTGTCAATAATGCGAATTTATTTAGGCCTACAATGGTTTTCAATTACTTGAGATGAACGAAATACGAATGACTCGTTTTTGTGCAGTCACACAAAATGTGTGAAAATGTGCAAATAGCACCGATACTTTTTAAATAAATCTGAACTACTATTTATTTTTTATTAAGTCACGTTTGAAGATAGAAATCTACGTTTCATATTAGTTATGTATGGACAACATATACAATATTTACATGCTAATAATAAGAAAGTCTGGTCTTTATACACACATTCCAATCAAAAATAATTTTATGTGAAATGAAGAGGCTTGAAAACCAAACAGATATTTTTAAATAGTCACCCGAAACTATATTACGATTGGCAACGTTAGACGTATATGAAATCTTACTAATACTGTCATGATTATTTCATTCATTTTATCCATAATTTCCGGAAAACTAAAAATAATACTAAGCTATGAAAACAGAAAAAGTATAGTTCAACTAATCTGAAAGATTGGCGACAAACATGGACAACGCAAAACAAAAGCCTGAGGGATGCATTTTCTTTATCCTAAAGGCGGTTCCAGACATGCGCCAGTCACCAAGCACGAAATATTAACGTTCAGTGATTTAGTTGTCTTGCTATTCACCGATTAAAAAGTAGACTTATACTACACACATGTGTTGTTTTCCGAGCAAGTGTTAGTTTTTCCGTCCGTAGGGAACAGAAAATATTCGTTTACTTTTATGTATGCAAAAATACCGATTATGTGCAACACTACGTCACAGTGGTGGATAGTTGTACGAAAATGTAACCGTAAAATCTGAAAACAACCAGCTTTATTACCTAAAACATATGGGATATTGCAGTGAATCTATCCACTAGTGTGACGTCATGAACCTTCAGCATTGCGTGTTTTTCTAGTGGGGCCTTGGTCGAAATCCCAAACAATGGACTTCGACAGGTAGAATGTACAGTCAGGTCCCAAAACAAGAGACTTAAGACAAATGTCCAGATTCGTCGTTGCACGACACGACGAAACTGGACACATTCAAATGTGTCCAAGCTTAACGTTGCACGCAAACGACGAACCTGGACACATTTATAAGTTGTCCAGGGTTGTCGTTTGCGTGCAACGTTACCCTTGGACACATGCAAATGTGTCCAAGTTTAACGTTGCATGCAAACGACGAACCTGGACAAGTTTTTAAGTTGTCCAGGGTTGTCGTTTGCGTGCAACGTTACCCTTGGACACATTCAAATGTGTCCAAGCTTAACGTTGCACGCAAACGACGAACCAGGACACATTTATAAGTTGTCCAGGGTTGTCGTTTGCGTGCAACGTTACCCTTGGACACATTCAAAAGTGTCCAAGGGTAACGTTGCACGCAAACGACAACCCTGGAAACTTAATCTGTCCAACTTTAACGTTGTCCGCGTGTGTCGTTGTCCAAGTTCAGCGCGGTCCCTAAGATTCTAAACTAGCTTTTGGCATAAAATAATTTGCTTAACATAACAGCTGTAAACATTCAGCTTTTGTGTCACAAATTCAGCATTTGGATAAAAATGTAAAGACATACATAGGGTTGACTTATTTATACTATGTGTAATGCTAATCATTGACACGTTCAATTCTTCTGTAAGAGGATGACAGGTTACTTAAATATACATAGTAAAATACTAGGATGTTCAAATTATTTTTTTAATCAATCTTTGTATTCTTCGATTTGTTTTAGAGCAATATAATTTGTTTTAACTAACAGCTGGTTAAATATAAACTATGGAACTATGAGGTTATTTTATGTACTCTTATTTTGTCATTGATTATAGGAAATAAGTAAGATTGGTAGAGATAATTAGACCACAGTTTCAACCAAAATTAATTAAACCACAGTACAAATCGAGGCTCTGTACACGAGTCTTAATAAAAAAGGATAAATGCAAATTATTTTACTGCTACACTTTTCAAGGAAAGATTAGAAAAATAACAATGTTTACATGTTTTAATTCTTCATGGTAGCTTTTTGTTTACAATTAATGTTTGTCTGCTTTAACTTTGTTTGGATTAGGCCCGGAAATATTGATGTCATAAAAAGAAGATAAAGAATAATCAGGAATCACGATTTTAAATTACCACCACAACCTCAGCCGGGCTTTATACAAAGATAAACAGATGAATGAGATTGAACACAACGTCAACATTGACCTAGGATACTGCAATTAGACAAACCATCCTTTTATGAAATCGTGTTCAGTTGTGGTTACGTTTGGGGGTGCCTAAATCAGCACCCCCAAACGTGAAAATATCACTTTTATTTCAACTATGAATGTATTGTAGTTTAAATTAACTAATATGGGAAATTACGATGTACATTTATTCAATGAGGGTAGGTAATTATCAAGGATAGAACTGATAACGGTATGGATAATAAACATTGACAATTGCGTCATTAGCTTTACTAGCGTGTTTACTTTTAGCGATTTTCCCATAATAAGCTATTACCGTAGTACTCATGGTAAGACCTGGACCCGGGACCGATTTTTTTTTGTTTTGAGGTCCATACAGGCCAAAAATAGCATCCGTTCAAATTCATATATATATGTGTGAGTCCGTTAGCGCGATAACTCGAGCAAAAATGATCCGATTTTGATTAAATTTGGTACAAACGTGTAAACCTACGTTTATTCGAACGAGTTCGCGAACCAGCATGATCGGACCATGGGAACGGGGGGTTTATGGGGGCTTTTATGGGGTAAAAATGGGTTTTCCCACTTTTTGACCCAAAAACTTAAATTTTTGCAATTTCTTTCCAAACTATTTTGTAGAGCTTAAAAAAAACAAATAATTTAGTATATTGAAGCGTTATAATGCGCCTAATGGTTACGGAGAAAATTCAAAAAAATTGTAAATTTAAAATTCCCATGTTATTCTTATGGAGGATAAGTAAACTGTTGTAGTTTGCTTATTTATTAACATATTTTGCCCAAATTTGGAAAATGTTTTTATTTCTTACTAATTATTAACATTTTACATAAAAAAACACTTTAACCCTCCCTGTTGCAGCAAACCTAAGTATGTGTTAAACTGATTCAATTTAAATAGGGAATAAATGCGATATTTTTAAGGAGACATTTTAGTGTAAATCCAATCAGGCAAATGGAAATTCGCTTAGTCTGCAGGTTTGCTGCGGCGGGGGTATTTATATTCCTGCTACATGTGACCAGTTCTTTTTTTTCAAATGAATGTTATTTGAACCAAACAGCTGTTTCAAAACAAACTGTTATTGTTTTTACTTTTCTTTGTTTACGCTTATTTATTTAGCAATTAATGCAGTGAAATTGATATAAAGGATAGGTGTGACGATTAGTTTTGATGTTATTGATGTTAGGACACCAAAGTTAAATTATGTGTACTGTGAATTTTATTGGATATTGTCGTTTTATTTTAGGTCGTTTCTATTCAAACCTACTGGAAATTGTGTATAGTAGTTGTATTGTGGTGATAATAATTATGGAAGAGGCAGGTATGCTATGGAAGGTAGTATTGTTGACTAGGTCTATACACTTCTCAATTGACTTAAGGCTTGTGCCTTATATAAATATACTAACACCAAATAAGTTAATTAAAAGAAGAGATTATAACATTGAAACACTTTTGTATTAAGAAAGAACTACAATAAAATCAAATATAAAGTTTACAAACAGTCAGCTGATCATATGATAATTTTAACATTCAAAGTATAGTTGAGACAGTAATTAGTAGATTCAAATTAATGTCAAAACCATGTAGCCACATACTCCCCTCCCAGTGTCAACGAGGAACGTAACGATGCGGGGGATGAACACTACGACCTGATCTTGTAAAAATCAGTGTTTTTTTAAGGTCAATATCTTCATTTCTGTCTTTGGTCTTGTCTACTTGAGTTTCTCTAGGTTGCATGTCATTTTTTCTTACGTTAATGGTCGTATCGCTCATAGAATCTTGAAGGAGGAATGCCGGTTTGAGTCGGTCAATAGAAATCGACGTAGGTCCTCGTGGAGTAAGAATAGTAAACCACTTGTCAGATCGCGAAACCACTTGGTAAGGGCCATCATAGACAGCTTGCAACGGTCTTCGGTAAGAATCATGACGAACAAAAACATGGTTGGATGTTCTTAATTCTGGATGAACAAAGACCTTCTTAGAAGAATGGTATTTGGCTTCTATTGGTTTGAGATCATTCATTTTTCTTTTCAGATTGTACACTAAATCAGGAACATTTGTTGAGGTATCTTCTGTGGTTTGAAAAAGATCGCATGGCAGTCTGATGGACTGACCTAGTGTCATTTCTGCAGCAGTAACATTGTGTTCTGGAATAATATAAGATCTTAGTCCCAGTAGAACCATTGGTAACGTCTGTGTCCAGTTAGATGTGAGTTGAGCTGTTAATGCAGATTTCAGATGTCGGTGCCATCTCTCGATCTTTCCATTAGCTTCAGGGTGATACGCTGTAGTTTTAATGTGATGGATACCGAGATGTTTTGTTAGTTCCTGAAATAAATTGCAGTCGAATTGTCTTCCTCTATCTGTAGTAATGTTTTGAGGAACTCCAAATCTAGCAATCCAGGTAGAAAGAAGTGCTTCTGCAACTGTTCCAGCAGTAATATCCTTGATAGGCGTTGCCTCGACCCATCGTGTAAAGCGGTCTATGATAGTTAGCAAGTACGTAAATCCTTGAGAAGGTGGCAAGGGTCCAACTATGTCCACATTAATGTGAGAAAAACGTCCATTAATGTTGTTGTAAGCTCCAATCTCAGAAGTAGTATGTTTCCAAACCTTTGATTTCTGGCAAGCTACACATGCTTTGGCCCAAAGTCTGACATCTTTATTCATGGAAGGCCAAACAAAACGTTGTTTAATAAGGTCCAGAGATCCTTTGATTCCAGGATGTGCCAGGTTGTGAAGGGAGTCAAATAACTGCTTTCTGAACTGCTGAGGAATAAATGGTCGTAGCCTTCCAGTACTTGTGTCACAACACAGCTCTGAGCCATTAGGAAGTAAAATATTTTTGAATATCAAAGAAGTTGTGTTTGAGTACTTCAGGTTTTTAAGTTCAGCATCTTGAGATTGAGTTTCAGAAATTTGTTCAAATGATATAGATGAAGGTAGGTCAATAGCACTTATTCTTGACATGAAATCAGCAGGAATGTTTTGTTTTCCTGGAAGATACCTTATGTCGGTAGTGAACTGTCCAATGAAGTCTAGATGACGCAATTGCCTTGGACTAGATGTATCAGAGGGTTTATTGAAGGCAAAAGATAGAGGTTTGTGATCTGTATATATAACAAAACTTCGCCCTTCAAGGAGATAACGGAAGTGCTTCACAGATAGGTATGCAGCCAGGAGTTCCCTGTCATAGGTACTGTATTTTTTTTGAGTTGTTGTAAGGGATTTAGAGAAAAACCCAAGAGGTTCAAAGTTTCCATTACAAATCTGGTGGAGAGACGAACCTATAGCGAAGTTTGATGCATCGACCATGAGAGCTAAAGGAGCATCAGGAGATGGGTGTGCTAGAAGTGTGGCATTGACTAGCTGGCCCTTTGCATCCTCAAAAGCTTTCTTAGATTCTGAAGTCCAAATTATTTTTCGTTTATCAGATTTATGTGTACCCTTACACAAATCAAATAGT
Source organism: Macrosteles quadrilineatus (assembly GCF_028750875.1). Classification (NCBI taxonomy): domain Eukaryota; kingdom Metazoa; phylum Arthropoda; class Insecta; order Hemiptera; family Cicadellidae; genus Macrosteles; species Macrosteles quadrilineatus. The sequence goes on from NW_026542594.1 coordinate 78,366,855, forward strand.
TGTTGCTGAATAGCAGCTGCGCCAGGAAGTGAATTTCTGTAAAAGTTTATAAGTCCAAGGAATCTACGAAGCTCAAGAATGGTTTCAGGAAGTTTGCAACCAACAATAGCTTCAACTTTATCAGGAAGAGGAGAAATTCCTTGTTTCGAAACTGTGTAACCAAGAAAAGAGATCTCAGTCACGCCAAATACGCTCTTTGGCGTATTAATATTAATGTGATGCTTATTAAGTCTATCAAAAACAGTTTGCAAGTGATTAATATGTTCATCTTCTGAGGAGGATGCTACTAGAATATCATCTAAGTAACAAAAGGTAAACTCTAGATCATGCAAAAGAGAATTAATATATCTCTGGAAAGTTTGTGCAGCATTCCTTAATCCAAATGGCATTTTTAGAAATTCAAATAATCCAAAAGGCGTTATGACAGCAGTTTTTGGAATGTCATCAGGAGCTACTGGAATGTGATGAAAAGCCCGAACAAGATCAATTTTGGAAAATATAGTTTTTCCATTTAACTGGCTGTTAAAATCATGCAAATAAGGTATAGGATATCTATCAGGAACTGTTTTTGCATTTAGGGCACGGTAATCCCCGCAAGGTCTCCATGAACCATCAGTTTTAGGAACTAAATGAAGTGAACTGGACCAACAGCTTTTTGAAGGTCTGCAAATGCCTAACTCAACCATCTTGTGAAACTCATTTTTAGCTACCGCAAGTTTTTCTGGAGATAAACGTCTAGCTCTAAAGTTCACAGGCTGACCTGTTGTCTGAATTGAGTGAAAAACTGTGTCCTGTGAAATTTGAAAATTAGGGTTTTCTTTCAGTAAATTAGGATATTGGTTGATAAGTTTTGAGTATTTACCTTTTGGGTCAAGAACCAATACAGATTGTTGATTTGAAAGTTTTTGAATTCCAATAACAGATAATTGAGTCCTGTTATCGATTAGTCTTTTATTTTTGATATCAACAAGTAAACCATAATGTGATAAAAAGTCTGCGCCAATTATGGGTTGGGTTACGTCTGCAACTATGAAAGACCAGACAAACTTTCTTTTTAAGCCTAGATCAAGTTTTATGTCTTGTTTACCGTACGTTTTGATAACAGAACCATTGGCAGCATATAATTGTCTATTACTTACAGCACATTTGTCTTTGTTTGTGAGAGGCAAAACAGATATGTCTGCTCCAGAATCCACGAGAAACTTACGACCACAGGGTAAGTTAGTTACAAATAAGCGGCGAGATTGAAAGCCCCTGTCATCCTGAGCCGCATTTAGTGACGGGGCAGGAAGTTTTCCTGTTGTGTATTCTTTTTTGGTGTGAACAAACAAGGTTGAACACATTTTTTAGCATTTTCACCAAATTTGTTATGATACAGTACCAGCAAATTTCACCTTGATCATTTCTCTCTTTAGGATAGTAATTGTTCTTATGTTTGACTGGGAAGTTGCGTTTACTTAACTTAAGAAGTCCATCAATAGACTGAGTTAGTTCGCTGACTTGTTTTTCTAAGTTGGCAATCCGATCACTAGATTGCGCAACATCTCCTTGAGCACAAACGTAGTTGTCGACAGCTGATAGTTCAGCTATTTGGTCACCTAATTTAGCTAAGTCATCAAGAGAATTGGTTTGAGAAGCAGCTAGAGCAGTACGAATGTGACTAGGTAGACGTTGTAGAAAAATAACTTTCAAAAAACTGTCAGTTACCTGTGTGCCTGCTAAGGTTCTCATTTCACGAAGAAGAGTTGTCGGCTTCTTATCTCCGAGAACAACTTCTGTTGTCAGTTGTTTTAGTTTGGCATTTTCTGAAATTTCGTATTCTGAGCAGAGCCTTTCTTTTAAGTCAGAGTAGGGAGTTTGAGACAAAGGTTTGGTAATAAAATCTGAAAGGTGACTTGCAACTTCATTGTCCAGTGAGCTCATTACATAATTGTATTTAGTTCTTTCCTTTGAAATTCCATGAAGAGAAAACTGACATTCAATTTGATGAAACCAAAGTGAAACATTTTTTGTCCAAAATGGTGGAATTTTCACTTGAATTGGTGAGATTTGTGAAGCCTCTGGTGTACTAGGAGTTGGAGTAGATTCTTGATTATTCATTATGGTCCAATTGAATTAATGACAATAAAAAGTACAGTAAGGGGTCACCAAATAAGGCTTGTGCCTTATATAAATATACTAACACCAAATAAGTTAATTAAAAGAAGAGATTATAACATTGAAACACTTTTGTATTAAGAAAGAACTACAATAAAATCAAATATAAAGTTTACAAACAGTCAGCTGATCATATGATAATTTTAACATTCAAAGTATAGTTGAGACAGTAATTAGCAGATTCAAATTAATGTCAAAACCATGTAGCCACAGACTATTACTCTCTCTACTGTATGCTACTTATTATAATCAGGGTGCGTCTGTGCGAATCGGCTGCAAATCTCACTTCAACGCTTTTCACATCGTAAAAATTGCAAAAATTTTCGGATTTAAAATCCATATCGTATAGGCCTATGATGGAATAAAAACATATTTGGTCGCACAACATTTGTTTACAAGATGATTTTTCACATTAAAACTGCAAGAAACTTTGTCTTTATATGTGTAAACTAGCTGATCTGAATTGTACACGGTTTTAACTGACTACTGAATTCCCGTACGTAGGACGGGCTAACACCTCGTAAATATATAAAAATATAGATTGTAAAGAACAAATTACCATTTAAAATAATAGTTGTTAGCGAAGCAACGCGCGCCGGGTAACTGCTAGTAAAAACATAAATAAGTAGAGTATCTACCTTGTAGTTATAAGTGTACATTTTGTATAAGTGTGATATAACAACAAACGACTTACAGATACAAATTTGATGAATCAATATAATATTTTCCTTTACATATAATATACTCCAAGAGGTTTGTTCATTTCTTAGCGTAATACTATGTATACACAATAGAGATGTAATACACAACTGTTTTGTGTCTCCCTTTACCATACTTCAAGTAACTATTCTTCAAACATTTATAAAGAAGCAATTTATAATGAAAGCTATTATAATTTACCATACTAATAAATATACGCTCAGTTATTATCAACCTGAATGCATTATTCATATCACTAGGCTTAGCTAGAAATTACGGGTTTTACTTATATTTACGATGGTGTCAGAAAGGAAGAAATACTCTTATATAAAAGGGAGCGAGTAAAATTACTGCCTTAAATATTATTTAAGTGGTCCATTAAATGCGTCGTCCCTCGGGACAAAGCCGTTAGGGAAGTATGGCTGGTCTATTAGCCTCTTTAGTCCTTTGTTTCCAAAAATCTTTTATTTGAAAGAGAGAAAAGGAGAAGTGAGTAAAAGCTGCCAGAGGCTATTAAGAATATCAGGTGTGTCTCTACTGATTTATTTAGATTTTTCATACATGATGTTAAAAAGTATGATATAAGTTAGTACAACGTTGTACACAGGGATTCACTTGCATTTTTACCGGACTTTTTTTAATTATTGATTCTTCTGTAGAAACACTAATACATTTTCAGCCCTTAAATCCTTTTAAATTGTTTTTACCACAACAACACAACTCAATAATTTATGGTACTTTAATATTCATTCTACTTAATATAGGCCTATATTATTAGAAGAGGATATGTCTATGATTTCAGTTAACAACTTTATTTTCAGCAGATCCTCGATAACAAGACTTTCGTGGGATTAAATTTAGACTGGTTATCAAGGTATACTTCTTATTGAAGTTTGAAATAACTAAGAGTAAAATAAATTCGTGGGATTCGAAAATGACACTTGCTATTAAGGATGACTTGTTATCGAGGTTCCACAGTGTCAACAACATATAAATATCTGACAATATAATTTATTATGAACTGAAAAGTACGTTAATACTATGACACGCTAAGCATGAATAAGTAAACTGTCGAGTTCTTGATAAAAGTACATAATTTCAATAATGAGATGAAATATCCAACAACGGTTATTCCAATATAAAATCTGTTGTTACGTTGTCTGTGATAAAATATAAGACATAATGAAAGTCAGTCTATTTAAACGATGCTGCATTTGCAATGAAATAACCCGTTATACCATTGACTCTATAGTACAGTATATGTATGGGTATGATTTAACCGTAATAACTCATGTAAACATAGAACTATTATTGAATACCGAGGAGACATAAACCGTAGTAAATGCAATTTACTAGTGGCAATTAAGTAAGCACGCGAAAGAAATTCAAAACCTCAATGGCGCACACATACTGACGTGAGATCACAACCTCACAACCACAGGTGAAAGTAGTTCTATAACGCTGTAATTGTACCTAAGTATGCAGTATTTCCGCTTTTGCAGAATACCACATAATAACCATTAATGCCGTCCCGGCGTCGTTCGACGGATAAATGTTAAATGCTCGACCGAGGTATCTAGGGACGTGAGACCGTTCCCGTCTATTGCACGACTGTCAACGGCGACAGATAATCGTGCATCGTAAGTTTTCTTATTTTTTCTCAAACTTTAAATAGTATAGGCTAATTTCATTTAAAACTTTTATTTGATGTGTTGCTGGTAAAATATTATTCTCGTGCATATATGGGTGTTCCTTTGTATACGGTTTTCTTTTATGTGTTTATTTTATTTTATATCTCAAAGGACATCTCCAATTTTATAACTAGACATAAATAGATTTCTCTTGAATTCAAATACATTTTGTACAACATTTTAACCCAGCAATGAATATATGTACATATGTAACAATAACAATTAAATATACTACTTAATTATCATTGACTTACTTAATTTATCATTGTTATTGTTATTTATCAACCTTGCCATTGAGGATCTTGTGTAGCATCATAGAAAATCTGCGTCACGCGAGAGACTGGAGCCCCAGATCCCGAGAAATGTCTTCTAAACTAAAAAAAAATGAAAAACACAAATGGAAAAAATTAAAAAATTAAAAAAACACAAAAATGACAATGAAAAAAAATTACATGATTTGAAAAAGTCTTCCAGATCCCGAGAAATTAAGGTGGCTGACTTTTGTTTAGGTCCAATGTTAATTTACTCATATTTAAAAGAATGCATTAAACAAGTCATATGACAGAGTAGTTCGAATAGACATTCAAATGAATTTTAAATGCAGTAAAACTAATAAGATTTACTACGAGGGAAAAAATGCTGTATGAGACGATCTTTACGAGACAAACTGGTAAGAATGTTGTTCATTATATACATATGCCATAATAATTAGTAATGTATGTTTCATTTTCCTTTTAGCATCCTGTTAAAATTCAATAACGATAAATGATTTATTTCAGAGAATTTCCCATGTATGTGTAAATTCCCATGTAATTTTAATGGAGAGTAAAAAATCGTTAGTAAACAGTTGTAGTTTGCTTGTTTTTGGATATATATATATATATATATACATATATATATATATATATATATATATATGCCTATATATTATCAAATTTGGCAAATTTGTCTAATTCATCCTTAGCACCGGTGGGGTATTATAAAATTATAGATTATCGAGGCGAATATATGTCGAGCTGTGCTTAAATTTTTACAAAAGGTAAATGTCACTTCAAAATAATAATTGTTATGAATAATACTTTGGTGTTAACATGGATCGTTAATAATATAATTTGAAGATCTTATTAAGCCAACTTGTGTTTTTTTGTATCAGTAAAGTAACTTTTGTTCCTTATCACCCATTAACTCAGGACACGATCTAAAAATGAAATATGTTATAATTATTCCTCTTAAATAGTAGAGGCAACCACAGCAAAGAAAATGACTACTTCTTAAGTAGTTTATAGTAATTTTGTAAAGGTAAGTATGAGACAGATAGGGTAGGAAGTCACTGTGTCGGAGCTGTAGGATGGATCATAACAGATTCAGAGGCCCCGCGGGACTCATGGCCCGTATGACCCCGTTATTAACTCTGTAGTAACTATCTTGTAAATGTAAGTATGAGACAGGTAAGGTAGGAAGTCACTGTGACGGAGCTGTAGGTTGGATCATTACAGATTCAGAGCCCAGCGGGACTCAGGGTCCCATATGACCCCGTTATTATCTCTGTAGTAACTATCTTGTAAAGGTAAGTATGAGACAGGTAGGGTAGGAAGTCACTGTGACGGAGCTGTAGGATGGATCATAACAGATTCAGAGCCCAGCGGGACTCATGGCCCGTATGACCCCGTTATTATCTCTGTAGTAACTATCTTGTAAAGGTAAGTATGAGACAGGTAGGGTAGGAAGTCACTGTGTCGGAGCTGTAGGATGGATCATAACAGATTCAGAGCCCAGCGGGACTCATGGCCCGTATGACCCCGTTATTATCTCTGTAGTAACTATCTTGTAAAGGTAAGTATGAGACAGGTAGGGTAGGAAGTCACTGTGACGGAGCTGTAGGATGGATCATAACAGATTCAGAGCCCAGCGGGACTCATGGCCCGTATGACCCCGTTATTATCTCTGTAGTAACTATCTTGTAAATGTAAGTATGAGACAGGTAGGGTAGGAAGTCACTGTGACGGAGCTGTAGGATGGATCATTACAGTTTCAGAGCCCAGCGGGACTCATGGTCCCGTATGACCCCGTTATTATCTCTGTAGTAACTATCTTGTAAAGGTAAGTATGAGACAGGTAGGGTAGGAAGTCACTGTGACGGAGCTGTAGGTTGGATCATTACAGATTCAGAGGCCCCGAGGGACTCAGGGTCCCGTATGACCCCGTTATTATCTCTGTAGTAACTATCTTGTAAATGTAAGTATGAGACAGGTCGGGTAGGAAGTCACTGTGACGGAGCTGTAGGATGGATCATAACAGATTCAGAGCCCAGCGGGACTCATGGCCCGTATGACCCCGTTATTATCTCTGTAGTAACTATCTTGTAAATGTAAGTATGAGACAGGTAGGGTAGGAAGTCACTGTGACGGAGCTGTAGGTTGGATCATTACAGATTCAGAGGCCCCGAGGGACTCAGGGTCCCGTATGACCCCGTTATTATCTCTGTAGTAACTATCTTGTAAAGGTAAGTATGAGACAGGTAAGGTAGGAAGTCACTGTGACGGAGCTGTAGGATGGATCATTACAGATTCAGAGGCCCCGCGGGACTCAAGGTCCCGTATGACCCCGTTATTATCTCTGTAGTAACTATCTTGTAAAGGTAAGTATGAGACAGGTAAGGTAGGAAGTCACTGTGTCGGAGCTGTAGGATGGATCATTACAGATTCAGAGGCCCCGAGGGACTCAGGGTCCCGTATGACCCCGTTATTATCTCTGTAGTAACTATCTTGTAAAGGTAAGTATGAGACAGGTAAGGTAGGAAGTCACTGTGTCGGAGCTGTAGGATGGATCATTACAGATTCAGAGGCCCCGCGGGACTCAGGGTCCCGTATGACCCCGTTATTATCTCTGTAGTAACTATCTTGTAAAGGTAAGTATGAGACAGGTAAGGTAGGAAGTCACTGTGTCGGAGCTGTAGGATGGATCATTACAGATTCAGAGGCCCCGCGGGACTCAAGGTCCCGTATGACCCCGTTATTATCTCTGTAGTAACTATCTTGTAAAGGCAAGTATGAGACAGGTAGGGTAGGAAGTCACCGTGTCGGAGCTGTAGGATGGATCATTACAGATTCAGAGGCCCCGAGGGACTCAAGGTCCCGTATGACCCCGTTATTATCTCTGTAGTAACTATCTTGTAAAGGCAAGTATGAGACAGGTAGGGTAGGAAGTCACTGTGTCGGAGCTGTAGGATGGATCATTACAGATTCAGAGGCCCCGCGGGACCTAGGGTCCCGTATGACCCCGTTATTATCTCTGTAGTAACTATCTTGTAAAGGTAAGTATGAGACAGGTAGGGTAGGAAGTCACTGTGTCGGAGCTGTAGGATGGATCATAACAGATTCAGAGGCCCCGCGGGACTCAAGGTCCCGTATGACCCCGTTATTATCTCTGTAGTAACTATCTTGTAAAGGTAAGTATGAGACAGGTAGGGTAGGAAGTCACTGTGTCGGAGCTGTAGGATGGATCATTACAGATTCAGAGGCCCCGCGGGACCTAGGGTCCCGTATGACCCCGTTATTATCTCTGTAGTAACTATCTTGTAAAGGTAAGTATGAGACAGGTAAGGTAGGAAGTCACTGTGTCGGAGCTGTAGGATGGATCATTACAGATTCAGAGGCCCCGCGGGACTCAAAGTCCCGTATGACCCCGTTATTATCTCTGTAGTAACTATCTTGTAAAGGCAAGTATGAGACAGGTAGGGTAGGAAGTCACTGTGTCGGAGCTGTAGGATGGATCATTACAGATTCAGAGGCCCCGAGGGACTCAAGGTCCCGTATGACCCCGTTATTATCTCTGTAGTAACTATCTTGTAAAGGCAAGTATGAGACAGGTAGGGTAGGAAGTCACTGTGTCGGAGCTGTAGGATGGATCATTACAGATTCAGAGGCCCCGCGGGACCTAGGGTCCCGTATGACCCCGTTATTATCTCTGTAGTAACTATCTTGTAAAGGTAAGTATGAGACAGGTAGGGTAGGAAGTCACTGTGTCGGAGCTGTAGGATGGATCATAACAGATTCAGAGGCCCCGCGGGACTCAAGGTCCCGTATGACCCCGTTATTATCTCTGTAGTTACTATCTTGTAAAGGTAAGTATGAGACAGGTAGGGTAGGAAGTCACTGTGTCGGAGCTGTAGGATGGATCATTACAGATTCAGAGGCCCCGCGGGACCTAGGGTCCCGTATGACCCCGTTATTATCTCTGTAGTAACTATCTTGTAAAGGTAAGTATGAGACAGGTAGGGTAGGAAGTCACTGTGTCGGAGCTGTAGGATGGATCATAACAGATTCAGAGGCCCCGCGGGACTCAAGGTCCCGTATGACCCCGTTATTATCTCTGTAGTAACTATCTTTTAAAGGTAAGTATGAGACAATTAGGGTAGGAAGTCACTGTGTCGGAGCTGTAGGATGGATCATTACAGATTCAGAGGCCCCGCGGGACCTAGGGTCCCGTATGACCCCGTTATTATCTCTGTAGTAACTATCTTGGAAAGGTAAGTATGAGACAGGTAGGGTAGGAAGTCACTGTGTCGGAGCTGTAGGTTGGATCATAACAGATTCAGAGCCCAACGGGACTCAAGGTCCCGTATGACCCCGTTATTATCTCTGTAGTAACTATCTTGTAAAGGTAAGTATGAGACAGGTAGGGTAGGAAGTCACTGTGTCGGAGCTGTATGATGGATCATTACAGATTCAGAGGCCCCGCGGGACTCAGAGTCCCGTATGACCCCGTTATTATCTCTGTAGTAACTATCTTGTAAAGGTAAGTAGGGTAGGAAGTCACTGTGTCGGAGCTGTAGGTTGGATCATAACAGATTCAGAGCCCAACGGGACTCAAGGTCCCGTATGACCCCGTTATTATCTCTGTAGTAACTATCTTGTAAAGGTAAGTATGAGACAGGTAGGGTAGGAAGTCACTGTGTCGGAGCTGTAGGTTGGATCATAACAGATTCAGAGCCCAACGGGACTCAAGGTCCCGTATGACCCCGTTATTATCTCTGTAGTAACTATCTTGTAAAGGTAAGTATGAGACAGGTAGGGTAGGAAGTCACTGTGACGGAGCTGTAGGTTGGATCATAACAGATTCAGAGCCCAACGGGACTCAAGGTCCCGTATGACCCCGTTATTATCTCTGTAGTAACTATCTTGTAAATGTAAGTATGAGACAGGTAAGGTAGGAAGTCACTGTGACGGAGCTGTAGGATGGATCATAACAGATTCAGAGCCCAGCGGGACTCAAGGTCCCGTATGACCCCGTTATTATCTCTGTAGTAACTATCTTGTAAAGGTAAGTAGGGTAGGAAGTCACTGTGTCGGAGCTGTAGGTTGGATCATAACAGATTCAGAGCCCAGCGGGACTCATGGTCCCGTATGACCCCGTTATTATCTCTGTAGTAACTATCTTGTAAAGGTAAGTATGAGACAGGTAGGGTAGGAAGTCACTGTGACGGAGCTGTAGGATGGATCATAACAGATTCAGAGCCCAGCGGGACTCATGGTCCCGTATGACCCCGTTATTATCTCTGTAGTAACTATCTTGTAAATGTAAGTATGAGACAGGTAGGGTAGGAAGTCACTGTGACGGAGCTGTAGGATGGATCATAACAGATTCAGAGCCCAGCGGGACTCAAGGTCCCGTATGACCCCATTATTATCTCTGTAGTAACTATCTTGTAAATGTAAGTATGAGACAGGTAAGGTAGGAAGTCACTGTGTCGGAGCTGTAGCTTGGATCATAACAGATTCAGAGCCCAGCGGGACTCATGGTCCCGTATGACCCCGTTATTATCTCTGTAGTAACTATCTTGTAAAGGTAAGTATGAGACAGGTAGGGTAGGAAGTCACTGTGACGGAGCTGTAGGATGGATCATTACAGTTTCAGAGCCCAGCGGGACTCATGGTCCCGTATGACCCCGTTATTATCTCTGTAGTAACTATCTTGTAAAGGTAAGTATGAGACAGGTAGGGTAGGAAGTCACTGTGACGGAGCTGTAGGATGGATCATTACAGTTTCAGAGCCCAGCGGGACTCATGGTCCCGTATGACCCCGTTATTATCTCTGTAGTAACTATCTTGTAAATGTAAGTATGAGACAGGTAAGGTAGGAAGTCACTGTGTCGGAGCTGTAGGTTGGATCATTACAGATTCAGAGCCCAGCGGGACTCATGGTCCCGTATGACCCCGTTATTATCTCTGTAGTAACTATCTTGTAAAGGTAAGTATGAGACAGGTAGGGTAGGAAGTCACTGTGACGGAGCTGTAGGATGGATCATTACAGTTTCAGAGCCCAGCGGGACTCAAGGTCCCGTATGACCCCGTTATTATCTCTGTAGTAACTATCTTGTAAATGTAAGTATGAGACAGGTAAGGTAGGAAGTCACTGTGTCGGAGCTGTAGGTTGGATCATAAGAGATTCAGAGCCCAGCGGGACTCATGGTCCCGTATGACCCCGTTATTATCTCTGTAGTAACTATCTTGTAAAGGTAAGTATGACAGGTAGGGTAGGAAGTCACTGTGACGGAGCTGTAGGATGGATCATTACAGTTTCAGAGCCCAGCGGGACTCATGGTCCCGTATGACCCCGTTATTATCTCTGTAGTAACTATCTTGTAAAGGTAAGTATGAGACAGGTAGGGTAGGAAGTCACTGTGTCGGAGCTGTATGATGGTTCATTACAGATTCAGAGGCCCCGCGGGACTCAGGGTCCTGTATGACCCCATTATTATCTCTGTAGTAACTATCTTGTAAAGGTAAGTATGAGACAGGTAGGGTAGGAAGTCACTGTGACGGAGCTGTAGGATGGATCATAACAGATTCAGAGCCCAGCGGGACTCAAGGTCCCGTATGATCCCGTTATTATCTCTGTAGTAACTATCTTGTAAATGTAAGTATGAGACAGGTAGGGTAGGAAGTCACTGTGTCGGAGCTGTAGGATGGATCATAACAGATTCAGAGGCCAGCGGGACTCATGGCCCGTATGACCCCGTTATTATCTCTGTAGTAACTATTTTGTAAATGTAAGTATGAGACAGGTAGGGTAGGAAGTCACTGTGTCGGAGCTGTAGGTTGGATCATAACAGATTCAGAGCCCAGCGGGACTCAAGGTCCCGTATGACCCCGTTATTATCTCTGTAGTAACTATCTTGTAAATGTAAGTATGAGACAGGTAGGGTAGGAAGTCACTGTGTCGGAGCTGTAGGTTGGATCATAACAGATTCAGAGCCCAGCGGGACTCAAGGTCCCGTATGACCCCGTTATTATCTCTGTAGTAACTATCTTGTAAATGTAAGTATGAGACAGGTAGGGTAGGAAGTCACTGTGTCGGAGCTGTAGGTTGGATCATAACAGATTCAGAGCCCAGCGGGACTCAAGGTCCCGTATGACCCCGTTATTATCTCTGTAGTAACTATCTTGTAAATGTAAGTATGAGACAGGTAGGGTAGGAAGTCACTGTGTCGGAGCTGTAGGATGGACCATAACAGATTCAGAGGCCAGCGGGACTCATGGCCCGTATGACCCCGTTATTATCTCTGTAGTAACTATCTTGTAAATGTAAGTATGAGACAGGTAGGGTAGGAAGTCACTGTGTCGGAGCTGTAGGTTGGATCATAACAGATTCAGAGCCCAGCGGGACTCATGGTCCCGTATGACCCCGTTATTATCTCTGTAGTAACTATCTTGTAAATGTAAGTATGATCAGGTAGGGTAGGAAGTCACTGTGTCGGAGCTGTAGGTTGGATCATAACAGATTCAGAGCTCAGCGGGACTCAAGGTCCCGTATGATCCCGTTATTATCTCTGTAGTAACTATCTTGTAACACGATTACGTCTGTCTTATAACTCAGCCTGACTTTGGAGAACAGTTCACTAGGAGTAGACATGAGCTGTATGTAGCCATAAAACCAAGTAGTTGTAGTATTAGCATTACAATTAAACAACTAGACGATTAAAGTTCATGAAAACAAACTGCAAAGTGTAGCTTCTTCACTGAAATGCGTAGATTTCTGTAGGTCATGTCTGATACGACAGGCGTTGTCACTTACCTACACCGAGAAAAGTTGTCGTTTGTTGATTCATTTCACACTGACAACAAGGTATCTTATAAAATCCTCACATAGGTATCATAACACATAGGTAATAGAATGGAAATCAATTCTTGACTAACCAGAGTGAACGAGAATCCGTTTCCTAGAAGCTGTTAATTTGTCAGGGAATGGTCAAATTTCATTTCAAAGGCTTAACACTAGAGTAAGAACGGCCATGTAAACATGGAGGTCGCTAGCAAAACACAACAGAGAAGCAATTTGTCGCCACTGTGTTGGGTGGGGGGGGAGGGGAGGGGTTGTAATGGGCAGTTTCACACTTGCTGCAAGGTTAGACTAGCGTAGAAAGTGGGTCTCACTCAGCACCAGCGAATGGAACAGTGTAGCTTGCGACACAACACTGTAATGATTGGCTTGTTTATGTTAGGGGATAAACGCAATCACTGTTATGTTGTTGAAAATCTCAAATGTCGATTTAATCTCAGTCAATGCCATGAATTGGGTGGAGAGGAATTTCGTCACTCGCCTTGGGTTAATCACTCGATGTAGGATCACCACCTCTAATATGTGCAGTATACTGGCGTTACACTACACATTGAGAAGACATCAAATACAAGATGACTTCTAATCATTTAGGAAGTAAATCTAACTAAACTAGAAGACAATGGACGACGGTAGCCAATTTTTATCAGACAGTAATTCAAACTATATTCCATTCTCAATATTTATTTTGTTGGTTGCATTGGCTTAACTAACTAATTTAATGTGGGAAAATATCAAATCCATATATAAATTCTAAAGTACCCATGAACTTTTGAGAAAACTACAAGTCACACCCCCACAAACCATATACCTAAAATGTTCGTCATGACGAGAAACCATGCGCAAAACTATCCATTACATCATAAATTGCCCTTTAAGGTCGTTATTCCTTTCTAAATGGAACTTTACACATACCTAATGTTAAAAATACCTCAGCTGTACTTATTTGTATGTTCTTTTAATTTATTACCTTACTAGCAGAGTACCCGTCCTTCGTACGGGGTTGGAATATAGGTATAAAATGCTTATTGCAGTTATACTCGAGCTTTGCGTTTGCAATAAGGGAGGACACAGTTTGATAAAATTTGTTTTTTAAATATACAGTATTCTATAGTATTACACATCTACCATAGCCATAATGCTCTCTACTACTTCACCTAAACAATAGAGAAAAATAAATTATCAACAATTTGCAAAATATCACAAATCATTCATGAAATGAAAAACATAAACATAACTGTAAACAATCCTACTTTGACAGTTCTCATTGCGAATCACAGTTTTTTGTTGGTGCTTAGTTCAAATTAGCTGTTTTCATAAATGCAAAAAAAATATAGTGCGGCTCCCTGTTGGTAAATCTTATAACTTTTTAATGCTTTTCCATATCATAGAACCAACTTTTTTAGTTGAAACAGCTGACTAAATTCTTTAATTCCCTTTAAATATGAATTCTCATAAAGTTAACATGGGGAATTACAGAGCCACTGGGGTGGAGCCCGAAAGGATTTTTGGGATAAAAATATGCCTATATGTTAATCGGGAATGTAAGCTATCATCATGCCAAATTTTAGCCCAATCCGTCCAGTGGTTTATGCGTGATTGAACTTCAAACACACAAACAAACAAACAAACAAACAAACAAACAAACACACAAACTTTCACATTTATAATATTAGTAAGACTAAGCTCAGGTGTGATTATTTGTTTGTATTACTGTATTCTGTTTTGTTTATTTTCAGCTTAACTTAACCAATCAATAATTTTAATACTTATGAAGTCAAACGGGGGGAAGCCCGTGGGTAACAGCTAGTTATGTATAAATCCTAAATAAGTACCCATGAACTTAATATTGACTTAAATAATGACTTAATGAAATCATATATAACGAAGCAACAGAATCAGGTCGCTTTCACTGGCTATTGACAAAATGCATTTTGTTCATTAGAAAACCTCTAAACCATGGTTACACATTACCACATATCCATCCAACGCTTCGCCAGGGGTAGGTATAGAGTCTAGACCATGTGGCAGATCTACTGATAATATTGGTTTCATGGTTGGTTACAAGATTATACATAGTAGTAGAGCTATCTGAGTGGATGTACAGAGGTAGTGTAGAAGTGTGATACACTCACAACACAACTGGTTTACATCTACCACAACTTCTATATGTACAGTATGTAGTTTAAAGTTGTAGTTATCCAAGGAATGATGTATGGTTGTACAGTATTAGACAGGTTCCACACTCGACACTCGTCTAATGGCCGCCATAACTTTGATGAATGACGTTTTGATGTTCTCACGCTCATAAACACTTGTCGATAACTGATGATAAAGTGATCGACTCTGCTGCAGCCAAGGGCCTCACTTTCTACAACCGTTCCGATAGATATTTCACATAAATTTAAATATTAGCCTTGGATTTCTTCAAACCCACTTAACTTTACGTTGCATATTATTGTTAACCGTATGATAATATGCTCAATGTCTAGTATTTAACCATATTTAAAACTAGAATATTATTTTTTTACTAAATCTTGAATGCAAATAAAACAAAAGGACGAGTGGCACAATCTGATCATAAGCGGGATTTGTGTTTGTAATGTTTGTTTCTCTTAATTTATACAAGGTTCCACTAAACTGTCTACCGTGTAGTATTTCTTTTACTAATTTGGCATAACAATGCAGATATTGTTAATTGGGATAATTATTGTAATTCCACAGAGTATTTTATAAAACAGCTGTTCAGTGTATAAAGTTGTGTTTAACATTAGTAATCAAATGTTTCGATTGTCTTGTGTCCAGTATTCAACACACAATCTACTGCTGGAGTGGAGACTTTGCATGCTGTCCGAGACCCCTTAGTATTCCTCTCTGCATTCCTGGTCGTCTAGTCTCACATCTATAGCCCAGCAGAGCCTCACTGTCACTGTCGCTGTTAGAAAGTTAAACACTTCCAAGTAAGGCCATTGCAACGTTTCTTCATAGAGTCTATCTACATGGCCCTCTCAAAACTTGATTGTTAAATATTTAAAAACACACAACAGACGTGCGTGTATTTTTCAAAATTGTAGAGTTTGTCAAACAGTACAATTGATAAGCCTATGTTACAGAAAAGTAATATCATTTTTTACACTTTTTTGCTCGTTCAACATTTATTTGAATGGTGTTGACTGTTGATGCATTATTACTCAAGAGTTTCATGAGTCGCTGGGTAATGACTAGGTACCGTAGTACTTGAAACTGTTTTGAAGACTTAATCGAAGCGGTTGCGAAGCTATGAAGAAAATGTTTGATAAGCACAATCATATTATAAACTGAATGTTTTGTTTACATACTGCACTATTGTCAGTATTTCACTAAAATATCTAATGCAAATATAGCATAGACAACAGTGTAATAGCCGTCAGTAATGTAAAACAAATATATACAGTCTATGGTTGCCATATTGGAATTGAGCTTTTAGAAACCCAATGATAAATGCGAAACATTAATATCACAGCTTTGAATTTATAGCACAACGTATTTAATGGAGAATGTATTAGAAAAACGAGGTTTACAGTGTAAGTGGTTTCCATTAATCAGGTGCACACAAGCGTGGTAAACAAAACTGGACTTAACTGTTGTAGTTGTTTGTTTTTTTTAGCATCATGACTCGATTTGAAAGAAGGAAAAACGCATATTATGTTACTTTCTAACTTTGTAAACAGGTTTTCCGAGTGATCGATTTTCGTTTTTCTCTTAAGACCAAATAATTGCAATGCTGGTAACTTAGACATGTAATGTAAAATAGACAAAAGTTGTCTTTACAATTTCTGTATTCCGACTACAGTGTAGCAGTTATTGAAAATATACACACCAAGCCATGGGTAACTTTGAAAGCCTGTGGCTACAGAGCCGATATCGAGTCGCGAATGAACGTTATGATGGGGTAAGCTATTTTGATTCAAAACTTCATCAAAACCATTCCCTGATAACACGAGAAAAACTGCGTCGTTGTCTGTTGGTCATAAATGCTACAATTTTCAAACACACTTAGATCGTACACTTCTACAACATTATGAAACACAAAGTATAGCCCAAAAATAACGTTGATCTATAGATACATTTCGATTTAGTATCAGTATTAGTACTCTTTTTACTTTAACTATTCCAATCCATTGACAAGGATTAAAAATATCAAATTTAGATGTAAATTAGGTGGGACTAATGTTAGTAAAAACTGTACTAGTAAAAGTATGAATAGTTTACCAATATCCCCGTCCGCAATATACTGTACTTGTCACTGATGCTGGATTTACACATTTTACAGTTTGACAGTTGGGCTGAACGAGGGTTCCATTGCAATGCCCCAGTACTCCCATCACACCACTTCACTTCTGGCAAATATTGTAAATTTAACTGTTTGGATAAAAATATTCATATAGGCCCTAATAAATTTTAAACTTAATGTAAAGCTTTTATTTGAATTCTATGATTCAACTTGTAAAAAAACATTCTCACTTAGCACATATTGAGAAGATTTTTTTTGCATTTAAAACACCAATAAAATGTTCTTAAATCTATAGGAGTTGTATTTGGGGTTATAATAAAAATGTTACCATCGAGTATAAACTAGGCTCATATCACTTAGAGGATGTTTGTAGAGTTGTATAATTATTTGATAAACGACATATAGCCGCACGAGTGATAGATTGTTTACACGGATGTAATGAGAAGGTTTTACAACAACTACTTCTGCTAGGTTCAACTTGACTGACTGACACATTAAACGTAGTGGACTAAAACAAATTTATTACTGTATAGCATGGTACAGTTCTTCCACTAATGGATGAATATACATTTTATTTTAGTTTGTTGATAAGAATAGGTACAGACACTAGATAAAATAAATGATTGAGGATTGCTCCATGTAATTTCTCAAAATTCACCAACAAACGAGTTTGAAATGTGAAAAGGACACCTAACGTTAAAATTTACGAAGTATTTATTTTTATTTTTTAGACATCATTATTGCATGTGCACGTGGAACGTCATGTTTGAGAAGAGTACATTTTTGCAAAGTAATCACGTCATACGAGATGTCAAAGTAGGAAGTGTCATTGACTATAAACCTCTACAGTAGAGGTGTATATCAATGGTAGTGTTTTCCAATACAGTTTAATGTAAGACTAGATACAATCAATTCGCATGTAACAACCTGAAGCTATTTTTTGATGTTGAAAAACTTATTTGGTTTTTTCTAAGGCACTCGTCACAATGAAAAAGTGTATAAATGTATAAATCTTGTAAAATGTAGTTTTGAATAGCCTGGAGCTATCTTGATAGAGATAGGCTGATGTCTACTCACTACAAAGAAGCCGTCAACGAACCTCGACTCGCGTTGACCTTCCCCTACACACCGCGACTTGGCACGTTGACCCTTAATTGACCTCTGTCTGGGTCATTACAGCCTCAAGCTTTGCAGGATAAGGGAGTCAAATTAGCAAAAGATTAATTTCCTATAGTTAAAGGGATCTTTTGATCGTATGTAAAGAAAGTAAAGTGACATTTATTAGTGATCATGTTATTGATCAGAAATAACTATCAGCCAATCCTTTTTAAATGTACAATGTATTATTTGTAGAGTTTTAAAACTTAATTTAGTCTTAAATACTCGCACTCAGCGGTTTGGTTGGTATGGTTGACGAAGCATCACTATATTAGTGCCGGGAGCATGCAATTGTAATCTAATGTCACCTCATGTCATCTTATGTCACCAAACATAATTGAAGCATACAAAGCTGATATCGTCAACGGATCTCGTCCATTTTGATAGCCGACGTGATTATCTCGTCTACATGTTGCAACCAATGTACAATCAGGTCGGTACCATCCGAATTGCACTAAAGATCGTTGTGAGTAGATGTACCTTCCTTTACAATGCTGCCATTGGGCTTCCAATGTTCTGTTCGCAAAGAGACAACTAGACACTGTAATCTCAACTAACGAAAAGAAGAGAAACTCGCGGTTCTCAATCTCAAGCTTAGTGTACGGTGTTCAGAAATGTGGAACCAGTTAAACTTGCCCAGTCCTCTACCATCAATCAACCTATATGTTTGAAATGTTGATATAATATATACTCCTAACTTGAACAGGTCTAATGTGTTTCGATTTAGGTTGCTACAAGATCACAGATTCCGATGACTCCTACTCATGGATTATTTCTGGTTTGAATAATGTAATAATGTGGATCTGAGCAAAGTGTGGGACGCAATTATAAAGTCCAAGAAATAAACATAATTATTCATTATACAAATATATTTGTTAATGCTCCTGTTAGTTAACAAAATTGAAATATTTATGAAAAATAGAAAAAATAAATATCAGATGCCAAAAAAGGTATATTGTAGATAGGTTCAAGCAATATGCCTGAGTCGATACATGCTTGTCTCGGTCTGTTCTCTGACAACATCTATCATCACTGTAGTCTGGCGAGGGTGACGTGACGTGACGTGACGCGACGTGACGTGACGTAACGCGACGTGACGTGACGTAACGCGACGTGACGCGACGTGACGCGCCGACGCGATGTGCCGGTGCCGGCGGACACAGGTTGCGTAATGTAAAGCCAGTTCGCTGTCCGCTTGTAAATATCGAATGGTAATCAAATCAGCTGATGTAGGTCGCTGGCCACCCCGCACTCTCCAGCCAATGGTCCGTGTTGATGTTGCTCAAGTGCGACTATCACCATCGAGTTCACTGAGGTCCGATTCTAGCTCAAGATAAACGTGACAAAAAAAGTGTTTACTTCATAATTTAATAATTTACACAAGCGCGAATGATTATGTGAGATTTCCTAATGTACGCATGTTATACTCGTAGTTTTTTTTAGATCAGTATAAGAGCCGAACCGAGTGGTAATTAGAATAGTGTTGTACATGAGTTGAGGACTTGGGTAGAGTGTTCCACCACAGGGCTCGAGAGACCCCACCCCCACAGTATACCACTTAGGTTTAGCTGGAATGGAAATAAATTAGCATTATAATAAGTGGGGCAAAGTACTAATTACTGTTAACGCATTACTTCATTAAAAAACTTTTATTCACTTACAATAAGTAAATCCCACACAGTGAGTGATACACACAGTGTTACGAATAAAAACTGACAAAAAAGATGAGTATTAAGTGAAAGTAGGGAATAACAATATTTTATTTGAACCATTTACCATCTTCTTTAAAAGACAACACACAAATCTACTATCTCTTGATATTCTTTTCTTTAAATTAACTAACAAGTGTTTAATTATTATCAAGCATATTAATATTAACATTTGCTAACAGCTGGCAATTTAAAACCAGTATAAGTTAAACCATAGATTAATTAACCAAGTTAATTAACTTATGGTTGATTAACTTGTACTTTAGATCTTGTATTTCTTCTTGTAACTACTTTTCTCTCTTCATTAGAGTTGAATTCCAATGGATATAAGCGTTGTAAGTTAATGGGCGAATCAAATCATTGTCAACCTCACACATGTAATAGAACAAAACTTCATAATCTGTCAACATCACCATGTAATAGAATAACACTGCATAATCTGTCAACTTCACACATGTAATAGAATAACACTGCATAATCTGTCAACCTCACACATGTAATAGAATAACACTGCATAATCTGTCAACTTCACACATGTAATATAATTACACTGCATAATCTGTCCACCTCACCATTTAATAGAATAACACTGCATAATCTGTCAACTTCACACATGTAATATAATTACACTACATAATCTGTCCACCTCACCATGTAATAGAATAACACTGCATAATCTGTCAACTTCGCACATGTAATAGAATAACACTGCATAATCTGTCAACTTCACACATATAATAGAATAACACTGCATAATCTGTCAACCTCACACATGTAATAGAATAACACTGCATAATCTGTCAACTTCACACATGTAATATAATTACACTACATAATCTGTCCACCTCACCATGTAATAGAATAACACTGCATAATCTGTCAACTTCGCACATGTAATAGAATAACACTGCATAATCTGTCAACCTCACACACGTAATAGAATAACACTGCATAATCTGTCAACTTCACACATGTAATAGAATAACACTGCATAATCTGTCAACCTCACACATGTAATAGAATAACACTGCATAATCTGTCAACTTCACACATGTAATATAATTACACTGCATAATCTGTCCACCTCACCATTTAATAGAATAACACTGCATAATCTGTCAACTTCACACATGTAATATAATTACACTACATAATCTGTCCACCTCACCATGTAATAGAATAACACTGCATAATCTGTCAACTTCGCACATGTAATAGAATAACACTGCATAATCTGTCAACCTCACACACGTAATAGAATAACACTGCATAATCTGTCAACTTCACACATGTAATAGAATAACACTGCATAATCTGTCAACCTCACACATGTAATAGAATAACACTGCATAATCTGTCAACTTCACACATGTAATATAATTACACTGCATAATCTGTCCACCTCACCATTTAATAGAATAACACTTCATAATCTGTCAACCTCACACATGTAATAGAATAACACTGCATAATCTGTCAACTTCACACATGTAATATAATTACACTGCATAATCTGTCCACCTCACCATTTAATAGAATAACACTGCATAATCTGTCAACTTCGCACATGTAATAGAATAGAATAACACTGCATAATCTGTCAACCTCACACATGTAATAGAATAACACTGCATAATCTGTCAACCTCACACATGTAATAGAATAACACTGCATAATCTGTCAACTTCACACATGTAATAGAATTACACTGCATAATCTGTGCCCGTTACTACAAAGTCCTGCGTTGTATTGGTTCGACCACACAGCGCTACAAGCATCCTAATGACGCTTAGTTGGTCATTTATAATACTTGCAGGACAACATGTTACAATAGTTTGATTAACAATAATCAAGTTGGTAAAATGGCTAAGGAGCGTAAAACCTAAGTACATTTCCTTAAAAGTATCTTTTTACTATAAAAATGAGTTAAAAACTAAAATATCTGTTTTCCTAACACCACTAAAGGTAGTGTTAAATTGCTATAACAGTAGATTTTTTCATATATTGGTCACATAACTATATGTATTATATTTTAGATTTTGTTACTTAGATAATTTATGTCATAATCGATTATTTTGCATAGGTTAATCCCAATACGAATGTGTATTATATTTATCAATTTCAAACCATATTAAGAAAAAAAATACATCATACAAGATAAAAAAAAAAAAAAAAAACTCTTGGCAGACCCAATAATCTTATTGTTTATGTTTGGCGAAACACAAAAATGTGACCTTTATTCATAACAATTAGAGTAAAATAAATATGGTTTCCACTCGTCGGTCCACAACTACAAACCTCGTTTGAGAACTCGCTGCATTATATGATAGGTAAATGTATTTAAACGACAAGTATATTGTGTCTACGTACTACGTGAACTTTGACTACACTCTGGTCACTTACAGACTAAGCCATCCCCGATCACATACACAGATCTCATCACATCCCCCTGGTAATGATGTGATCTCCCTCACCTGCTGGCTCGCCTTTTGTTCTGCGTCTCTCCCAATCACCGAGTACTCATGTTAATTACTGTGGAGCAGATATTGCACGTTCAAGTTATGCTGGGTCAGTTTATGGTAGAAAATTTCATAAACTTGGCCCATAATATATTCTTTTTGGGAGTATTTTGTTGAGATACAAGGAATGAAACAATAACTAGCTATAACTCAAATTTTATATTTAGAATTTCTAGAATTGCCTTTCACAAATTGTATTCCTAACTATTGGACCACTATCCCCGATCGGAAGTATGCCTACACGTGGTAGTCAGTTAATTGTTACACCGAGAGTTAAAATCAATCATCTTATCTACATCCAACCTATAGTTGGTTTTAAAATCTAAATTGTATTTCAAAGCATTTATTTGTATTCAAGACATTTATACAGCAAATTCAATTCCGTATTTTGGCGACCACAGCCGCTTCATCTTTAACACGAATCGACGGCTCTACCTTATACCTCAGGGGATCACATCATTTGTCCGAGTTTGTTAAAAATTACAAAATATTTGAAAAACCATTTGTCCGAGTTTTCAACTGTCCGAGTTTTGATAAATAACTAATAATAATTAGATAAATCAACTGTCCGAGTTTTCATTTGTCCGAGTTTATTAAATTATTTTAAAATATATCGAAATATCAAGTGTCCGAGTTTTCAACTGTCCGAGTATGGTTTAAATAATAATAATATTTCGTTAAATCAACTGTCCGAGTTTTCAACTGTCCGAGTAGGGGCAACATCAAAATGTGACACTGCGCGCCGAGACTAGCGTGTCTAAAGCGCCTGGTCAGAAGTCGATGTGAACCCCTTCTGTGAAGGAGTCAGGCATTGTGCGAGCCGCGAGAGGCCCTCACGTCAACTTAAGAAAAATTATATTATTTTTATTATAAGACTAATTTTACAATTTTTAATTATAAAACTAAACTGTCATCACCAAACACAACCAACCAAACTTGCTGATAATATAATAATGGCGGGGGTATTTTATATTATCAGCAAGTTTGGTTGGTTGTGTTAGGTGATGAGGATTTAATTTTACAATTAATAATTGTAAAATTAGTCTTATATAAAAATAAAATAATTTTTCTTAATTCGACGTGAGGGGCTCTCGCGGCTCGCACAATGCCTGACTCCTTCACAGAAGGGGTTCACATCGACTTCTGAACAGGCGCTTTAAGGCCCGTTGTCCAAGAACGCGTCTGTTGCGTCTGACGCTGAGTAATAGACGCTAGCGATGGACGCTCAGGGACTGCTAAGCATGGATTTCAATGGGCCCGTTGTCCAAGGGAGCGTCTCTAGCGTCTGACGCGGGGCACTGCTCCAGGAGCAGACGGGATCGCTGACGGCCAGCGTCTATCGCGTCTATTGCATTGTTGTTTCTGTGTTCTCCAGTATACTCCATAATATTCAGTATCTTAATGTAATGGCTATAGTCAAAGAAATATAGGATATGACCTAAAAAAATTGCAAGAAAATGTTTTAGGGTTTTATTTTGTAGTGTTGGGTCTGCTGAGTGACATACTAAAGGTTGCCAAAAATAGGTCCATGAGAAACCCCCTAAAATCATTATAAAAAATTGTGGCTTTTCCCAACATTAGAAAAATAATAAAATATGATTACACATGCATTTTTATGCACATTTTTTAGATATTGACTTAAGACCACCACCAGTATTTATTGGGTGGTTAGTACTTCATTTCGATAGGAAAGACGTTTATGGCCGCCATCTTGGATCCGGCATATTTGATATACATATTGTTTTTGTGTAATGATAGTGTTGTGACTTTAATAATGTGTAGTGTCTTGATCATTTACAAAACTAGATTTTCATGCTAATTTTAATGCGAAAATCCGTTTTTATTTTTTTCGTTTTAAAGATATTCAAAGAAAACTCTCCCCCATACATTTCTTATAGACGTTTCGTACTTTTATAATTTTTCTAATTTTTTTTAAATATCTTCAGTTCTTATTAACGCTTGCAGTTCTTATCAACCTTAAAATAAAAAGGGCTTCCATTTGAGCTATTGATCATTAAAATCAAACGAGTTAGAGAATCGCTACGAACAAAACTACAAAATTAAATCTAACTCTTTTAGAAATTTGTTTTTATTACAATATTTATATCTCGGGGTGTCAATACGGCCCAAGGTCTCTCTGGTCTTAAATTACTCAGTAAATGTTTGGCTTTAATTTGATTAATCACTAAATAAAATCCAACAAATTTAAAATGAGTCATAGGCCTTAATTTAGCATTAAATTATTTTTATTTTTTGAAATTTATCTTGAGTTAAAGACATAATAATCCCCAATTAACTCCTATAACTCTTTATAGTCTAAAATAATTCACCAAAGTATTGACTTTTATTTTAGCTATGGATTATGATTGGGAGCTAATTAGAATAGGGGATATCTGTATTTAAGTAAAGAATCATTTCAAAAAAATAATAAATTAATGATCAATTAAACTATTACAACTTAAACTTTAAAGGATTTAAAGGAACTTAAACAGTTTTCTTTAAAAGTAAAAAAAATCAGTTAAAAGCCTCTTATCTGTATTAAAGTGTTTTTTGATAAGTATTTTAAAATATCCTTCCTCACTTCTATTTTTGAAAACACTGTGGGTACACAATCGAGGTTTACTAAAGGTCCAGAATTTCCTCATTTTCTATCTCTTCGATGAATAGGATCTTCAACACTTGGCTCTTAACGCTAATAGTGAGAGCAAAATAAATTTTAACACAGTCAGCAACCAACTTTTGAACTGAATAGACGCGTTCTTGGACAACGGGCCTCCAAGCGATCGACGCCCAGCGATCATCGCTCGGCGATCATTGATCAATGCTCTGCGTCAAACGCAACAGACGCGCCTTGGACAACGCACCTTAGACACGCTCTCGGCGCGCAGTGTCACATTTTGATGTTGCCCCTACTCGGACAGTTGAAAACTCGGACAAATGATATTTTGATATTTTTTTTAAATAATTTAAAAACTCGACAAATGAAAACTCGGACAGTTGATTTAACGAAATATTATTATTATTTAAACCATACTCGGACAGTTGAAAACTCGGACACTTGATATTTCGATATTTTTTAAAATAATTTAATAAACTCGGACAAATGAAAACTCGGACAGTTGATTTATCTAATTATTATTAGTTATTTATCAAAACTCGGACAGTTGAAAACTCGGACAAATGAACCTCACCCTATCTCAGGAGGTACCAACATTGGCTTGTCTGACAAGTGTTCAACAATAATAACCAATCCCTATAAAGCCCTCTTTATCCTGTTGTATCAAGACCGGATCTATTATGAAATTGTCTATACAATGCAATACAATTGTCCCAGGGCAATAAATACATAATTATAATACTAGAGCTTGAATTTTCGTTTTAAAATCATTAGAAGAACATTTCCTGTCGTTGAAACAATCTTTAAAGTTAAAAGATATTGTACTCTTGAAAAAATATTCGTCTTTAAATATTCTTGTAATAAACAATGAAGAAATCTTCCTAGTGAGTGCTAATCTTCAGGTGTTATAGCCAATGTACATAAGTTACTGTCATTTGATATAAGGAGCAAAATCTATTGTCCATGGACGATGCACAACCCATCGAAAAAACACCTGGCTTCATTTATCATCATACTAGCTGTACCCGCGGGCTTTGCCCCGTTTAACTACACAAGTGAGCTCATTCGCATGGCTCAATCACGTCCTGGTTGAGGTCGTTCGCTTCGCTCACTCACCTTTAGGTTGGAGCTCGTTCGCTCCGCTCACTTGCCTTCAGGTTAGCTCGTTCGCTAAGCCCGACCAGAATAAAAACTACTTAGTTTTCCTATTTAATGCCCAAAGAATCGGTGTACCGAATTTCAGCCTCCTAGGTAAATGGGAAGTGGGAGAATTAGTGATGAGTGAGTGAGCCAGTCAGTGAGGGCTTTGCCTTTTATATATTTAGATACTCGTAATTATGCGTTTCACTTATTTGCAGGTTTTCACTTGCAGCTTACTTCTTTTAACCAATGATGTGGCCATGCAAGCTATTGTTTTATTATAAAATTTAAAAAAAGACAAAGTCCATAACTTTATACAAAAACCAAACGCCAATAAACAAAACTTTCTACGAAAAATCCGACAATTTCACTACTGTCACCAACTATTATCATTAGAATTGTGACTTTCATAGTGTGCACTGAAGCTGAGCTGAACACAGTACTATATAGTGACCAATGTCAGCGTCAGGCCGTGTTGTTCCACTGTTCCGCCTCGTTGGCAGCAAAACGGAACGGCGGATCACAAGGAAACACTCCCGTTTTCTCGTTTCCAGATGGAAGTTTTGTAGTCCAGGCGCTAAACGGGTTGAGTATGCACTGAAAGTCTGACAAAATTTGACTTTTGATTATTGTTGGGGACATCTAGTAGATGAAAAAAATCGATGATGTCGCATTTCTAGGGTGGTCACAACTCGGGGGGGAGGGGGGGAAGTTGCGCGGGTCATCGGTTTACGTTTCCGCGTCTAACTCACAAACGGTTAATGATAGAAAGATGAATTAAGCGTCTATCTACGCCTAAATATATTGTCTTTTAAAAAGGTTATTACAACCTTTCTTCTATCTCTTATACTTTAGGCGCTAATCAACATTTATTGCAAAAAATAAAATTTAAAAATACTTAAAAATGAAATATCGGAAATATTGCGCTTGTTTAGGGCATGTTACAAACTATTTATGGTTAGAAAAACTGACAAGTAGTACAACAACACCAAGTTTAAAGAAATCCGTGCAAAAACAACAGAGCTACGTTGATTTTAGTAAGAGTAAACGTGGAAAATACGTAGTAGTACCGAGGCGCGCATGGACGGTACGTAGCCCACAGTCGATATAGGTTTGATGTTGTAAGTGACTATGGGGAAGCTGAATTTTTCTATGCTGTTAGACCATGTTGAGATGAGCATTTTCCCAAAAGTCCCCAGTCCTACCACTTTGTGCTTTCCTCTACCCCCCCCCCCCTTTTAGATAAATTTACAGTCTCTTAGAAATTAAGCTATAACTTTAAAACGGGTAAGGATAATAACGCAATATTTTATTAATCATTTTGCGTTACGATAATCTACAAAAAGAATTATTAGATGAATAAATGATGAAGAAGATAGATAATGAAGAAGAAGAAAATGTGTTCATTGTAATAAAGTATCAATACAGTGTTTTTTTTTATTTAAATGCAAAGAACAATGGTCAAAGACCGTCTGTTTTGTGTTAGACACACTGATTTTAAAAAACTTTAAAACCGTTAAAAAAAATGCCATGAATCACATACAATTATTCATAAAATAAACTGATTTGCACTACAGAACATACACAAATAGCACTACATACTAATAAAGATCAGATAACAAATGAATGAATAGTAAAATTTAAATGTAGCCTACTGAGAATCTGAATTTTTTCCTACAAACAGTTAATAATTCATAAAACAAACCTGTTATTTTTATAATTTACTTTGATTGATACTTAACAAACAATATTTTATAAATTTTTTAAATTACATAGATTTTTCCAATTTTTGTATCGATATCTCAATTCTTAAATTTAATAATTATACTCCATTATCAATTCCCACCCTTTACTCCACGCCTCTTTAAGATAATTTCCAAGTGCCCGCCAATCTTTGCCATTTAAAAATTCAAAAAAACTCATATTCATTTAAATATAACTTGTTAGACCAAAATTGACGTATCTTTTTTTAAATTGGAGATTCTGCTATAAAAGGGTACACGTTTCATCCCGGTTGAGATTACATAGTGAACATACACAAATTTTATTTTCCATATAGAGTTAACTTTTTATTAGACGACCCCTTTTAATTGTAAAAAATGTTTTTAGGGATGGTTACGAATAAAAAAAATATATCCACAATTTTCCAATATGGCCAACAACTTTGTTATTTCTTATGGAATACGCTGTATTTTAGTATTCTTTTACAATTTAAAAGCTATTTTCTTATTCGTGACATTTTTTCTCTAAACCTACCCCATTTAGGAGTTACAGCGTGTTATATCTAAAAGAAAGGCTTGTGGTGTACATTCGGCATCCTGCCTGTAGCTCATAAACGAGTTAGTTTGAGAGAGAAAGTGCAAAGAATAAATAAGTCATATATAAAACCTCGTTAAAAAAAATTATATAAAATACGTTAAAAAATACTGATTTTGTTGTTTTAAAAATGGCCACCATTTTCAAAAATGCTAGCTTACTTTGATATTGGAACAATTTATTTTATGGTTTTTTTAATGTAGATGTGATTTGAAAACTTGTTTATTCTTTGTATTTCCGCTCTTAAACTTACGTTTATGAGCTGTGAGGATGCAGGATGTACTCACAAACCATTTCTTTTTCGATGTAACTCCTAAACAAGTAGCTTTAGAGAAACATGTCAAGAGGTTTAAAAGTTGTGCGTTTACATTCTAAAACAATCATAAAATACAGGGTATTCCATAGGACTAACAAAGTTATCAGCCATATTGGAAAATGGCGAACATATTTTTAAAATTCGAAACCACTAAAAAAACATCTTAAAATAAAGGGTAGTGTCCCATAAGAAGTTAACTCTATATCTCATAATAAAAAAGTTATCTATTGGTTCACTTTAGGTGAGACACCCTGTATAATAAAATGAGGCTCTGGCGTACAGCAGCAAATGCACGATATTCATTCATATGTATCCACTACAGTGTGTATATGTACTGAATGAGCTACATAACGTTAATATAATCTATATAAAGCGGCAAATTCAAAAACGAAAACCATAATATACGTAATTTTTTTCATTGTTGCGGTGCACAAAAAAGCCTGAGTCCTGTAAAATCAATATACTGTACTATCTATAACTACTATATGCAAACAAACTGTTAATAACTATGTATCATTTTAAAATGTCAACTATGCACCCCAAATTTTGTATCAAACATTTTGTTGTGCGACCTCGTATAAAAAATCTACAAAGAAAAGTTTCATAAATTAATCCGTAAAAAATATTTTTTTATGTTTATGATATTTTTTAACTATGAATATTTAGGATACCATGGTAAACACTTTTTGTAGAATATCGTAACGCAAAATGATTAATAAAAGATTGCGTTATTATCCTTACCCGTTTTAAAGTTATAGCTTAATTTCTAAGAGACTGTAAATTTATCTAAAAGGGGGGGGGGGTAGAGGAAAGCACAAAGTGGTAGGAGTGGGGACTTTTGGGAAAATGCTCATCTCAACATGGTCTAACAGCATAGAAAAATTCAGCTTCCCCATAGTCACTTACAACATCAAACCTATATCGACTGTGGGCTACGTACCGTCCATGCGCGCCTCGGTACTACTACGTATTTTCCACGTTTACTCTTACTAAAATCAACGTAGCTCTGTTGTTTTTGCACGGATTTCTTTAAACTTGGTGTTGTTGTACTACTTGTCAGTTTTTCTAACCATAAATAGTTTGTAACATGCCCTAAACAAGCGCAATATTTCCGATATTTCATTTTTAAGTATTTTTAAATTTTATTTTTTGCAATAAATGTTGATTAGCGCCTAAAGTATAAGAGATAGAAGAAAGGTTGTAATAACCTTTTTAAAAGACAATATATTTAGGCGTAGATAGACGCTTAATTCATCTTTCTATCATTAACCGTTTGTGAGTTAGACGCGGAAACGTAAACCGATGACCCGCGCAACTTCCCCCCCTCCCCCCCGAGTTGTGACCACCCTAGAAATGCGACATCATCGATTTTTTTCATCTACTAGATGTCCCCAACAATAATCAAAAGTCAAATTTTGTCAGACTTTCAGTGCATACTCAACCCGTTTAGCGCCTGGACTATTGTTCTGCCCGCGCATTGTTACGAGTTACAATGCAGTATTCCAATAGGCTGCGGGGTGTCGTCTTTGTGCAAAGCAGCATTTCTTTTGTATGCTCACTTTTATTCTGTTTGTTGTCTGTCAGCTTAGAGTCGATTATAAGTTCAGTTAGGTAATTTCGCATGCTGTGAAGTGCGAAAGGTATATTATTCTACGTATATGAATCTACTTTAATCAATGCTTCCCAACTTGCAAAATTGAACTTAGGGCGTGTGTATCTGTTCAAGCTGTGCATAGTAAATGGGCACCCTTACTCCATTAGGCACAATTTTATATAACGTAACGATTAAGTTATACGATCAGAAAAACGTTTGTATATGTTTTTTTAACTGGTGTTTTTAAGATATTGCACTAATTGCCTTTAGCTTTTCCAATGAAAATAAGTTATTCAAATCCACATACTCCCTTTCAAGTATATAAAGCCATAGGCACAAACAAATATGTTCACAATGAAATGTTTACAATAAGGTATATTTTAAACATATTACCTATAATAATCTATACGGTTAAAAAGCATGGCTCCATAGCCAAGATCATACCTTACTTTTTTACTTTAATTAAATAACCAAATATATGAATGTAACGATAGTTGCCCCAGTGGATTACAAAGCCTCAGATATGAATGTAACGACAGTTGCCCCAGTGGATTACAAAGCCTCAGATATGAATGTAAAGATAGTTGCCCCAGTGAGTTACATAGCCTCAGATATAAATGTAACGACAGTTGCCCCAGTGAGTTACATAGCCTCAGATATAAATGTAACGACAGTTGCCCCAGTGGATTAAATAGCCTCAGATATGAATATAACGATAGTTGCCCCAGTGAGTTACATAGCCTCAGATATAAATGTAACGACAGTTGCCCCCGTAGGTTACATAGCCTCAGATATGAATGTAACGACAGTTGCCCCAGTGAGTTACATAGCCTCAGATATGAATGTAACGATAGTTGCCCCAGTGGGTTACATAGCCTCAGATATAAATGTAACGACAGTTGCCCCAGTGGGTTAAATAGCCTCAGATATGAATGTAACGATAGTTGCCTCAGTGGGTTACATAGCCTCAGATATAAATGTAACGACAGTTGCCCCAGTGGGTTACATAGCCTCAGATATGAATGTAACGATAGTTGCCTCAGTGGGTTACATAGCCTCAGATATAAATGTAACGACAGTTACCCCAGTGGATTTCATAGCCTCAGATATGAATGTAACGATAGTTTCCCCAGTGGATCACATAGCCTCAGATATGAATGTAACGATAGTTGCCCCAGTGGATTACATAGCCTCAGATATAAATGTAACGACAGTTGCCCCAGTGGATTACATAGCCTCAGATATGAATGTAACGATAGTTGCCCCAGTGAGTTACATAGCCTCAGATATAAATGTAACGACAGTTGCCCCCGTAGGTTACATAGCCTCAGATATGAATGTAACGACAGTTGCCCCAGTGAGTTACATAGCCTCAGATATGAATGTAACGATAGTTGCCCCAGTGGGTTACATACCCTCAGATATAAATGTAACGACAGTTGCCCCAGTGGGTTAAATAGCCTCAGATATGAATGTAACGATAGTTGCCTCAGTGGGTTACATAGCCTCAGATATAAATGTAACGACAGTTGCCCCAGTGGGTTACATAGCCTCAGATATGAATGTAACGATAGTTGCCTCAGTGGGTTACATAGCCTCAGATATAAATGTAACGACAGTTACCCCAGTGGATTTCATAGCCTCAGATATGAATGTAACGATAGTTTCCCCAGTGGATCACATAGCCTCAGATATGAATGTAACGATAGTTGCCCCAGTGGATTACATAGCCTCAGATATAAATGTAACGACAGTTGCCCCAGTGGATTACATAGCCTCAAATATGAATGTAACGACAGTTGCCCCAGTGGATTACATAGCCTCAGATATCAATGTAACGACAGTTGCCCCAGTGGACTACATAGCCTCAGATATGAATGTAACGATAGTTGCCCCAGTGGATTACATAGCCTCAGATATAAATGTAACGACAGTTGCCCCAGTGGGTTACATAGCCTCAGATATGAATGTAACGACAGTTGTCCCAGTGGGTTACGTAGCCTCAGATATGAATGTAACGATAGTTTCCCCAGTGGATTACATAGCCTCAGATATGAATGTAACGACAGTTGCCCCAGTGGATTACATAGCCTCAGATATGAATGTAACGACAGTTGCCCCAGTGGGTTACATAGCCTCAGATATAAATGTAACGACAGTTGCCCCAGTGGGTTACATAGCCTCAGATATGAATGTAACGACAGTTGCAGCAATGGGTTAAATAGCCTCAGATATAAATGTAACGACAGTTGCTCCAGTGGGTTACATAGCCTCAGATATAAATGTAACGACAGTTGCCCCAGTGGGTTACATAGCCTCAGATATAAATGTAACGACAGTTGCCCCAGTGGGTTAAATAGCCTCAGATATGAATGTAACGACAGTTTCCCCAGTGGATTACATAGCCTCAGATATGAATGTAACGACAGTTGCCCCAGTGGGTTACATAGCCTCAGATATGAATGTAACGACAGTTTCCCCAGTGGGTTACATAGCCTCAGATATAAATGTAACGACAGTTGCCCCAGTGGGTTACATAGCCTCAGGTATGAATGTAACGACAGTTTCCCCAGTGGATTACATAGCCTCAGATATGAATGTAACGACAGTTGCCCCAGTGGGTTACATAGCCTCAGATATGAATGTAACGACAGTTGCCCCAGTGGGTTACATATTCCCAGATATGAATGTAACAATAGTTGCCCCAGTGGATTACATAGCCTCAGATATGAATGTAACGACAGTTGCCCCAGTGGGTTACATAGCCTCAGATATGAATGTAACAATAGTTGCCCCAGTGGATTACATAGCCTCATATATAAATGTAACGACAGTTGCCCCAGTGGATTACATAGCCTCAGATATGAATGTAACAATAGTTGCCCCAGTGGGTCACATAGCCTCAGATATGAATGTAACGACAGTTGCCCCAGTGGATTACATAGCCTCAGATATGAATGTAACAATAGTTTCCCCAGTGGGTTACATAGCCTCAGATATAAATGTAACGACAGTTGCCCCAGTGGGTTACATAGCCTCAGATATGAATGTAACAATAGTTGCCCCAGTGGATTACATAGCCTCATATATAAATGTAACGACAGTTGCCCCAGTGGATTACATAGCCTCAGATATGAATGTAACAATAGTTGCCCCAGTGGGTTACATAGCCTCAGATATGAATGTAACGACAGTTGTCCCAGTGGATTACATAGCCTCAGATATGAATGTAACAATAGTTGCCCCAGTGGATTACATAGCCTCAGATATGAATGTAACGACAGTTGCCCCAGTGGGTTACATAGCCTCAGATATGAATGTAACGACAGTTGCCCCAGTGAATTACATAGCCTCATATATAAATGTATCGACAGTTGCCCCAGTGGATTACATAGTCTCAGATAAGAATGTAACGACAGTTGGCCCAGTGGATTACATAGCCTCATATATAAATGTATCGACAGTTGCCCCAGTGGGTTACAGCAGCTCTGACGACGTTGATAGATTGGAACCTTGATTGATTCTCGGAGTTTCACTACCCGCGCCTTGAGAATTAACCTTTATTAAAGTATAATAATTCTCTAAATCTTGTTTTTCTAGTTCTTTAAATTTTTAATGGACTAACAATTAAGGCTTATGTTTAATTGTAATAATAATGTAATATTTATTAACTTTTAAAAACACTAGTCCTTATTAAGTAGTGCGGTGAGTGTTTACGCTCAAGTAAAGCCTTTTTCATCCATAAATCGTATTTTGCTACTCAGATGATTATTTATAGTTGTTAACAAAACTTAACGTTTGTTATGCACGAAACAAGATATTACACTAGACTTTGCGGTAGCGCAAATGCCAATTGTTTTTACGATTTTTAATATTAAGAGATAGGGATGATCTATCATTATTGTTCTAATTAGTTTACCTTCAGTGACTGCTTCGAGAAACCCTTTCTCACCTGCAACAAGAACGTAGATTATACAATTAGTTGCTGATAAACATTACTTACGCTCATTTAAAATATTAATAAAAATTAACTACTGTATTATAAATTAAAAATCTAGAAGTATGCTATAATCATGCAGGTATATCTCTGGAGAAGGTACCATGACCAGAAGTCACCAACCCCCATGATTATTTGAAACCCATTATTCCGACGAGCAGGATTGTATATCCCGTAGTAAGTTAATTTAATACATAAAACTCCACAACACAAAAATTTGTAAAATGTTCTTTTATGCCAAAGGATTTCGACGCTATATAATTCTGTACTGTGAGATATATTTTATCTTTGGTGCAGAGAGATTCAATGCAATATAACCCCCGGTATTTATGATAGAAATCTACCTAGACTGTTCAAACTATGTTGTTCAAAGCAACGACTAACAACAAACAACATAGTTTCGTAAACGGTTAGAGGGTAACATTTGAGTGAGACTCGACTGTCAGATCAGAGGTAACTAGGTTAAACAATGTTGGCGGCATCTCTCCGATGAGAGCCGATCTGCACAAATAAATAACTAAAAATATTGCAGCCATCCGGAAACAATGTAGATAAAATCTGTTAAACATCATTATGAGTTCGTTTTTAATGCCTATCGTACAAGATCAACCAACATTGTATACGGTATTACTGTAGGCGTATAGAATATCATAAGAGAATTAACCTGACCTTAAACTGCAAGCCTAATTTGAATAGTACATCAAGCGAAGAAACCGTAGCGTATTTTGAAAATGTCAAACAGTTTAGTTCTAGTGAAATACACGACATAGAAATAAGGGCCTAAGCGGCTTGTAATAACATTTTACCACCTTAATCAAAGAAACTTTACCAGAAAATAATAATGTAAGCAAAACTTTTTATTGACTATCCTTCTTCACTGATAATAATAATATATTGAGAGATACTTTAATTGTCTGTAAGCTACTATTTTCGCATTGACTCGTCCAGTGAAGTTAGCGAATAATTGATTATGTGTGCATGCTGATTATACCGTACTTAGTAGTAGACATGTAGACATGCTGGAGTTATGTCCTGAAAACAAAACTTGTAAATTCAGCAGAAGTGAGTGCAGGGGACAGAAATCAATATGCAAGTGTGATACGCGCTTCTACGTCGTCTCGAGGGTTCCGCGCTAAGTTTTTGTTGTTTATTGTGCGAATGGATATTAGGTATTACGACTCATCAATGGAATGCCCTACAGATGCTCAAAAGTAAATGTATGCTTAGATTATGTAAACAACTCGTTCAGTTATTTTATCGACCTAAAGATATTATGCATGTAGCTTCACGAAAAAAATGGGAAAAGATAACGATTGTCATTATTAACCAAAGAGTAAACCTTTCGCTCGAATTTAAGCTAATAAATTTAATTGTAGGTATTACATTTTTATGATGAGTAGCCTAGAGGAATCAAATTAATAAAGTAGATATAAATACCATTACAATGTAGTTGAAGGAGTGTAAATATTTTTAAATTTATTAATTTGTATTATTAAGTACAATCAACTTATCTATCACAAATAATTAACTCCATTTCATCAGATTGCACTTCACCTCCCCCCACCCCATAAAAACGCCCTACTACTAAAGTTTTATGACATTCCTTGAAGTTTGAGGTGTTTTTAATTACAAAAAAATACTTTTTGGACTAATAATTCCCTCGATTTTGAAAGAACATTTCAAAAAAGACATTTTAAAACGTACTTTAACCTTTTTACTTCATATATCACTTTACTAATATCAACTTATTAAATATCTATATACTCTAATATATTTGTTAAATCGTGTTTAATTTAATATCGATTTTCACTATAACGAACCCCACTCTCCTAATTTTGTTTGGCCAAAAACTCAGTTGTAAAAACACTTTACTAACATAGGTACTCTCTTACCGCAACTTTAAAAAAGATTTTTTTATACGGGGTTCTTTAAGGTGAAGCTTGAAATTAACTTGCCAACCTCCTCTAATGTATTCGTGAAATAGTTTTTATATAACGTAATATTGACTGTGTCACTGCCTGCTTTGTTACAACTCTAATCTACTAATGACGACTTACAGCTAGGGGGAGCGAGCCAAAGGCGAGTCCATAAATATAGGATACCTATGAAATACAGTTAAGAATACTTACTAAGAGCCATATGAATTGATCCTTTTCTTCCAATTTAACTGTTATTTGATTTGACTACAAAATGATTTGAAAAAAACTTAAATGCAGAAATTTCTACCTTATAAAATGGTTTATGAAAACAAACCCCTTTATAGCAAGCGAACACAACAACTAAGTATAATAAACATCATGTATGATAATAATTTTAAAATATTACAAATGCAATCGTGCACTTAGTTAGTTAGTTTTAGCAGTTTTCTCGCCAATCTACAATAGTCAAGAGTGAGGGAGTGGGAGGGGGGTCAACATTAAGTCAAGTTGGTCGAACCACTTCAGTCCGACATCGAAGTCCATTTAACAGATCCAAGTGTCCTCACTTCGCTGCCGATATTCTCACTTCTCTGATCCAATGTAAATATTGTAATTGCGCCATTCTACTGCATCTTACTCTATATTCAAGAAGCATTCTTCACAATAGATTAAATATGTATATATTTCTCGCATTTTGTATTATCTTTGACAAGATTTTCTATACAATATAAACATATTATTAAAACAATATCACTAAAAAGTGTGTAAACTTTCTATTTGGAATGATCAAAATTAACTAGATAAAGGTAAGGTTAAAATAAGTTGTTTATTACCGATGCGTTACCTAGACGTTATCCGGACCACAGAATACAGTACAGTAGTCACCAATCAAGTCAACCAGCCAACAGCCAGTTCAGAAATGCGAGCAGTCGAGGACGTTTCACCAAAAAAATATTCAACCATGAAAAAATAATTTACGATTGTGGACAGTTTTTAAACTTCTACACCTATGAAGGGGATGATGCACACGACATTCACGTTTAGTTCAGTTTTATCCCACTATTTAAAAATTAAAAAAAAACTATTGGCGTTTATAACTTGAAAATATTTTTTATAAAACAGATATAAAATATTGTTTGTGTACGGAAATAAATATTTAGAAAAATTAAGAAATAGTTATATAAATTACAGTTATGAAATGTTGCATTATATACTCTTAAAATGAAATAGAGTATGATAGATTTTGGAGTCAAACTAAGCAGAGTATTTTACGATTTATAAGTGACAGGGGATAACTTTGTGTTCTCAGTGCCGCTGCGTCTCGTTTACACTAACAGATGTTCTACCCTCCAACTTAGGTGCAAAAGATGTAGTTATTGTGTGTGAAAACAACAGCAAATTGTAAAAGCAATGTACCAAATAATAATTAAAAGGCAGGGAAGGGAGGGTGTACCGAGGCTTTAGTATCGTGTACCTTCTCGGTTTGAAGTACTGAACTAATAAAGCGTTTTTACTGTTTTCTTATACAGGGGTATGTAAATAAATAAACTCATGATTCCTTACTTTAAGTCATGTTTGGAAACGTATTTCAATGACGTTTATGATTAGGGCCTAACGTTAATGTCACATCAGATAACTGTTAAATATTACAATAGTTTGCGGTGTACTTACAATATGAATACAATAAAGATTTATAGTTGAATTTTCATATGTCAAAATTAAATATAGCTAATTTTATCATACATACAGATCAGTGAGATGCTAACTGCGTAAAGGTCAATGCTAATAAAATGGTTAAGCACATTTTAAATATGTTAATGAATGAGAAGATTTGATGTGTACAAGTGAATCTAAAACCTTAAATCAAGCGTATATGTATATAGCTTATAGATTAAAGAACAGTCTATTAAACTCCGTAAAGTCAAACCAAACAGTTTACTTAACTATTTACTTAATTTATGTTTTTGAAACTTTAGATAGCATACGTACTGAGTATTCAAAAAGATAACGCCATAAAATTAACCAAGACACTCTAAAGGTCAACTGGTAAAGCCCTATTTTATATTGCTTCTTTTTGATAAGAAAATTAAATAGAATATCAAGTGAACAAGCAACAAGAACATTAATTGTTATGGCAAGTATATGAGCAATTATAGTTGAAAGGTACACAAACTATTAACAATATATATTGTTTGTGGCAATTGTTTCTTTCATTTTTTTTAAATAAACAGGGTACCTAAAATTGTATCTATATCAAGAACACTGAATATAAAATATTTTATTAGTTGAGCTAATAATATTAAAGTTGTCAACAACTTCAATTCAGTGTAGTGTAGAGACGTGCAGTAGACTTTGTACATGCACTACTCAAGCATGTCACCCACTAGCACTACGTGTCCTACTGTCTACTGTACTGTCTATTGTCTACTGTCTAGTGTCTATTGTCTACTGTCTAGAGTGTAGTGTCTGGTGTCTAGTGTAGAGACGTGCAGTACTTTGTACATGCACCACTCGAGCACGTCACCCACTAGCACTACATGTCCTACTGTCTACTGTCTAGAGTGTAGTGTCTGGTGTCTAGTGTAGAGACGTGCAGTAGACTTTGTACATGCACTACTCAAGCATGTCACCCACTAGCACAACGTGTCCTACTGTCTACTGTCTAGTGTCTACTGTCTAGAGTGTAGTGTCTGGTGTCTAGTGTAGAGACGTGCAGTAGACTTTGTACATGCACTACTCAAGCATGTCA
Organism: Macrosteles quadrilineatus; assembly: GCF_028750875.1. NCBI lineage: Eukaryota > Metazoa > Arthropoda > Insecta > Hemiptera > Cicadellidae > Macrosteles > Macrosteles quadrilineatus. Next base: position 78,405,827 of record NW_026542594.1, read on the forward strand.
CCCACTAGCACTACGTGTCCTACTGTCTACTGTACTGTCTATTGTCTACTGTCTAGAGTGTAGTGTCTGGTGTCTAGTGTAGAGACGTGCAGTAGACTTTGTACATGCACTACTCAAGCATGTCACCCACTAGCACTACGTGTCCTACTGTCTACTGTCTAGTGTCTATTGTCTACTGTCTAGAGTGTAGTGTCTGGTGTCTAGTGTAGAGACGTGCAGTAGACTTTGTACATGCACCACTCGAGCACGTCACCCACTAGCACTACGTGTCCTACTGTCTACTGTCTAGTGTCTATTGTCTACTGTCTACAGTGTAGTGTCTGGTGTCTAGTGTAGAGACGTGCAGTAGACTTTGTACATGCACTACTCAAGCATGTCACCCACTAGCACTACGTGTCCTACTGTCTACTGTACTGTCTACTGTCTAGAGTGTAGTGTCTGGTGTCTAGTGTAGAGACGTGCAGTAGACTTTGTACATGCACTACTCAAGCATGTCACCCACTAGCACTACGTGTCCTACTGTCTACTGTACTGTCTATCGTCTACTGTCTAGTGTCTATTGTCTACTGTCTAGAGTGTAGTGTCTGGTGTCTAGTGTAGAGACGTGCAGTACTTTGTACATGCACCACTCGAGCACGTCACCCACTAGCACTACGTGTCCTACTGTCTACAGTACTGTCTATTGTCTACTGTCTAGAGTGTAGTGTCTGGTGTCTAGTGTAGAGACGTGCAGTAGACTTTGTACATGCACTACTCAAGCACGTCACCCACTATCACTACGTGTCCTACTGTCTACTGTCTAGAGTGTAGTGTCTGGTGTCTAGTGTAGAGACGAGCAGTAGACTTTGTACATGCACTACTCAAGCACGTCACCCACTATCACTACGTGTCCTATTGTCTACTGTCTAGAGTGTAGTGTCTGGTGTCTAGTGTAGAGACGTGCAGTAGACTTTGTACATGCACTACTCAAGCTCGTCACCCACTATCACTACGTGTCCTACTGTCTACTGTCTAGAGTGTAGTGTCTGGTGTCTAGTGTAGAGACGTGCAGTAGACTTTGTACATGCACTACTCAAGCACGTCACCCACTATCACTACGTGTCGTACTGTCTACTGTCTAGAGTGTAGTGTCTGGTGTCTAGTTTAGAGACGTGCAGTAGACTTTGTACATGCACTACTCAAGCACGTCACCCACTATCACTACGTGTCCTACTGTCTACTGTCTAGAGTGTAGTGTCTGGTGTCTAGTGTAGAGACGTGCAGTACTTTGTACATGCAACACTCGAGCACGTCACCCACTAGCACTACGTGTCCTACTGTCTACAGTACTGTCTATTGTCTACTGTCTAGAGTGTAGTGTCTGGTGTCTAGTGTAGAGACGTGCAGTAGACTTTGTACATGCACTACTCAAGCACGTCACCCACTATCACTACGTGTCGTACTGTCTACTGTCTAGAGTGTAGTGTCTGGTGTCTAGTGTAGAGACGTGCAGTAGACTTTGTACATGCACTACTCAAGCACGTCACCCACTATCACTACGTGTCCTACTGTCTACTGTCTAGAGTGTAGTGTCTGGTGTCTAGTGTAGAGACGTGCAGTAGACTTTGTACACGCACCACTCGAGCATGTCACCCACTAGCACTACGTGTCCTACTGTCTACTGTCTAGTGTCTACTGTCTAGAGTGTAGTGTCTGGTGTCTAGTGTAGAGACGTACAGTAGACTTTGTACATGCACTACTCAAGCATGTCACCCACTATCACTACGTGTCCTACTGTCTACTGTCTAGAGTGTAGTGTCTGGTGTCTAGTGTAGAGACGTGCAGTAGACTTTTTACATGCACTACTCAAGCACGTCACCCACTATCACTACGTGTCGTACTGTCTACTGTCTAGAGTGTAGTGTCTGGTGTCTAGTGTAGAGACGTGCAGTAGACTTTGTACATGCACTACTCAAGCACGTCACCCACTATCACTACGTGTCCTACTGTCTACTGTCTAGAGTGTAGTGTCTGGTGTCTAGTGTAGAGACGTGCAGTAGACTTTGTACACGCACCACTCGAGCATGTCACCCACTAGCACTACGTGTCCTACTGTCTACTGTCTAGTGTCTACTGTCTAGAGTGTAGTGTCTGGTGTCTAGTGTAGAGACGTGCAGTAGACTTTGTACATGCACTACTCAAGCATGTCACCCACTATCACTACGTGTCCTACTGTCTACTGTCTAGAGTGTAGTGTCTGGTGTCTAGTGTAGAGACGTGCAGTAGACTTTGTACATGCACTACTCAAGCACGTCACCCACTATCACTACGTGTCCTACTGTCTACTGTCTAGAGTGTAGTGTCTGGTGTCTAGTGTAGAGACGTGCAGTAGACTTTGTACACGCACCACTCGAGCATGTCACCCACTAGCACTACGTGTCCTACTGTCTACTGTCTAGTGTCTACTGTCTAGAGTGTAGTGTCTGGTGTCTAGTGTAGAGACGTGCAGTAGACTTTGTACATGCACTACTCAAGCACGTCACCCACTATCACTACGTGTCGTACTGTCTACTGTCTACAGTGTAGTGTCTGGTGTCTAGTGTAGAGACGTGCAGTAGACTTTGTACATGCACTACTCAAGCATGTCACCCACTAGCACTACGTGTCCTACTGTCTACTGTCTATTGTCTACTGTCTAGAGTGTAGTGTCTGGTGTCTAGTGTAGAGACGTGCAGTAGACTTTGTACATGCACTACTCAAGCATGTCACCCACTAGCACTACGTGTCCTACTGTCTACTGTCTATTGTCTACTGTCTAGAGTGTAGTGTCTGGTGTCTAGTGTAGAGACGTGCAGTAGACTTTGTACATGCACCACTCGAGCACGTCACCCACTAGCACTACGTGTCCTACTGTCTACTGTCTAGTGTCTACTGTCTAGAGTGTAGTGTCTGGTGTCTAGTGGAGAGACGTGCAGTACTTTGTACATGCACCACTCGAGCACGTCACCCTACTTCACGCTATGATTAAAACATTGTGATGATTCCATACATACAAAGATGTGTTGGATAACACCGCGGGCAAAGATAACTGACGAACACTATTGGTTGTTGATTTAAATTTGTAATAATGTTACTGCCGTTGAAATCACGCACACAAGACAATTTTGTCTTTACATTAGAATTGTGAAACAATTCGAATATTCTACATGAGTCGTGATTGAAAGTATAAGGTACGCAGTGAATGGAAAAGGGATAATTCGATAGGCAATGTAGCATTGTAAAAATTAAACCAAATGTCAAAATCTGAAATAAAAATTTTAAAAACAATTAATAATTGTTTTTAAAAAATCAAAAAAGTTTAAAATCAGTGATTAAACAATTTAAAATTGCTCTTCGTGACAGTAACCTCATATTAAGCCAATACTATATTTCACAATTTACTTATGGTTGATGTATGGACACTCCAATCTCTGGCATTTCCAGAAAAACTCAGAGGCTGGGGCAGTCTTTCCTTGAAGCGTTGGTGATTCTACAGTACTATAAAATATCCCTCTGGAGTAGACACGAACAGTGTTTCTATGAAACACAGTGTAAGGTCTATGAAAAGGTGTTAGTCTAACACTTTTCCATAAACCTTATTTGTATAAGTGGTAACACTAGTTCAAACAGAATACAATGTGTTAAAGGGGAAACAAAGTGAGAAGAGCTTTATGAACGAGATATTTCGAAACAAATTAGTTGTACCATAAAATTATAAATTATCGTAACAGTCACTATATCATGTCTTCAATGACTGACCCAGTGAAAAGAAAGTGAGAACCTGATTAATTAGAGTATGATGAAACAAAACAGTGATCCACACATAGGAGAACTAGCGCAAAACTTTACATAATGATATGGGAACCGGATATATTGCATGCTAATTACGTATTTTACAAGTCACGATACAGTTACTCCAAATCATGTTAGTTCATTTTTTAAACTCATGTACTGTAAATTCATGTTTTAATAAAAACAAACTTGTAAAAAACTAAACCAGTGCCCAGCTAGCACCAGCTGCAGTAGAATTAGCCAAGCAACGTTTTACAGTTAATTGTTGCAAACAAATTCTGGTGTTTAGGGAGTCTTGTGAATATTACACCAAAGGGAATAATTTGTGAAAGAGAAGAGACAAAGGCAAAAGTCCCCTCCAACATTGTCCCCACGAGACGCACACACTGGAGACACTGTGCACTAGTACACCTCTTGTATGATGGCGACATTGTCCCCACGAGACGCACACAATGGAGACACTGTGCACAAGTACACCTCTTGTATGATGACGACATTGTCCCCACGAGACGCACACAATGGAGACACTGTGCACAAGTACACTTCTTGTATGATGGCGACATTGTCCCCACGAGACGCACACAATGGAGACACTGTGCACAAGTACACCTCTTGTATGATGACGACATTGTCCCCACGAGACGCACACAATGGAGACACTGTGCACAAGTACACCTCTTGTATGATGGCGACATTGTCCCCACGAGACGCACACACTGGAGACACTGTGCACAAGTACACCTCTTGTATGATGGCGACATTGTCCCCACGAGACGCACACACTGGAGACACTGTGCACAAGTACACCTCTTGTATGATGACGACATTGTCCCCACGAGACGCACACAATGGAGACACTGTGCACAAGTACACCTCTTGTATGATGGCGACATTGTCCCCACGAGACGCACACACTGGAGACACTGTGCACAAGTACACCTCTTGTATGATGGCGACATTGTCCCCACGAGACGCACACACTGGAGACACTGTGCACAAGTACACCTCTTGTATGATGGTGACATTGTCCTCACGAGACGCACACACTGGAGACACTGTGCACAAGTACACCTCTTGTATGATGGCGACATTGTCCCCACGAGACTCACACACTGGAGACACTGTGCACAAGTACACCTCTTGTATGATGACGACATTGTCCCCACGAGACGCACACACTGGAGACACTGAGCACAAGTACACCTCTTGTATGATGGCGACATTGTCCCCACGAGACGCACACACTGGAGACACTGTGCACAAGTACACCTCTTGTATGATAGCGACATTGTCCCCACGAGACTCACACACTGGAGACACTGAGCACAAGTACACATCAATGTATGATGACAATGTATGACAATGTACGATGGTGACATTCTCCCCACGAGACGCACACACTGGAGACACTGAGCACAAGTACACCTCTTGTATGATGGCGACATTGTCCCCACGAGACGCACACACTGGAGACACTGAGCACAAGTACACCTCTTGTATGATGGCGACATTGTCCCCACGAGACGCACACACTGGAGACACTGAGCACAAGTACACCTCTTGTATGATGGTGACATTGTCCCCACGAGACGCACACACTGGAGACACTGTGCACAAGTACACCTCTTGTATGATGGCGACATTGTCCCCACGAGACGCACACACTGGAGACACTGAGCACAAGTACACCTCTTGTATGATGGCGACATTGTCCCCACGAGACGCACACACTGGAGACACTGAGCACAAGTACACATCAATGTATGATGACAATGTATGACAATGTATGATGGTGACATTGTCCCCACGAGACGCACACACTGGAGACACTGAGCACAAGTACACATCAATGTATGATGACAATGTATGACAATGTACGATGGTGACATTCTCCCCACGAGACGCACACACTGGAGACACTGAGCACAAGTACACATCAATGTATGATGACAATGTATGACAATGTACGATGGCGACATTGTCCCCACGAGACGCACACACTGGAGACACTGTGCACAAGTACACATCAATGTATGATGACAATGTATGACAATGTACGATGGTGACATTGTCCCCACGAGACGCACACACTGGAGAAACTGAGCACAAGTACACATCAATGTATGATGACAATGTATGACAATGTATGATGGTGACATTGTCCCCACGAGACGCACACACTGGAGACACTGAGCACAAGTACACATCAATGTATGATGACAATGTATGACAATGTACGATGGTGACATTCTCCCCACGAGACGCACACACTGGAGACACTGAGCACAAGTACACATCAATGTATGATGACAATGTATGACAATGTACGATGGCGACATTGTCCCCACGAGACGCACACACTGGAGACACTGTGCACAAGTACACATCAATGTATGATGACAATGTATGACAATGTACGATGGTGACATTGTCCCCACGAGACGCACACACTGGAGAAACTGAGCACAAGTACACATCAATGTATGATGACAATGTATGACAATGTATGATGGTGACATTGTCCCCACGAGACGCACACACTGGAGACACTGAGCACAAGTACACATCAATGAATGATGACAATGTATGACAATGTATGATGGTGACATTGTCCCCACGAGACGCACACACTGGAGACACTGTGCACAAGTACACCTCTTGTATGATGACGACATTGTCCCCACGAGACGCACACACTGGAGACACTGAGCACAAGTACACATCAATGTATGATGACAATGTATGACAATGTATGATGGTGACATTGTCCCCACGAGACGCACACACTGGAGACACTGTGCACAAGTACACCTCTTGTATGATGGCGACATTGTCCCCACGAGACGCACACACTGGAGACACTGAGCACAAGTACACATCAATGTATGATGACAATGTATGACAATGTATGATGGTGACATTGCACCAACTGTACTCCAAGTACCAGCGACACAATCCGACACGAAAATAGCATTTTCTTTTGAATCCAAAGATGAACACTATTATATTATACAAGTGCACCTGTTGCTCGAATTCGAGTAATTGCAAAATATTACAGGCGTTATTTCCAAACAAATAACAGTCATAATTTCCTATGACTTATAGGCGATGACTTATAATGACTTAAAAAGGTAACAATCACTCCACTCCGGTTATCGAAACTGAAAACTAATTCATTCTCAAACTTGTGTGTATCATGTGTTTACTATTAACGGCTGTTTTATTATGCAAATTAATACAAACTAGAATACGTCCAGTGGTAGAATACTCGACCAAAAATATGTAGGCCTTCACGTATTAGCCTATATATAAGGATTATATACGTTTTGTCCTGTTATTCATTTAATCATCTTAATTTTTGTTAGTTCAGTTTAATGAGTACTACAACACAATGTACGTTGACGTATAGTTTTTTCTACAGCCCACAATCAATCAGAAGCATATATCCAGGTACAGTATGACAATCCCCCTTTTCATACACAGCATTAATTTAAAGCTGAAAACTAGTTTCGGGTTGTGAATATGGGTGTATCCTTATTTTATGTTTACGTTGTTAATGTTTTATGTTTTTATATGATAAATATCAGCGACTCTACAACGAAGAATAATATTATCAATAATATAATCAATTCTGATATTTTGGATACATGAGTGCGTCTGAAAATAAGAACTATTTCAAAATAAACTTACCCTCTTACCCCAGATTTAATCCTGAAGAGATACGAGAACCTTATTGAAAATCACTTTGTACATAATCACTTTTATGCTGTACATTTATTTCATAATGTTTACGCAACGTAAAAGACCTTCACCTGAACTTTGTGAATGAAAATGTATTCATGGATAGGGTTAACATAATTTAATTTACTCACTAAAAAAAGATTTTAGTAAAAAAGTAATACATTTGGCAAATCGAGTTGTTCCTTGCATTTCATCACGACTGAACTGGCTAGAGGGGTTCAGCTAAAACACCGACCCCGAGGTATTTCCAGAAACAAAGAAACTAAGTAAAAACAATCCCCAGTCGTATCTTTTGTTTTCATGTTTGAATAAACCTGTTTATTTTCCAGTTTCAGTTACTAAATATAAATAAGGTGGCCGAGCTATTGGAGTTTAGGTTATTTAGATCTGTTTCATAATCCCTCTAAACATTTACACTTCGGACTTTTATAACTGATAAAACAAAATACTCTAGGTTTATGTACGAAATATATTTGTACTACTTTAGGGAAATTTACGTATTAATAGAGGTTGAGTTGATTAAATTTAAATTATTTATTTACGTAAAAATAAACCTTAGTACACAGGACATGTTTTGATATTATAGAGATGTATGCCTACAACATCATGCGGTACTCTTAGAAGCAAAATGTGTTGTTTGGCGATTTCACTACAATGGATGAGTCGGATCCGTAAGATCCAATGCTGCTGTGAATAGCATTACAATACTGACATTAAAGAAATTAATAAAAAACAATAAACATAAAAGTGCTACTAGTAAAAATCATTACCACTAGAAAAAATGACCTGCAAGGATTTAATTTATGTTCTCTCTTACTCTCAATAAGTTTTGAATTCTACCAAAACTGTTGTACAAATAGTTCTTGTATTTAGCACGGAGTAATCTTACATCTGAATGGTTATATTTCATATTGCTTTTTAGCACTGCTTTATTTATTTGACGATTTACAAAGGCTCAATCACTGTAAAGTTGGATTTATATTGTCAAAACGAGGAATACACTAACTAGACCAAATAAAACATTATACATTTAAATCATACTAGCTGTTGCCCGTCGGCTTCGCCCGACATACTTTTGACTTTTGTTATGAACCGGCTGAAGTTGTGACTTCACTACGGGCTAACATGACCTTTTACATTATTATTCCGAAAAGTATTTATAGCCTAATCACGGAAGCTAATTAGACATATGGGACTACTGAAGTAGAACTAAGGGTGTTATTCGGTCTAGTTGATGTACCCATCAGGGGAAAAATAATAGTGCTGCAATCTGTTGGTAAACTTTGTAACTTGTTAATGCTGTTTTACATCATAGAACTTAACTCGTATAACACGTACAAACTGTCACGCACACGAACCACAGAGTGACAGTACACACATATACATTGTGTGACGAGACATCACAATATACACAAAACCCTACAGAGCTACACATTGTAACACCCCCCCCCCCCCAAGACTTAATTAAATGTGCACAAAGTAAAAATATTCCACAATTGAATTATTTTTTTGTAAATACAAATCTAACAATTTGCGACATTCTTATCTGATGATGGAGAGTGTTGTTTATTTGAAACGGCTGTTAATAATATTCTTTGATTATTTTTAAATATTCTTTCGAAATCCCTGACATGGTTACCTTTAAGTTATCAAGAAATTATAAAACCTATTCCTTGAAATTCTACATGTATGTACTAAGTTTCGTGGCCATCGGTCCAGCGTGTCTAACTTTATCACTGCCAAATATATATACAAACATCCTCTTTTATACTTATAAGAAGATAATGGTGATAATAATTAAATGTATATGATAAGGGCTTGAAAAATGGCTAAAGTAAAACAGGCCATTGAAACAGTACATTGAATGTAAAAGATATATTACGTTAATGGCGTTGGAAATGACTTGATTTTGCCTACATACTGTAAATCTAGGTCCATCCAAGAGTCCAATTGCACAACGGCTACTGTTTTATGGGAGTAAAAGCACAAGTTGAAACAATGTTACATGCAATTTAGCACTCGCTGGGTGCATTTATCATCCTGAAAATGTATTTTAGAACAGTTAAAAAAGGATTCTTCCGCCAGAGCAATTTGCGATACCGATTCTGGGCAACACTGTATATAGATGCAAATCAACCGAGCGGACGCAGCCATATCTTGATCATGCTCTGTGCATTTGGAATTGACAGAGGAACGTTATACGTTGGAAATTATTAAACGTGACATTAGAAGTGTAAACAAAAGTGTGCAAAAATGTTCAATCAGTAGCAACATGCAAATGGCACATTTTAGTCCACGTACTCAATACTAGAATGAAACTAAACAATTTTCAATGTATGGTTACTCTTTTATAGTAAGTCGTTCTACTAAAATTAATTAATTATATGTTTCAAACATATTGGCTTGAAAGGGAAACTGAGGAGACCACCATGACTAGACCACAACAAGAAGTCCGCAGACCTTCCAACCGCATAGTTAGTTAGTCTCATTGGTTAAATATTCTGTCAGGTCTGAGTTGATTGTGCTAAAAATAACTTAATTCTTAAATCACACATAAATCCTTGTTTTAACCCGTTCTCAGGATAGTTTTGGCAATTGTTTAGTAAAATTAAGCTTATTATACGCTTTTATACAACTTGTTTCAAACTCACCTCTGTGGTTATACTACATTTCTAAGACAATTGCATACAGTGTGGTAGAAAAGTCCCGGAACGGTATCTAAATATATAATACCCCCGCCGCAGCAAACCTGCAGACTAAGCGAATTTCCATTTGACTGATTGGATTTACACTGAACTGTCTACTTAAAAATATAGCATTTATTCCCGATTTAAATAGAATTAGTTTAACAAGTACTTAGGTTTGCTGCATCAGGGAGGGTAAAACCGTTTTTTTTTTTTGTAAAATGTTAATAGTTAGTAAGAAATAAAAACATATTTTCCAAATTTGATCAAACAGATGTTCATAAACAAGCAAACTACAACAGTTTACTTATTCTCCATAAGAATAACATGGGAATTTTAAATTTACAATTTTTTAGAATTTTCTCCGTAACCATTAGGCGCATAATAACGCTTCAATATACTAAATTATTTGTTTTTTTAAGCTCTACAAAATGGTTTGGAAATAAATTGCTAAATTTTGTGTTTTTTGGGTCAAAAATGGGAAAACCCTATTTTTACCCCATAAAACCCCCCGTAAACACCCGTTCCCATGGTCCGATCATGCTGGATCGCGAACTCGTTCGAATAAACGTAGGTTTACACGTTTGTACCAAATTTCATCAAAATCGGATCATTTTTGCTCGAGTTATCGTGCTGACGGACATATATATATATATATATATATATATATATATATATATATATATATATATGAATTTGAACGGATGGTGTTTTTGGCCTCTAGGGACCTCAAAACGAAAAAAAAATCGGTCCCGCGTCCAGGTCTTACCATGAGTACTACGGTAATAGCTTATTCCCTATATGGGAAATTCGCTAAAAGGCAAAGCCCTCACTGACACACTCACTCACTCACTCACTCACTCATCACTAATTCTCCCACTTCCCAATTACCTAGGAGGCTGAAATTTGGTACACCGATTCTTTAGGCATTAAATAGGAAAACTAAGTTGTTTTTATTCTGATCGGACTCTCGGGCTCCGCCCCAGTGGCTCTGGAGTTTCCCATGTTAACCTTATGATTTTTCATATTTAAAAGGAATTAATGAATCTTATCAGCTGTTTCAATTAAACAAGTTGGTTCTGTTCTATGATGTTCAATAGCTTTAAAGTTACAAGGATTGCCAACAGGGTGCAGCACTATTATTATTTTTTTAATTTATGACAACAGCTAATTTGCAACCAAAAGGTGAGTGAGTGTAGCGAACGAGCTCCAACCTAAAGGTGAGTGAACGTAGCGAAAGAACTTCAACCAGGACGTGATTGAGCCATGCGAACGAGCTCATCTTGAAAATTAAGAAGTTAAACGGGGCAAAGCCCGCGGGTACAGCTAGTAATATATATTTTACCTATATAAATAAAGTGAAGACCTGGTATATCAATAATAGCCATAAATGTCTTCTCTTTTAAGCTACTATTACTTTTTTATCCCTTAAGGGGAATGGCCCACTAGGAGGAATGACCCAAAAAATTCTTAAATAGCAGCATAGGTCGAGTTTGGAATATAATTAAGGTCTTCGTTAGTAGAACACATTGCTGCAAACCCTAACTCAAACCGATGATTGAGTCAAAAATGGCATACGTTAAAATATTTCTTGAATCTGCCATTTTGAATCTTTGAGCGGGTCCCATTCTTGTTTAGAATTTTGAGTAGTTTCTTTTTGTAAAGGACGTATATTACGCTGAAATGCATGGTTTCTAAGATATTTAGTAAAAACCAAAAAAGTCATTATTCTAGTTTTTACCCCCTGCCTCCACAACAGACGCTCAAATAGGTGTAACTTTTTAACGAACATTTTGTGGATTGAGCTGAACAACTAGGAGTCAAAACTGTGCTTTCACTTTGTAAGGTCTAATTGCCCGTTATACATGAGTAAAAATGTTTGGGCTATAGACATCCCAAGAACAAAACAACCTGCGCAGAAACGAAAAGATCACGTGGTTCGCGCCGGTAGGTGTGGCGTGCCATTCAAACATGCGCGGCTCGAAATGGCCCAGGGTTCTTTTGTTTCTGATATGTTAAGCTTTCCCTTAAAAAAAGGACTCTTCCAAATATAAGAGCAGCTGGTGTTAAGAGCACCGTGAAACACGTTGATGATGCTGTATCAAAGCGCTGATTGATTCTTGACGAGAAGCCCCGCTTACTCACAATCCTCTATCAATCAGATTAAGAGTAGCTGGTGTTAAGAGCACCGTGAGACACGTTGATGATGCTGTATCAAAGCACTGATTGATTCTTGACGAGAAGCCCCGCTTACTCACAATCCTCTATCAATCAGATTAAGAGCAGCTGGTGTTGAGAGCACGGTGAGACACGTTGATGATGCTGTATCAATGCGCTGATTGATTCATGACAAGGAGACGCCCACAGACTCACAATCCTCTATCACTCAGATTAAGAGCAGCTGATGTTGAGAGCACCCCGAGACACGTTGATGTTGCTGTATCAATGCGCTGATTGATTCATGACAAGGAGAAGCCCCGCTTACTCACAATCCTCTATCACTCAAATTAAGAGCAGGTGATGTTGAGAGCACCCCGAGACACGTTGATGTTGCTGTATCAATGCGCTGATTGATTCATGACAAGGAGAAGCCCCGCAGACTCACAATCCTCTATCACTCAGATTAAGAGCAGCTGTTGTTGAGAGCACCCCGAGACACGTTGATGTTGCTGTATCAATGCGCTGATTGATTCATGACAAGGAGACGCCCGCAGACTCACAATCCTCTATCACTCAGATTAAGAGCAGCTGATGTTGAGAGCACCCCGAGACACGTTGATGTTGCTGTATCAATGCGCTGATTGATTCATGACAAGGAGAAGCCCCGCAGACTCACAATCCTCTATCACTCAGATTAAGAGCAGCTGTTGTTGAGAGCACCCCGAGACACGTTGATGTTGCTGTATCAATGCGCTGATTGATTCTAGACAAGGAGACGCCCGCAGACTCACAATCCTCTATCACTCAAATTAAGAGCAGGTGATGTTGAGAGCACCCCGAGACACGTTGATGTTGCTGTATCAATGCGCTGATTGATTCATGACAAGGAGACGCCCGCAGACTCACAATCCTCTATCACTCAGATTAAGAGCAGCTGATGTTGAGAGCACCCCGAGACACGTTGATGTTGCTGTATCAATGCGCTGATTGATTCATGACAAGGAGAAGCCCCGCAGACTCACAATCCTCTATCACTCAGATTAAGAGCAGCTGTTGTTGAGAGCACCCCGAGACACGTTGATGTTGCTGTATCAATGCGCTGATTGATTCTAGACAAGGAGACGCCCGCAGACTCACAATCCTCTATCACTCAGATTAAGAGCAGCTGATGTTGAGAGCACCCCGAGACACGTTGATGTAGCTGTATCAATGCGCTGATTGATTCATGACAAGGAGAAGCCCCGCAGACTCACAATCCTCTATCACTCAGATTAAGAGCAGCTGATGTTGAGAGCACCCCGAGACACGTTGATGTTGCTGTATCAATGCGCTGATTGATTCATGACAAGGAGAAGCCCCGCAGACTCACAATCCTCTATCACTCAGATTAAGAGCAGCTGATGTTGAGAGCACCCCGAGACACGTTGATGTTGCTGTATCAATGCGCTGATTGATTCATGACAAGGAGACGCCCGCAGACTCACAATCCTCTATCACTCAGATTAAGAGCAGCTGATGTTGAGAGCACCCCGAGACACGTTGATGTTGCTGTATCAATGCGCTGATTGATTCATGACAAGGAGAAACCCCGCAGACTCACAATCCTCTATCACTCAGATTAAGAGCAGCTGGTGTTAAGAGCACGGTGAGACACGTTGATGTTGCTGTATCAATGCGCTGATTGATTCATGACAAGGAGAAGCCCCGCAGACTCACAATCCTCTATCACTCAGATTAAGATCAGCTGATGTTGAGAGCACCCCGAGACACGTTGATGTTGCTGTATCAATGCGCTGATTGATTCATGACAAGGAGACGCCCGCAGACTCACAATCCTCTATCACTCAGATTAAGAGCAGCTGATGTTGAGAGCACCCCGAGACACGTTGATGTTGCTGTATCAATGCGCTGATTGATTCATGACAAGGAGAAGCCCCGCAGACTCACAATCCTCTATCACTCAGATTAAGAGCAGCTGATGTTGAGAGCACCCCGAGACACGTTGATGTTGCTGTATCAATGCGCTGATTGATTCATGACAAGGAGAAGCCCCGGAGACCCACAATCCTCTATCACTCAGATTAAGAGCAGCTGTTGTTGAGAGCACCCCGAGACACGTTGATGTTGCTGTATCAATGCGCTGATTGATTCATGACAAGGAGAAGCCCCGCAGACTCACAATCCTCTATCACTCAGATTAAGATCAGCTGATGTTGAGAGCACCCCGAGACACGTTGATGTTGCTGTATCAATGCGCTGATTGATTCATGACAAGGAGACGCCCGCAGACTCACAATCCTCTATCACTCAGATTAAGAGCAGCTGATGTTGAGAGCACCCCGAGACACGTTGATGTTGCTGTATCAATGCGCTGATTGATTCATGACAAGGAGAAGCCCCGCAGACTCACAATCCTCTATCACTCAGATTAAGAGCAGCTGATGTTGAGAGCACCCCGAGACACGTTGATGTTGCTGTATCAATGCGCTGATTGATTCATGACAAGGAGAAGCCCCGGAGACCCACAATCCTCTATCACTCAGATTAAGAGCAGCTGTTGTTGAGAGCACCCCGAGACACGTTGATGTTGCTGTATCAATGCGCTGATTGATTCATGACAAGGAGACGCCCGCAGACTCACAATCCTCTATCACTCAGATTAAGAGCAGCTGATGTTGAGAGCACCCCGAGACACGTTGATGTTGCTGTATCAATGCGCTGATTGATTCATGACAAGGAGAAGCCCTGTAGATTCTCAATCCTCAGATTACTCTTTACAGATTAGAAAGGAAACTGTTGTTGAAAAAGACTACTGGTACGTTGTTTAGCAACCGAGCTTCTGTAAGTTTTATAAAACATTTTGCAAATCAAAATTCCAAATATTAACGTTAATTTACCTTTTAAGTTAACAGCAAAAAACATAAAACAGTAAAATTAAAGTTAATTTAGCACAAAAGATCCATTAGGCCTATATGCAATTTTCAAAATATCCGAAAGCAGTATCAAACCAATTCCGCCGAACGACCCTAAATAATCAATGATCCGTAGTTTTGTTGTTGTTGTTTTTTTGTTGTTGTTGTTTCTTTTCCTAAGACGTTAGGCACGATCCTGGGATTGTTTTTCACATTACTTTAGGCTAGACCTAGGGTCAGTCACTTAGATCACCAATATCACTTAGATAAAATTCATTGGTGATTTGGCGGGATTTGAACCTGGACCTCAATGATCCGTAGTACGAGCACGAGCAATATTAAATCTATGACTGTGCACTTTACAATATAAACCGTCTGTTTTATGCTTAGGGAGTCTGTTAAACTATAAATTGCTCAATAATTAAGTAAATATTTAAATGTAATATCACCCTTCTGTAGAGCAAATACACTTTTTTCTTACATCGTTAATGAAGACAAAGTTAATGTCAATTTGATTGAAATAAATGCACAGTTTAATTTTAATATATGTTAAACTAACACACAGAGTGTTTCTTACATCGAAAAAGGTAAAATAAATCACACCCAATGTAAATATATTCTAATAATATATTGTAACACATTATAAGAACGATATTCAATTTCAAATTAATATATAAAACTGTTAAAACAGTAATCAATGCCCTCTAATACACATGTAATGCTGCTGATAAATTTATTTCACTTTACAGTTAAAATTACCGTCATAAATATAATAAACTAGCACACTCTGGGGGGGTGAAACTTGAGAGGAAAACAATTAATTTGAGTGCTGCGAATGGAGCCATCAACAGTGGAGTATTTAAAACCATCATCGATTCATACAGTAATGTTTTATTATTTACCTACGACCGTTTTTTAAAGTAGCCATTTCAGTTCAGTTCTTAGAATTGAAAAGTTTCACTTAACAGCTGTTTACTTTCATAACAGCATAGTTTCATTTCATAACAGCATAGTTTTTCTCATAACAACACTGGTAACGGACCAATGAGGTTTAAGGATTGAGAGAAAAGAAGTAAAATTGTAATGCTTCAAACGCCAACTAATCAGCTGATCAGGTGATCAGTTGACAATTTTAATTGTTCATCCGTCTTGTTCCTGTTGATACTCGCGTATTCTTAACCTATGTTGGTGGAAGTTAAAGGAAGGTGGATTAAACTGATTTAAAAATGTCAGTTAGTGAAAGTGAAGTTGACGAGATGGAAATGAGAGCACAAAATGTACGTGATAATCTTTTGCCACCAAAATCGAAACAAAGGTATGGAATTACATACCAGACATTTTCATTAAATGGACGAAACAAAAAGAGGTTAAATTGATAAATGAAAATGCGCTTCTGGTTTATTTTGAAAACCTCTTAACAACTTTTCGCCCAACTCGTTGTGGACCACATATTATCTAACTGCAAATTAACTGTTTCACTACATTATTCAGTTGTAAAGAAAATGCAATATTTCCCTAATTGTACCTGATACAGTCTTTATGGTAAAAATGCTGCTAGCAGAGCATATACTGTACCCTGAAAAAAGTAACGTATTACGGTATTACTTAGCGAAGTTTTACAAACACGTAATTACATGAAATCAGTTGATTATACAATAAGTCGTTGCATTACTTTCAGTGGCAATGACAATAAACGAAAACATAACCTCTCTAAGAAGTTATGAGAAGTGATTGTTAGTAATTAAAAACCAGATTGTTAGTAATTAAAAAACGGTCGTAGGTAAAGTAGTGTACGCAACTCGCGTCAATAGTCTTTACGACACTCGTAGAAGTTTTTAAATTAAATTTTCTAAATTTTAAATTTTCTACTCGTGTCGTAAAGACTAACTTAACGCAATCGTTGCGTAAACTACTATTACCTGTTCACAATAACTTGCAGTTGCTGCAATGTATCATGTATCATGTCAACTCGGTGGCCGTCCTAATGTTTTAAATCCTCAACGATGTTGTAGAATGTAGTTGTGTAACTGTAAACATTGTGTTTCATAGATAGTTTTAGTACATTTAGATCTGTAATAAGGTCGGTGCGATAAAATATACTTAAAAGTAATCGGTAGGATCTAGCAGTCTGCCGCATAAATTAAGGTGCTTTACTGCAAAATACTTACTGTGTTTAAATAGATAATTAAACGTTACAAAACACAATACCTAACCGAAACACGTTATCTATTACTTGATGCAGGATAAATCAGCGAAATTGAATACAATGCCAGCTTATGTTGTCATTGTTAATTAATTATAGGCCTACTCAATTAATAAAAATACCGCAAACCATTTCTAGCGCAAAATTGCGTTTTTAATTGAAGAATATAGAAAAATTGATTTTTTTTATTAAAGGCATTTTGTTCATGCGCTGTGCAATATGTTGTGCAAGACCGATTACCCTTCTTCGTCTAAATGTAATACGCGAATTGTTTTTGTTCCACACTCACAACATTTACCCGATGCACTGTAAGCAATTTGTTTCAGTACTCACAATGGTCATACTTAGACTAGAGCTGTTATGAAGATTCATCCTGGCTTGTCGTAAATCGGATGAAAGTTGAAGAAAGTGATATTGTTAACCTCAAACTTGTCTGTAGTATCTGTAATGATGATAATCATATGGAAAATGCTTGAGACGACAGCATGCCGCGGGGCGCTTCAGGGACTGTTTATAACGGTAAACTCGCTCTCATCTAATCTATTGCGAAGAATAGTTATTTGTGCAACTAGTGAGAAAAGTGAGCAATTGACTCACTCGAGAGAAATCCTTACTCACGAGCCGTAGGCGAGTGAGGAATGGTTTCTCGAGTGAGGCAATTGTACTTTGAACTCGAGTTGCACATTATACTTTTCCTACAGTTACCATAAAATAAATAAATTGGTGAAGAAACATAACCTATTTTTACACAGAAGTGAACTTTTAATATAACATTTAATGTGAAGTGACAAATGCAACAGTACAACAGCTGACCAGCTGATTTACAGCCAGTGCTGCCAACGTATTTCGCGCGCATACGACGTTGCCTGCATGTTACGCGCTCACTATTTCGTGCCTTCACGTTGAAAATCTGGAGTGAGACAAAGTAATTAGAGTGAGACAATGTTAACATTGTCTCATTGATGAGCGAATTGGCCACTTTGCTTTCTCAAATCAGTGAGAGAACATGTACATTGTTAGGTAACTGTAGGAAAAACTCATTTTCAGTATTAATCAGGCTTTTTTATCTTAATTAATTGACTGAACCTGTGTCTTCTATCTAAACAACCTATTTTGTTTCTACATCCCCCAGCATATTAAACTACTATGACATTTGTCATTGGGCTATTCATTAATGATGCTATCTATCAAAATGTTGACGTTAGATGATAATACACCAGGGTTAGGACCGTTTCCAGGGTGACGACAACACACAAAATAAAACACATCATTGTCCTTGTAAGTTGATAAAGTTAATTTATTTGAAAATGAAATTGGATTTATGAGGGGAATTAAATCCGATGCCTCATACATGAATTTTTAACCTCAATATTGTTAAAGACTCTGTTCTCCTTACAAATTCATTATTACTCTATTTCCAACATATACTGAACGGTATGGGAATATGTCTTACAATGTAATGGCTCTTCATCCAAATAATCTACAATTAAGAGATTTCTATTCGTCAATTTCCAGATAATCAATGTACTGATATTATAATAAAGAGTGAGTACAGTATCTAACTTTTATCGCAAAATTACAACTGTTGAAAAACTAAAGATAATAAAACTTTATTGCCAGAGTAGTTATAACGGTATTGTATATTGTAATACACTAAGGATGTATATCTTTGAAGTATGCAGGAAGTAGGTGGAATATAACGTACGGTAGTGTGGTGTGGTGTATGATGTATTGAGTGTTGGGGTGTAGTGGTGTAGTTCAATTACACTTGTTTGGTGAGACGTATTGTAAGTACAGGTTGTACTGTAGTATATTGATATGCATTGCACTGTATAATATTGAAATTGTATTGTATTGGAGTATGGTGTAGTGCGTGTGAGGGTGAGGCCACGGCGACGAGACCCGTTCGACCAGTTACGACACCGCTAATCAGTTTACGAAATAGACAAGATTAACATTATTGCGTTCCAGGCTCTAGCTCATTTCTTAAACGCGATAGACTAAAACCAACCTAAACACATTCACTGGTTTAGCAGTTAAAATAACTTGTAACATTTTCATTCCAATGAAGTCTCAATTCATAGGACCGATTCAAAGTTTCTTTCGAATTTAAACTTCAATTTCACCGTACTTTGTAAATATGCTCAATAGTAATATAACAGTTATGATTTGTATAGCTGTTATCCATGTTGTATCTATATACTCGTATTTTCATGCCTTTCTGTGTAAGCCAATCCCAACGACACCTTAAACTATCAAACACCGATTTGTTACTGATTGGTGTCGTCAAGATCGCGTAGGCCTATTGTCAGAGTAACGACGAAGGTTGCCACAAAAATACATTCCCAAATATTGACCTGTCAAAATCAGACCAAATCCAACTGGTTATTAGGTGAATGGTGAATGCTAGACATGAGGAACATTATATGTGTCACTTCAAAGCGATTTCCGAATCCAACAGAAGGTTCTTCACTTTTCAGTGTAGTTTAAACTTGAAGTGCATCGTGCTTTCCAACTCCAAAGTTTAGTGAATTTGACTGTTTCTCACGTTACATTGTATCCAAACTCATTATTAAAATATCTCATTATGATCATCATGTCTAGATTGTCATTATACTATAATAATATCCCCATGGGAAGGTCATTTACTCATATAGGTAACTTGGTGGGACTTTTCAAGAACACCTTTCTATTCATTCAGCTTAGTGAAAACACAATAGAGCCTTTGAATGTTATTATTAAACTATCGAAAAGGGTTGTACATGTTTACTAGCGCTACTCAGCAACAAAAACCATTTAATTTATCTCTAAAAGAAATTTCACAAAGTGCACCGGTAACTTACCCAGTCCAGAGCCACTGGGGCGGAGCCTGAAAGGAGTTTTGAGATAACAATATAATCGGGGATGTGAGCTATCAATCACCCCAAATTTCAGCCCAATCCGACCAGTTTTTTTCGCGTTTACTTGTCACAAACATCCACACATACATCCAAACTTTCTCATTTATAATATTAGTAGGATAATAACTCCAAGTAAAACTTATAAACCTAACTGGTATAGTGTTTCACTTTCCATTAACCCAATTACTGCTGTGGGTTAGGTAGTTATATTCGAAGGAAGGAGAAGTGATAAAGCAGATATATGTAATTAATACCAGCTAGTCACGTATAAATCCCCCTTAGCTGACCCCCCCCCCCCCTCACGGCCAACCCCCCTGGTGTTCCGGAACTTTCGTTATTAATGGAGAATCCTTCCTGACTATGGATCACTCGCTCGACTACTAAAAATGTACTCAGTGCAATAGAACAAGATTTATTCAAAAAAGTTACACAACGAATACTCAAAAGTTAAAATAGTATTTATTATTTTGTCAAATATCAACTTTTAAATTTAATCCTTATCCATATCTCTTTTAGTTTTCGAGCTATTAACTAAAACATGTTTTCCTCATAACGCATGTTAATTGTTTGCAGTGTCGTTCGCATCTCTAGACTACATAATTGTGACACATTTAAGTTTAACAACAGACATGGGTTTTATAAGAAACAACGCCCACGAGTTGTTTCTCTCGCCGGTTTGTTTCTTTAGAACTTTTTTCAGTGACGAATTAATATCATTTCTACAAAGTTCCAAGTGGATTAATCATTGATCACGAATCAAAATATATAAAATATTCATAGTGTATGATGTTTTTTCTGAATCACTGTGATAAAATAAAATAAGTGACCCAATATTTTTAGCTGTGTGCCCGTTCTACGTACGGGGATCTTATAGTTGTCAGTTGAATGTGACAAAAATCACACAATGTTGGGTTTTTGAACATTTGTAATATTATTTCTTAAGTAGGTATGCCATGTATTCTATGGAAAAGTACTGGTATCAAGGATCGTCGTCGAAAAGGTTGTTAGATGAATAAATAGGTAGGCGTACACGTACCCAAGATATGGGCTATGGGCCTATTTGCTGTATGGTCCAGCGATTGCATTACACGGTGAGTAGAAACAGAAAGTGACACATTGGAAAAGCGAGTTTAGCATCATCCGTAAACCTCTGTTACAATCACCCACTGCAGTAGTGATTTTTTTACTTTACTCTTTACACAATCGCCATTGAAGCACCATCAATGGTGGAAACCTTGGTTGTAAGCTATTGGCGACGTTCATTAAGTGTCCCAGCCATATACAACACTGATTCAAGGTCTTCTTTCTGGTTATCGTTATCAAAACTCAAGAACAATTTTATACACAAAGAATTTCTGGTTCCTGACCTGTATGGTTTTATTTACGGTTACTCTATAATATTACACTTGCGATTAATTAAATCCGTTATGTAAGAAAAACGTTTTTAATCTCACTTGGTTGGGATTTGCTTTCAAAACGTGATTCGAAATGGTTGCGGTATTTGTAAACAACATTTTTTATCTTGATCCGAACAGCTGTTCGTTATTTTATAGGCGATTATGAGATAAAAATTGAACGAAAATTTGACAAAAAACGCACAAAAATCCTAGGAAATAGGAACTTTCTTGCAGTTGATTTTACGTAGATCATTTAAACACGAGAAACACTTTTTGTTGATGTTAACTTTGGCCTTGACAACGATTGTTGTTATACATTTCTAGGTTTTAATTTTCATAATTTGTAACAGGAAAAGTATAGTTTGTATCAATACTAAATTTGAATGATAATTTTTTTTATTCTTACCCCATTTTGTGGAGCTTAAAAAAACTAATAATCCGGTACACTAAAGCGTTATAGTACTTCTTGTTCAAAGGGAAATCGTTTTAAAATGTGAATAAAAATTACCATGTTATTTTTATAGAGAATAAATCAACTGTTTTAATTTGCTTGTTATTAGATTCTGTTTTGATCAAAACTGTAATCGTTTAGTTCCATACTGGCTATAAACATGCCAATAAAGAACTCGCTTTATTAACCTTTCCTGTAACAGCTAATCTATGTACTCATCACATTTAATGTTATTTAAATAGGGAATATATCGGACGATTTCACTGAAATATTTTTGTGAAAATCTTACCAGTCAATTGGAAATTTGTTTAGTCTGCAGGTTTGCTGTGGTATAGTAATGTATATAGTTATATAGTGGTATAGTAATATAGTAATATATAATATCTATATGTATAATTCTGTAAGACCAAATTTTTACCAGAAAATTGTGGACGTCTGGTAAGTCGCAAAAAAGTGGTAGAGGTCTTACATTATAGGTCTTGACCCCAGGGACTCGGGAAAAATAGCAGAATTCCCATAAAGTTACCAGAAAACGAGATATAACGTAAAATATCCACCATAGGAAATGCATGGGGAATGAAAAACGTCTGCATTCTATCAGCTGTTACTTATTTATTTGCAATGTTTACATTTATTCTGAAAGTCAATGTTGGTAAATAATGTTTTAAAATGAATTGTGTTTAATTTTTTTTGTTTTCCGTTTTTATAATTAGTGAAGTAACTAGACAGGGCAGGGGAAGACCTGCAAGACGTGGAAGAGTGTCCAGGAATTCAACAGACTTAAGAAATGCAAAAGAGAATGTCATGTAGGGCCTAACTGTGAAAGAAATTCAGAAGCTGTTTTACAACCTGCCTTTAGAAGAGCGCTGGAAAATGAGTTGAGTGTTGTTTCTCACAATCTAGGTCCTCTTAAAGCACTTGCATGCATTGTGGCGCATTTCACTTCGCAGAGGAGGCCACAAATGGACATTTCAACGCATGTTGCCACAATGGACATGCCACAACCACAAGTAAATGACGAACTAAAAGAACTGTTTTTACATGATTCGAACTTCATAAAAAACACAACAGTGCATAGCTTTTGCGTCGCTTTTCGCTACACAAAAATAGATTCCGGGAAATGGGCCTTACTGTCTTAAAATTGAGGGACAAATTCGTAGATATATTTCTGACTTACTACCACGAAATGGGGAGTTGCCTTTATAATAATTAATAATATTTGTAACATTTACATTTGGTTCTCAAATTGGAAACTATAACAGAATTCGTAAGGTTACAAAACAAATCTTAACTAGACAGGGTATGGGAGGACCTGTAAGACGTGGAAGAGTATCCAGGAATTCAATTGACACAAGAAATGCTGAAAGAGAACGTCATGTCTTTTATATGTTATATAAAAGACATTCATATAACATCTATATGTACTTTTTGTACTAGTCGAAAGTAGTTATCACTTTTGAATGCCTAACTATGAAAGAAATCCACAAGCTGGTTTACAACCTGCCTTCAGAAGAACACTGGAAAATGAGTGTTGTTTCTCAAAATCTAGGTCCTCTTAAAAGCACTTGCATGCATTGTGGTGCATTTCACTTCGCAGAGGATGCCACAAATGGACTTTTCAACGCATGTTGTCACAATGGACTCATTAACATGTCACAACCACAAGTAAATGACGATCTAAATGAACTGTTTTTACATGATTCTAACTTCTTAGCAAACATAAGGCAATACAATAGTGCAATTGGATTTGGGTCGCTTTCCGCTACACAAAAATAGATTCTGCGAAATGGGCCTTAGTCGCCTTACTGTTTTAAAATTCAGGGACAAATTCATAGATATATTTTTGACTTACTACCGCGAAATGGGGGAGTTGCCTTCATATGGACAAGTTTATTGTGTCTAAATTAGGGGCTATGGCTCCTACAGGCCACTAGTATATAATATTACTATATTGAAATGCTGTTGTCATTAACATTTGGACTGATTAATCAACCATTAAAACACATTATCAGTAATAAAAAAATGATTTAAAATACAGATTTCAATGTTCTCCCCTCCATATCTCTATAAGTAATAATCCTAGCAAACAAAACTTGTAGATACTTAAACGAAGATCATTTGAACATATTGCACACTTTTTCCTAGAGGCCATAGTGTTTTAGTTGTTTTTACCTCTATTTGGTCTTTTATGTCTTAGTTGCCTGGACTAATGTAGTTAACTAGCAGAGTACCCGTCCTCCGTACGGGGTTGGCATAAGTATAAAATGCTTATTGCAGTTATACTCAAGCTTTGCGGTATTCTATAGTATTACACATCTACCATAGCCATAATGTTCTACCACTTCACCTAAACAATGGAGAAAAATAAATTTTTAAAAATTCGCAAAATATCACAAATTATCCCTGAAACTAAAAACATAAACATAACTGTAAACAATCCTACTTTGACAGTTAGTTCTCATTGCATATCACAGTTTTTTTTTTGCGGCTTAGTTCAAATTAGCAGTTTTCATAAATGCAAAATAAATATAATGCAGCACTCTGTTGGTAAGTCTTATAAGTTTTTAATGCTTTTGCATATTATTTTAGTTGAAAGAGCTGACTAAACTCTTTAATTCCCTTTATGAATATTCATAAGGTTAACATGGGGAACTACAGAGCCACTGGGGCGGAGCCCGAAAGGATTTTTGAGATAAGATTAGGGAATGTGAGCTATCATCATGCCAAATGTCAGCCCAATCCGTCCAGTAGTTAAAGCGTGATTGAACTTCAAACAAACAAACTTTCACATTTATAATATTAGTAAGATTATACCAGACTTACCATATACTGTACTGTTTGTATAACATTACAATGTTAAAGTAGGACAGTGAAGTGGATCATTTGTGGGACCCGGAACGACGATGCTTTGAGCTGAGAATCTACCACAACAATCGCATTAGAGGAATACTCCCTACTGTACTTCTCCTTGTCATTATTTAATCCAAGAGAAAATATCTAATGATGCCTTTTTTAGTTAGTACATGAACCATTATTCAATATTATCTGACGGTGAGCTCTTTAATACCCCGCTATCACATAATTGTACTTGGGAAAACCATTCTTCGAAAATTAAGATGAATATTTTTAGATAATATGTCATCGCGGTAAGTATAAAACCTTTAGACCCTAGCCACAATCTTAATAATAATAAATCTAAAATAGGTAGTTTAAGTGCTACAGCGTCAGGTATTCAGAATGGTTACGAGTTAAGAATAAAGGTAAAAGCCAAGCTGCATTTCTGAAAATTATGTAATTTAACTTTTTTAACTATGCATATGTATTACATAGGATAACTTATAATTATACTTAATACTTTCTTATTAAATGGCGACCATACAAAGTAGGTATTTTAAGCCAAGGAGATGAGTGTAGGTTGAGTGGCACGATCTTGTAGTCTTGTTAGTGACTAAGACCGACATATTCCTTAGACACAGCTGTTAATTAATAGCCCATACAGATAATGGCAACTAAGGGACCTACAGTTTATAGTGGACTACTACAGTACTAGGAGAAACCCGTCGAAATCGACGGTTAGGGGCCTCTTCGTTTGTATGGGCGTGCGGCTTCATTGGCAACAAATAATGCAAATGACATAGCAAAGTGGTATTTCCAAAAAGCAAAGAATACTGTAAATTGGCTGTTACGTAAATATTGACATTTAAATGCATTATTAATCAACGTATCTTTATAAAGGATGGTGTGATCTAGTTTAAAAGGAATATGGCCTTTCTGTCATGACAGTAACTGCTTAAATAGTATTTACTCTTTGTGCCATTTTACAGCCAAAATGTCATGTTATCTTCAATAATGTTACCAACCTAGTGGGCCACGGTCCGTAACATAGGGCACTGCAAATAATTTGTCAAAGATAGGTATCGGAACCATTCTAGGCAAGGTTTCTGTGTTTGGATGTTTTTTTTAGACACGATAAGAGCCAATGAACTTCTTCTACAGATAATTAATCTGTTGGGGAAATATAAGCCAAATTATAAATGTGAGTTTGAGCATTTTGTAACTGTATAAGTAAGTTACATAGTATGTTTAGGCTGCTGCTCAGTCCACTTAAGAATCTATTTTTTTAGAGATAAATTAAATGGTTTTTGTTGCTGAGTAGCGATAGTTAACATGCATAATCCTCTTAGTTAGTCTGATAACATTCAAAGGCTCTCTAAAAGTTGAAGTTCTTATTTGTATACATACCCTTATTATGTTTTTACTAAGCGGAATGAATACATCGAAGTAACCTCTCTGAAAAGTCTGCAGTAAATTGCAGTTTTCCAGTTTAATGACTTTTAAATCATGCACATATTTCTACATAAATATTGTAAAATGTTTTATCCAGTTGTTGTACACTAATATTAATTTAACAAAATATGGACACGGCTCATATGGACAACGTGTCCTTCTGCACTGGTATTATTTTGTATTGTATTACACAATCAAAGACTTTTCCAATGATTGAAAACATCTATGACAATAATCTCATGAACCTATGATGATCTGTCTAGAATAATTTGATAAAATATAGGCAAAAGTGGTAATAAAGGCAGACACCAACCCGTACAATTGACATAAGATAGGTCAATAAGAAATAATTGAAATAACTGATTTCGTAATGGACCGTTATATTGCAAAACATGGCATGATACAGAATAAAATCAATTTTAAAATCAGTATATTACATTGAAAAAAAATTCCTTTGGACAATTCAATAACTCCCAATATAGTCGGAGAAATATAGGATATGACCTTAAAAAAATTGCAAGAAAACGTTTTATGGTTTTATTTTGTAGAGTTGGGTTTGCAGAATGACATACTAACAGTTGCCAAAAATCGGTGCACGAGAAAACCACTAAAATCACAATTTAAAATGGCGGTTTTTTCCAACATTGGACAAACTAAAAAAACATATTTCACATGCACTTGTTATGCACATTTTTCGAGGTATTGACTTGGGACCACTGCCCGTAATTATTGGGTGGTTAGTACTTCATTTTGATAGGGAACATATTTTTGGCCCCCATCTTGGATCCGCCATATTGGACATAGATAATTTTTTTCAATGTAATGATAGTGTTGTGACACATCATTACCAACTACATTTTTACACTGATTTCAATGCCGGAATCCGTTTTTAAATATCTTTATTCATTTAGAAGATATATCCAAACGAAAACTCTCCACCTATAGTGAATCCGTGGATTAGTTTAAGTTGTAAATAGGTTTACCTGCTATAACAGTATAGTTTAAGTTAATAATAAGTTAAATGAATTAAGAGTTTGGGTTTTGTTAACTTTCTTTCTTTCAGTATTATTTACAATACAAATTATTTCCATAGAGACCAAAAATCAAAACATTAAGAACATCTCAGCTGTCTAAAGACATTGCTTTAGCACACTCCCACATCCTTAGTTATTCTGGGCCCCTTTTTCTTGACTGGGCGATAGAGTGTGTAGTGAAACTCGTCATTGGCTTTATATCTACATTTTCCAAAGTCTTGGTAACACGCTGGGACTAATTCTCTGAGTTGCATGATCCACAAGTTGATCTTGTCTCTTCTCAAACTGTCCATCTTCTTGTGAGTGGCTCTTATTCGTCTGTCGTCTAAAGGCCGACAATGAGAAGAGGAGGTAGCTCTGACAGATTCGATAGGGATTTTCTCATTTTGGGGATATATAAGTACAGTATTGCTTTGCTTCTGTGAGGAGCCTATCACAATCAGCTGACCATAGACAGAGTTGACTGAGATCATGGCTTGTTCTTTCAGTGAGACGTTGTTGTTTAAACCATTTGAAGTGATGATTTCTGGTACCTCATGTACTTCCTCTTCACCGGCTGATATCAGATTGAAAGTCTCACAATTTACAGAACTTATCTGTGTTGTTTCCTCGTTGTTATCTATCAATTCCTGACGAATAGAACTCGAACTTTCAAGAGGTAATGACATATCCTCAGCAATTGTCAGCGACTCGGCTTCAACTAGGTCATTGTCAAGTAATTTAAATCCTACATCTTTGTCATCACTAGTATTGAGGCTGTGATCGGAAATTGGTAAAATCCATATTGGAAGTTGAACGTAGTAATTTGGAACAGATGACGGCAAAGATGAACCAGGTACAGTTGTCTGTTGATGAGCAGTTCGGGACCTATCTAATATTACAGTACTGAGATTTGAGCTTCGACCTCGTCGTAGTCCATCAAGGTATTAGTAAGTTCATGCTCTGTGAAGATCTCACCTGTTGGTCCATAATCAGTTATAGGCTCGGAGTCCAGTCTATCTTGAATGTCCACCACGCTCTCCACAAAGCTAGTCAAAGTTTGTAATCTTGTTTCAAGTTGTAGCTCCGTGAATTCCGTGGTGTCCAATACTGTAGTTGTATCCTTTAGGTATATAAGTCTTCAGTTGCAGTAAGGCAGATTTCAATCGAAGGTCCCATCTTGAAGACATTTTTGGTTATTCTTGAAGGGGAAGTTCAAAGTTGTAAAAAGTTTGAGTAATGAAGTTAAGTTTAAAGAAAGTTTTTAAAAAGTTAAAGCAGGAAACCACGCTCTGCTACCATATTGTGAATCCGTGGATTAGTTTAAGTTGTAAATAGGTTAACCTGCTATAACAGTATAGTTTAAGTTAATAATAAGTTAAATGAATTAAGAGTTTGGGTTTTGTTAACTCTCTTTATTTCAGTATTATTTACAATACAAATTATTTCCATAGAAACCAAAAATCAAAACATTAAGAACATCTCAGCTGTCTAAAGACATTGCTTTAGCACACCACCAAACATTTCTAATGGACGTTTCGTAGTTTGATAATTTTTAAAACTATTTTTCTTATAACTCCAGTTCTTATTGAAGCTTGTAGTTCGTTCTAGGCTTAAAATATTCAGTAATGTAAGGGCTTTCATTTGAGCTCTTGATCATTAAAATCAGACGAGTTAAAGACCAGCTACGAACCTCAGAACAATATTAAATTTAACTTTTTAGAAATATATGTTTATTAAAAGATTTATAACTCGGGTTGTTAATACGTCACAAAGTTATTTCTGGTCTCAAATTACTCAGTAAATGTTTGGCTTTAATTTTATTGATCATTAAACAAAATCTGACAATTTTAAAATGAGTCATGGACCATAATTTAACATTAAAATGTATTTATATTGAAATTTGTCTTTAGTTAAAGACGTATATCCCCAATTCTAAATAACTCCCAAAACTCTTTATAGTCTTAAATAATTCGCCAAATTATTGACTTTTATTTTAGCTATGGATTACTTCCCGGGAGTTATTAGGGATTGGGATATATGTCCTTAACTAAAGACAAATTTCAAAATAAATACATTTTAATGTTAAATTAAGAACCATGACTCATTTTAAAATTGTCAGATTTTGTTTAGTGATTAATAAAATCAAAGCTAAACATTCACTGAGTAATTTGAGACCAGAAAGAACTTGGTGACGTATTAACAACCCGAGTTATAAATCTTTTAATACAAATATATTTCTAAAAAGTTAAAATTTAAAATTGTTCTGAGGTTCGTAGCTGGTCTTTAACTCGTCTGATTTTAATGATCAAGAGCTCAAATGAAAGCCCTTATATTACTGAATATTTTAAGCCTAGAACGAACTACAAGCGTCAATAATAACTGGAGATATAAGAAAAATAATTTTAAAACAATTATCAAACTACGAAACGTCCATAAGAAATGTATGGTGGAGAGTTTTCGTTTGGATATATCTTCTAAATGAATAAAGATATTTAAAAACGGATTTCGGCATTAAAATCAGTGTAAAAATGTAGTTGGTAATGATGTGTCACAACACTATCATTACATTGAAAAAAAATTATCTATGTCCAATATGGCGGATCCAAGATGGTGGCCAAAAACATGTTCCCTATCAAAATGAAGTACTAACCACCCAAAAAATACAGGCGGTGGTGTTGTTTAAAATACAATTTAAGAATTAACAGCTGTTTAATTCAAAAGTATTATCCACATGATCAAAATGTAAACAAATCTGTGGAGGGATCTCTAAGGGCTTATGGGGCAGAGCCCTAATGGGATTCACTTCGTTTTTTCTTTTGATAACTCATCTAGAGACCAAGACCTTTCTTTGGACACCTCTACCAAGTTTCTACGCCCAGCCTTTCTCTCAAATTAGTGGAGACAAAGTTTCCAATTAAATATTTGGATTCCCCCATGTTAATCTTATGGGAGAAAACCCAACTTTGATGGATGATCCTGCCCAAACTAATAAAGATTTCAAAAAATGAAAAACACTTTGCAAAACTACAGATCAGGGCCATTATATTGACCTTTTTAACCATTAAAATCGTTCCAAAAATGAGGGAGGAGTTCTGTTTACAAAAATCGGCTTAGCGTATTATATATATAGATATCGATTAATAGATACAGTATATCAAAACGTCATGAAATTGTGATATTCTACCTTATGATGTTGACACCCTCACCTGAAATATAAAAATCCACGGCAAGTTAAAGGATTGGTATACTAAGTTCACAGATTGCTTTATTGACGAATAATTTAAATACTTATTAAAACGTAAAATAAAAAAATAAGGACAGTCGGTTGGTCGCTCCTTCTCTGTACTGCTCGGGCAAGACGGTTGGTCTCCTTCTCTGTACTGCTCGGGCAAGTCGGTTGGACTCCTTCTCTGTACTGCTCGGGCAAGTCGGTTGGTCTCCTTCTATGTATTGCTCGGGCAAGTCGGTTGGTCTCCTTCTCTGTACTGCTCGGGCAAGTCGGTTGGTCTCCTTCTCTGTACTGCTCGGGCAAGTTGGTTGGTCGCTCCTTCTCTGTACTGCTCGGGCAAGTCGGTTGGTCTCCTTCTCTGTACTGCTCGGGCAAGTCGGTTGGTCGCTCCTTCTCTGTACTGCTCGGGCAAGACGGTTGGTCACTCCTTCTCTGTACTGCTCGGGCAAGTCGGTTGGTCGCTCCTTCTCTGTACTGCTCGGGCAAGTCGGTTGGTCGCTCCTTCTCTGTACTGCTCAGGCAAGTCGGTTGGTCGCTCCTTCTCTGTACTGCTCGGGCAAGTCGGTTGGTCGCTCCTTCTCTGTACTGCTCGGGCAAGTCGGTTGGTCGCTCCTTCTCTGTACTGCTCGGGCAAGTCGGTTGGTCGCTCCTTCTCTGTACTGCTCGGGCAAGACGGTTGGTCACTCCTTCTCTGTACTGCTCGGGCAAGTCGGTTGGTCGCTCCTTCTCTGTACTGCTCGGGCAAGACGGTTGGTCACTCCTTCTCTGTACTGCTCGGGCAAGACGGTTGGTCGCTCCTTCTCTGTACTGCTCGGGCAATTCGTTGGTCACTCCTTCTCTGTACTGCTCGGGCAAGACGGTTGGTCACTCCTTCTCTGTACTGCTCGGGCAAGACGGTTGGTCGCTCCTTCTCTGTACTGCTCGGGCAATTCGTTGGTCACTCCTTCTCTGTACTGCTCGGGCAAGACGGTTGGTCACTCCTTCTCTGTACTGCTCGGGCAAGACGGTTGGTCTCCTTCTCTGTACTGCTCGGGCAAGTCGGTTGGACTCCTTCTCTGTACTGCTCGGGCAAGTCGGTTGGTCTCCTTCTATGTATTGCTCGGGCAAGTCGGTTGGTCTCCTTCTCTGTACTGCTCGGGCAAGTCGGTTGGTCTCCTTCTCTGTACTGCTCGGGCAAGTCGGTTGGTCGCTCCTTCTCTGTACTGCTCGGGCAAGTCGGTTGGTCTCCTTCTATGTACTGCTCGGGCAAGTCGGTTGGTCACTCCTTCTCTGTACTGCTCGGGCAAGTCGGTTGGTCGCTCCTTCTCTGTACTGCTCGGGCAATTCGTTGGTCACTCCTTCTCTGTACTGCTCGGGCAAGTCGGTTGGTCGCTCCTTCTCTGTACTGCTCAGGCAAGTCGGTTGGTCTCCTTCTCTGTACTGCTCGGGCAAGTCGGTTGGTCTCCTTCTCTGTACTGCTCGGGCAAGACGGTTGGTCACTCCTTCTCTGTACTGCTCGGGCAAGTCGGTTGGTCACTCCTTCTCTGTACTGCTCGGGCAAGTCGGAGTTTAGTTGTCACAATAACCGTTTTGCAAGGTAAGCGACAGAGATTGGTTGTTCGTGTGAAAACTGCAAACTCAACACAACAATGCCTCGCCAGC
Source organism: Macrosteles quadrilineatus (assembly GCF_028750875.1). Lineage (NCBI taxonomy): Eukaryota > Metazoa > Arthropoda > Insecta > Hemiptera > Cicadellidae > Macrosteles > Macrosteles quadrilineatus. The sequence continues at coordinate 78,438,258 of NW_026542594.1, forward strand.
AGTTCTATCCATTCCGTTACGTCCAATGTCTGAGGTCAAGTTCAAATGATTTGCGAAGTCACTTGACTGAAATGAAGAGTTGGCAATAACTACTAAAAGTATGTATTCAAATTACCTAGGTTAGTCATGTTTTAAATACTATAAAAGTGGAACATTTCTTCAAGTAGCATTTACAAGTTAATGAACCATCAAATTCATTGTTGGGCTAAGATTAAATAAATCTACTAATTCCTGAACTGTGAGGGCGGAGGCTTGGCAACCTACATTATTCTTGAAACAACAGTTCATAGGACAATCATAATGAATCAAATAAATTTCATTTGGTTCGGTTTTAGCGGAACCACAGTAGCCGGTGGAGGCGGTTTGTTTAAGTAATGTCCAGAAAACCTTTAATTTCCTATAATACTGTTGGCGGGCGTAATTTACCACGGTGTTTATAAGGTGTAATTCTTCCTCGGCATAGGGCTTTAATACAGTCAACCATAATACAGTTGTAATTCATTATAGTTGTTCATTAAATAATATTTCAAACATTGAAATTAATGTGTTATCTCAACACAAATACAAAATAAACACTGTCACTTTATATTTTACTACGACGAGATTTATCTAGTCTTTTTGGCACGTAATTTAAATAATGTTTTAGGGCTGTAAAGGTCATGCTTTAATCATTTAAGTACAGGCAGCATGAAAGGACTAAAACATCGGCTGCTACTTTTACATCTACGTAAGCAGAGATTAGCAGTTTATTGATAAATTGATTGATGCAAGTGTAATCAATCTCTGATGGCCAATCTGTGCCTCACTAAACGTGTACAAGATTATAAATTACTTTCAACTGGTTTGTCTTCCATAACAACAGTGCTGTAACTAACGAATACTCTTTGCGTACCAATCATTGAATCTATAGATCAATTTGGTTAAGAATCTTGTTTATATTACTACTAGCTGTGTGCCCGTTCTACGCACGGGGATCTTATGGTAGTCAGTTGAAACCTTCTTATATAAAGAACATCAGTTGGTTTGCATATTTTAAGATATGCTGGCCAAACTATTATATATAAACAAATAGACTACAGTATCTGACAGTTTCAAGTTTTAAAATGCTTTATAGATCTATGAGGCATATCCCTAAAGTAGGACTATATCCTACAATGGTTAAAAGTAGTTAAAATACTACGGTACCTCAAATTCACCATAAAAGATTTAGGTTTTCACTATCAAAGGTGCTCTTGTCCTGTCCGTACGGAACACTGAGCAATATGCGCTACCAACAGACATACTCACAGAAATACAGAATTTAATTAGGGAATTTGCTACGCTTTAACCAAAGCAAAGGACATATACTTTAGTGTTACCAAACTTTATCATAACAATTAATTTATATTTGCTTAGGCCGATGACACGAAATGATGTCGAAATGACGGCTTATATGAAATGAAGTACTAAATACTAAATTACCCACTGCAGTTGTCACTTTACACTTTACACAACTGCCATTGAAGTGCCGTCAATGAGTTGAATTTTTTTTTGTAAGCTATTGGTAACGCTAATTTAAAAATGGAAGTTTCCCACCTACAACACTGATTCATGGTCTTTTTCCCGGTTATCAAAATTCAAAAACAATTTTATACACAAAGAATCTCTACGGTTATCCCACACATTATTGCACTTGCGATTAATTAAATTTGTCATGTAAGGGAAAACGTTTTTAATCTCAGTTGGTTTGTATTTGCTTTCAAAACGTGATCGGAAATGGTTGCGGTATTTGTAAACAACATTCAATGTAAACATATCAGTGACAGCTACAAAAAATAATCTTGATCCGAACAGCTGTTCGTTATTTCATATTTTCAAAGATGATTTTTTGATACACATTTGGAGAAAACTTGACAAAAATCACCCAAAATGGGGTTTTTAAACGTCCGTAATTTTATTTACAAAGTAGTGAGGTCATATTTTAATAGCTAAAGACACTCTCGCCAATCCAGTGAATACATTAAAACTATTTGAATCTTGATAGGTACTCTCGTTTTTCAGGAGAAGGCCGCGTAAAATGGCTCTTGGGCCGTAACAGAGAGACAGACAGAAATTGAGACGAGACTTGTTTCGGCTTCTTTAATGTATAAAACGTAAAAATAACCTAACAATTTCTGATTCTGAGCAATGTACAGACAAAACTAAAATTTTATTTATATAGATGACACTTGTTTCAGTAGTACCAAAATATACATGTCAATACTCAACATATAAGGTACTGTTTATCAAACAATATGTGGTCGTTGGATAACATCACTACTAGTTGTCTGAAACAATCACAATCCGCTGTGTTAGTTTTGTTAGTTGTCAAATGAACGCAAATATTGAAGTACACAGAGTATATCTTGGGTTCCTCCCTTTTTGTGAACCTTTTTATTAAATGTACGTGTATTAAAATTTTTTATCGTTACAATTTTATAAATAAACAGTCCGACATTGATGTTGTTTATCTATGTAGTGTTTATGGTATTTCAGTGAAAACATTTTTAATTGCCGTTATTTTGAACTTTAAATGATAAAAAAATAATATTTTTTTCCAAATAGGTCTATAATGACCTATGTACCGAATGGAAATTTACTGCAAAAATCCGTTATCAAATAAAAAATAGTTTTGTGAAAAAAATTGTGGCTGAAACGGTAATTTTTAGGGTTTGGAAATTGTTAATGTTATACGACTGACCTAAAAGTCCCGGACCGATTTAATAACTCCTAAACGAAACTAGCTACAGTAATAATATTTCAGACATGACTCCAGGCTACAAAACACTATTTTTGGTCACTATTGCCACTGCCCCCAACGACCAAATTTGGGGGGATTGCCCCAAATTTTTAAATGTATCAACACTAGTGTTATATAGTCAATTGTCTTACTATTGACGAAGTAAGACCTGCATAACTTTATTGATTACTCAATTATAAGTTATGTTTATCAACATTAACAGCCAAGGTTTTGTAAGCAAGACCACAAAAAACCGTCCAATGTGAAGTCAACCACAGGAAGGAAATAAGCATGACGTGGTTTTGAAGTAATTCACCGTGAAATAAAGTGAAGAAAGATAGACAAAGCCGCGGGGACCGTCGTCGCGTCGGTCGCCCTGTTGCTAGTCCGTGACGGGCACAATACTAGTACCCGCACATATTTGTGTTTGGTTTGTTTTGAAACCTATGAAATATGATTTCTTACCTAGAGTATTACACGTCAAAGAAGCACTATTTTAGTTCATGCATGCATGTTAGTCAAGTGGCTGAGATCTAATCTAACTACCAACAAAGTCTTATCGGAATATTTAGTGTTCACATTAAAATTTACGACCATTATTTATCTTATTTTGTCACATATCAATTATAAATACCCCCGCCGCAGCAAACCTGTAGACTAGGCGAATTTCCATTTGCCTGATTGGGATTTGCAATAGAATATCTCCTTAAAAATATCACATTTATTTTCTATCTAAATAGCATTAGTTTAACAACTACTTAGATTTGCTGCAACAGGGAGGGTAATCAAGTGTTTTTTTGTTTGTTAAATGTTAATAGTTTAGTATAAAACAAATGCATTTTCCAAATGTGATCAAAATGTGTTCATAAACTGGCAAACTACAATAATTTATTTATTCTCTATAAGAATAACATGGGCATTTTAAAATTACAATTTTTTGGAATTTTCTCTGTAAAAATTAGGCGCATGATAACACTTCAACATACTAAATTATTTGTTCTTTTTAAGCTCTACAAAATGGTTTCAAAAGAAATTGCAGAATTTTATGCTAATGCTTTTAGGGTCAAAAATGGGAAAACCCCATTTTTATCTCATAATATTCCCCATAAACCCCGGTACCCATAGTCCTATCATGCTGGTTCGCAAATTCGTTCAAATACATATAGGCTTACACGTTTACACCAAATTTCATCAAAATCAGATCATATTTGCTCGAGTTATCGTGCTAACAAACATATACAATATATATATGAATTTGAACGGATGGTGTTTTTGGACTCTAGGGACCTTAAAACGAAAATGTAAATCGGTCCTGGGTCCAGGTCTTACCCATCGATATATAGCTACAGTACTACTATATTCAACATTGAAACTAAGTCCTGTATTTGAAAAAAAAGGTTCAAATAAATTTAACGTGATAATTCAGTTCATTAGCACCAAAGAGAGACTTTGAAATAGTTAGAACACTTTTTCTACAAAACGAGTTACCTCGATTACTAAAAACAGTAAAGAGCTTTCCTTTCAACATGTAAAAGACAAAGATTACTTTGCAAATGTAGGTCATTAAAAATGTATTACGATGTCGGGAGACGCTTAAGTGATTATTTTACTCTTTCTCCGCCGTCCTTTTGATGACGTTGGAGCAACAATACTTTGAGCCGGCAGATCTACCCTGTCAACAGATCCTAGCAATTCATTGACGACAGCCAACACAACTGCGAATAAATTTAACCTTTTTTCACGGTAGTGTATCAATATATTTATTAACATATTTCATACTGTATTGAAATACAGAAAAATTATATGAAAACATAAACTGTTATCGTTATCTTGATGACATAAAAAACTGTGATTACATTACTGGATCTTAACAACAAATGTGATCAATAGTTTCGATTGTGTTGCAAATTATGTAAGTTTTAAGCAATCTATCTAAATAAATAAAATTAGAGTTTTGTCTGTTAATTGCTCAGAATTATATATTTGTTGGTTATTTATACGTTTTATACATTAAAGAGCCTAAACAAGTATTATCTCAATTTCTGTCTGTCTGTCACGGCCCAGAACGCATTTTACGCGGTCTTCTCCTGAAAAGCGAGAGCATCGATTGGGATTCAAATAGTCCTTTTGTATTCACTGGATTGGCGAGAGTGTCTTTAGCCATTAAAATATGCCCTCACTACTTTTGATATAAAATAACGGACGTTCAAAAACCCTATTTTTTGCGATTTTTGTCAAGTTTTCACTTAATGTTTACCATATAATAAGTAATTTATGAAATACTCATCTGTTTGGAGAATACGACATCTATGAAGTAACAAACAGCTGTTTGGATAAAGATTATTTTTTGCTGTCACTGGATATGTTTACATTAAATGTTGTTTACAAACAGTGCAACCATTTCCAATCACGTTTTATAAGAAAATCCAAAACCAAGTGAAATTAAGAACGCTGTGCCCAACGATCACATAAGACCAATCTTATGTGATCGTTGTTTGTGCCTTACGTTCTAATTCTAAGAAGGTTTCAACTGACTACATGATCCCGTCCGTAGAACACTCAGCTAGTCTTATTCTAAAACTTTTCAAATTGCTGTGACAATACTGGCGTGATACTCATATTTCTGATCAAAATTTGTGTTCACGAAGATAATTTATGGTGTATCAAGGATTATTTACATTTCCCATGTTTATTTAATTCTCAAACAATCTTGTGTATACAGTAGTTTTGTAGACGAAGCTCTACCAACCCTCCCACTCAACCTCTCGCCAGATGAAGATCTGATCTTCGCCTGATATCTGCTGACTTTCATCAACCACCTTTTGTTCTGACCACCCAACAGTTGCCCATCATCAGCTCCCCGTTCATTACCAACAGCTGTTGATTGCAATAGCTGGCACGTCCCAGTTCCTCCATGAAGCCGACAACATTATGTTACTACAGTAATTTTGTTATAATTAAGTGCTGCGTATTTATTCTTAAGTAATGTAATATCCAATTTTATACTTGGATGACGGCACCATATATTAGAATGTACACTTTTCCTTTCGTATTCTTATTGTCTTAACTGTCTACAAATCATGAAAATTGATCTTTGGAAAATAATACAAATATAAGATTCACCTTCTTGCTGAGAAAACAACTATTATACTATCGCTATACTATTTACATCAACCTTAAAAGTGTTTTTGTATTAATTCAGCATTGACATTTGGATTTCATGACCATTTCCTTAGTTTATGATAAAAGTAACAATTATTAAATACGTGGTGGTTTGCCGTTCTGATTATCTGAATCTTTACCTCGGCCGTTTTGTAAGATTTGTAAAACTACAATGTGCTTCAATGATAGTCAGCCCAAAGTGATGTAGAAAAGACACATATCCAAAAACACTCAATTTTCTAGGTAATTCTAGAATGTATTTGATTGTACCTTTGTTGATAGTAGTACAAGGGCTGGTATATCTGCAGGGGGATGGGTAGAAGATACCCGAGGGTGGGTGACCACGCTGCTGACGGACTGTTATTGTCGCTACCACTGTTGTTGTTGTTGCTGCTGTTGCTGTTGTTGTTGTTGCTCTGTTGGCTGCATTGCGATGCAACGCTGAGACTTCGCCGATGTCTGACCATCGTTGACCCCCCGAGACTACTGTAGTATCCTCTACTGTTGTACATGCTCGTGTTTAACGTCACGGTCACGTCACGCCACGTCACTCATCCCGACCACGTCACTGTCACATACTGGCACACACTGTTACTGGCAGATACGTTCTCTCACCAGAAGATATTACAAATCATCATCGTCACTAGAAATATTACAATTAAAAGATTATTCTGTTAATTTTTTTCTTATGCAAAAACGTGTATGAGGAATAAAATAGGGGTTTCGATACAAATCTGTAATTTACTTTTTAATAAGTCATACAGGACACAAAAGATTATGGTTAATTCGAGAATCAATTTGATTGTATTCCCAATGAAATGTTAGCGTGGCGCGTTATTGTTATCTGTAGGATTTGTAAAGTTTTTATTGAGTGCAGTTCCCTGAGAGGGATTCATTATTATTTGTAACTGATATAACAAAAATATTTCTTATTTTTCGTGTATAAATATTTTGAAATTTAATCTATATATTTTTTTCCTCAAATTTAAACATGAAGTAGGTTAAACCATTGACTATTGGATACAGAGGTTGTTGTAATAATAGTCAAAGGTTAAACCTATACAAAATTGTTACTGGTGTATATTTTTACGTACGGAATTGTTAAGTGCACACAACTTATCTTATTAATCATCATTTCATTACCACTATCGCAGTTTAAAACTCAACGTAGCCTAATAATACCCAGCAACTCCTGGTTATTTTGCAGAGGTTTTTTTTAAGATCAGAAATATTTTCAGGTTAGTATTTGTAGTAAAGTTTTACTAAAGGTCCTCATAATAAATACGTATCTGCAGTATATATATAGTAGAATATACATTTTATTTTTATAATTATATACATATGAGAAATGAAACGAAATAGGCTAGACAAGGGTCAGAAAAGCACAGTTGAAATTTCGCGAAGCTCTTTCGTCCAAAATGTTGAGTTAGTTTAGCCTTCGCATAGGGATTATTTCAGTTAATTTCAAATTAGAAATACAGTACACCCATTTAAAATACAGTTCAAAATCAAATTAAGCTACACACTATACAGTTGAACTATAGACTTGTTCATACTAATGAACAGAGTGCAATGGTCTCATGCGCCAACAAATCACACGGGCAATTGACGACTCATTGCTGCGGCTGTCATGATGATAACATATCGGAACTGGTGGAGCGGAAACGTCAGTTATGTCAATTGTCGAGGATCGGAGGTTGTAGCGGAAGTGTCCTGGGACGCTAGGGTCTGCTCTGGTATGTGATGTGGGGCGAAATGTCCCTTTGTGAGGGTCTAGACCAAACAAAACATCTCCCTCCCTCGACCTTCAGCCTCAGCTCACATCTGGGGCTGGGCTGGACCACTGGTCGCTCGACGACACAAGACCAAACTATGTAAAAGACACTACTCACTACATTATTTTATGAATTGGCACATTTGAAGTCGATGGAAACTATACAATCTTCATAAGTAAAAAATGTTGAGCAAAATCTGCGCAACATATTTTATACACAAGTTTATTTTAGAAAAAATCATATCATTGGCATAAGAGCCTTTTGTCCGTTACACCGTAGAGTTGGTAGCCATTCTGACTGAGTTCAGGAAACATTTTGTTTCTGAGTATATGAGTAGAGGAAGAAGAAGAGGGCGAGGGACGATGGGACGGCAAACCTGAGGTATCAGCAAAATGAGAGCAGAAGATCAATATGTAAGTGTGTGTAGCCGTAGTCTGCATGCAGCTTTATAACGCACAATAGCATCTAGCACGGACAAATTAAAGAGGGCTTCTGTTTTTTTTAAATATATCTTGTTTTTCAAATGAATATTTAACTTCTGTAGATAGCTTTTTAAACTTTTAAAAACTGCGACTGTCTTTACATAATGGTATCAAATAAAAGTTAGATTACACTTTGAGCGTGCGATCGGTAAGTCACAACGGAATCCAACCTTTGAGCTTTGTCCCAACAGCTTTCTAATGTTAATTTCATTGTAATAGAGACATTATGAAATTAAATCACCCAATTGTTAATCCTATAGATTTTTTTTATATAAAAAGTTGAACAAAGTTTATATACAAGATTGTTATGCCAACTAAATTGATTTGGTTTATTTAATACTATTATGTAATACTAGTGAGGTAATTTATAAAGCTTATGTATTATGCTAGATTTTTGGAGAACAAACAACTCATAATTATTTTATCAACCAGTAATTATAAACTTCTGCCAAGTTGTATACTTGCCCCCATTTCTGGATCTAGGCCATACATTAAATGAATACATGATGAATAATTCTTTATGCAATTAATTACTGTAATAATTATTGAGATGAATATATTGAGTGTGATACAATTTAGCAAACCAGAAGTGTGCATTTCGGATAATTGCAGTCATTTATACAAAAATTCTATGCAAATGGTCGCTATGGTTACTTATAAATTTAATTAAATTCATAAAGTGAAGGCTTCAATTAAAATTGCTTTCAAGGGAAATGAAGTCTGCAAAAGAAACAATTAACGAGAGTGCATGCAATGTGAAAGAGAGACAGAGAATCGATATCAGGTGATGCATACAAATACAACGCTGAACTACTCATGTACACACTGACAACACTCGACGCGTCAACGTTCAGATGCTGGGAAACTAACCCCCGCCGCAGCAAACCTGTACACTAAGAGAATTTTCATTTGCCTCATTTGATTTTCAATTAATTCTATTTAAATAAAATTAGGTTTTACGACTACCTAGGTTTGCTGCTACTGGGAGGGTAATAATGTGTGTTTTTAGTAGAATATTAATAGCTTAGTATAAAATAAATAAATTTACCAAGTTTGATCAAAATATATCTATGAACAAACAAACTGCAACAGTTTGCTTATTCACCATAAGAATAACATGGGAATTTTAAGTTTAAATTTTTTTATTGTCTCCGTAACCAATAACTGTACAAAACACTTAATTATAATAAATTCTTTGTTTTTTATCTCTTTAAAATATTTAAAATATAAATTGGAAAAATTTACGTTTTACCACTTTTTACCAGATAAAACCCCCCGTAAAACCCCGTTCCCATGGTCCGATCATGCTGGTTAGCGATTTCATTCAAGTTTATCCCGCCTTATACCTTCAAGCCATAGTTAATTAAAATCAGACAAAAATTACTCAAGTTATCACGTCCAAGGACATAAAAATCTATATGCAAGATATATACATATATAACAATTTGAACGAATAGCGTTTTTGGCCTCTGGGGACATCAAAATTAAAAAGTAAATCGGTCCCGGACCTAAAAGTCTTCCCGCACCACATACAGTAATAGCTACTTTCCTATCGGGAAATTCACTAAAACACATAATTATAAACACATTATCATAATAATCTATATACACGATAATCAGCCATTTCTCTCCACGGCTTTGCTGGGTGTGTAAGATAAAAAGTTGTTCTGAAAAACTTATGTATTGGAGAAATGATAGTAAATGATTTTTCTGACATTGGATCCCTTAAAACCCTCTGGGGCGGAGCCCTTTTGACGGATCTGCACGTAACTTCAGACAAACCATCCTTGAATAATGCTTAATAATGCCTGACAGTTTCATTACAATCTGTCGAGCGGTTTCGGAGTACATAGAGTATATACATACATACATAGGCATACATACATACTTCCTCTTTTATAGATATAGATTGATCATTACTTGAAAAGGACCAGCCATAAAAATAGAGGCTAACGACTTAATTATAATTGAATAAAGTAAAAAGGCAATACTTTGCATGAAATTGATTACTTAAACTGTGAAATGTAAGATTGTTAACTTAATTTCATATAAATACTACTAACAAACCCGAATCCCGTCACCACTTTACTAGTTCAGGATACGTGATGACGAAATCACTACCTTAACTTGCTCTCAAAATAACAGGGACAAAGTACTTCTTTAGGTCCGATGTCTGTAAGGAACCTGTGTTCCTTATTTTTATCGAAATCAACCACGTAAAAACAAATAATTACTCCGTTTATATTTTAAAAATAAATTAAATAACACAATTTTAAATTAGCCTCTTGTGAGATAATTTACTGGCGTAAAATATGAAGCTTACATTATTATGAAAATTAACTGGAAGATATATTTACTGAGGTACTGTAGTTTCTTGAAGCGAAGAAGCATGATTTCTTAAAAACACACATTTGTGCAATTTACAATAATTTTACATAAATATGTAAAACTGTTATTATCATGTGTAATCAAAAACATCTGAGGTAAATAAAAAGTCAAAAAGCGCGGTTAAAAAGTCTTGGTTAATATATATAAAAAAAAAACAATAATAAAAGTGTTGAACCGATTTGTTTGAAACATCGGTGCCAACTTTACAAAGTGAAACCAGCTAAAGTGTTTAATCCGGAATAGCACTGCTTCATGTGGGTTGTGGGCTCAGTTCAAGATAATCAAAGGGCAATCGTTCACTACATACACACTCATTACACAGACAATATATATATTGTCTGTGCTCATTATCTCAAGTCCTCAACACAACTGAATGATCCGGGTGCTGATGCTACATGCATTTTCATCAATTGTCCCTACCCACTACACGGCTCATGATGGTTACTTCCCAATACAGTAGCTGAATAGCCTAATACACTCATGTTAAACGCCAAATAACGTGAGTAGACATATTCCATCCTTAACCACTGCCATATATGGCAAATTTTCAAACAATTCAAATAGGTCATAAAAGCTTATAAAAATTACAATATTTCATTATTATTTTCTCGAACGAACGTCCTTGGGTAGCAAATCTGCGGGGAAATTTCTTACCCACTGTCACCGTCCCAAATATTTTAGTCGAAGTTTATTTCGGGAATGAAATGAGCTAAGAGTGAACCACTGCATACGACAACGTGGGCCATTAATATTATTCCCTCCTCGCATAGCTTTGATGTGAAATTATTGCAGGCCCATTCTTATAATCTACAAGGGGCACGACGAATTGAGAGCAGTATACTAGGCCTACGGTGTGGTATTTATATGTACCGTTCCCGCATATTGAAAACCTAACCCGCAGTGATATACAATCGAGTTGAGATATGCTAAGCGTACCTGTACTTGATCAGTTAAACCAGTAAACCGATTCTGAAACAAGGTTGGATTTCCATTAAATAAACTAGAGTGAATAATAGGTTGGAAAACACGCAAACGTTGATAAGATAAGATCACCACCACCACGCACACTGGCACATGACGCCTGTGGTAGTAGAGACGAGTGTGTACCCAGGACATAGGGGCGCACTGATTTCGAGCACGAAAATCCAAAAACGCGGTGAAATCGAGCATTGCACTGAAGCGGCAATAATGGGTTCCCTAATCCTATGGTGATTTCGAGCATTTGGCCTTCCTAGAACTTTAAGGATGATTAAATAGGGGAAGATGAGAAACAAATTCAAATCAAACTACCACATTTATTTCCTGACGTTGTGGCCTACACACTTGACAAAAGTTAACAAATTAATGTGCGAGTCCCTCAGTTGTTTTAGTTTCAAATCGATAAACTTTTGCCGTACTAGGGCGACCTTCCTTTGCTCTGCTTCTTCTCTGCGCAACGCACTGTTCAGTCGTATGTACGTTTCGGTTTTGGCACTTTGTAAATATTTCATGAAAACAAAAATGTTTGGATGAGACGACGCACAACCCATGTTGAAACGTGAAGTGGAAACTCTCGCACGAGTTGGTCGTCCTACAAAGCTCACAACGTACGTGCTGTACCTTTGAAACCCTTCTTTGTGTGAATCATTACTAGAAAATTGCAATATGTGTGTAAATGTTATCAATTATCAATCATTGAGATGGGGACGCCACCTAGGTGCGTATTTTAACCCAAATATGAGTGAAGGATGAGTGTAGAATGGTGTGTGATGACCTGTGTAGCTTTGTTACCGACTAAGATCAGCGGTTTCATTAGTCAGGATCATTTATTTAAAGCCCAATGATCAGGAACAGCTGGGTCCAGTTTCAAACCATCAAAAAGCTACGGACTTTTCTCAGGATCGAACCGGCGATCTTATGATTAGTTATTATTATATTTATTTTTATTTATTATGTAGGCTATTCCACATTTTTTATTTAGAAGGGTTTTTTAAATCCACGGCGCAGCTAAGCTGTATGTACTAAGTAAATTTCATCCACATTGGATTTCATTTTTCATTGTTAAATAAACAAATATTTATTCCATTCACACTTAAATATCACCTTAAACATGTCAGATGTATTCTCTATTTAGATACCATTACGTTTAACGCGTACTTAGTACTTTTCTGACACGGGAAAGGTAATTTAGAGGGTTTTTTAGTAAAATAATAAAAGCTTAGGATGAAATAAACCAATTTTTTCAAATGTGATCAAATATTTCCAAAAACAAGCAAACTAAAACAGTTGAGTTTTAGATTTACGATGTTTTGAATTTTTGTCGTATAAATTAAATTATTTGAATCAATTTTCAATTTGAATAATTTGTGTAAAATTGTGTAAAGAGTAATAGGGAAACGGAACCCAAATTTACCCTTTAAAACCACCATAGTTCTCCGTCCACATCGTCAGATCATGCTTGTTCACGAACTCGTTCGAAGAAATTTTGATTTAGATATTTATTCTCACAACTAGGCACTATACCCGTGCCTTGCAACGGGGCCAGTATGCAAAAGATATAATGTTCAAATGTTGGTTCTTTGAAAATACTTTAAAATGGTTTCACACGCACAATTTAATTAAAAAACAAAATTGAACCATATTACTTAAATTTATAATATAGTAGTACGTTTTTGTTAACTCAGACTGTGAACACCTATTTAGGCTACCTAGGATCAAAAACCAATGATAGATGTTAAGGTATTTCATCAATGAACAGTTAGATGCATTGTCCTTCCAGGCCTGGAGGTCCCATGCTCGAAATCACCACAGGATTAGCGATCCTATTACTGCCGCTTCAGTGAGTGCTCGAAATCAGTGCACCGGGACATAGGCTACGTGTCCGGGGTCAACTCCGGCTGATATAAAATTCGGTTATTTTACTCAATAAGTTCCAGTGGTTCATGATTCAACACAAGTTTAGAACTTTTTTCCAGACAGTCCACATATGTATATTTAAATCCGACTCAGTCTTTATCTTCAACCATATTCTTCCACTATAAGCTAAAACAATTTAATTATTTACCCACAATGCGCCACGCTCCTACTGACGTAACTGTGTTCAACTGCGTCTCTGTAATGTGTAAATTGTCGAGTACAACCATAACTTGGGACTTGGCAAACAATCCCCAAGTTCGGTCTCGGCATAATGCATTGCTCTCGCCACAGCAGTTACTCGTAACTAACCCATTAGTGAGTCATTACAGCATATAACACACAATACTGTACTTGTATAACGCATTACAATGAGAAACGCGGGATTCAGTCGAGAGCTGTTAATGACGTGCAACGACCTGTACGAAAATAAAGAGTTATAACATAATATTTAATCGATTTGGCAATTTATATTTTTTTGTTATCAATATTCTTTTTTGTTTTTTAAGCAAAAAAGTGTATTAAAGATAAACTCCTAAACATTTTGTTGTAAAATATCAACGAATCCTAAAATTATTTGGAATGAAAACGTATGAATGATATTGTATGAGTGTGGGATAAGTTGGATGTCTTGTGTAGTTGTTTGATAGACAAAGGCCAGATCTTCGGGATGTAATTAATACCAATACCCTCCCCCTTCCTCCCAATGTGCATGCAACGTGCAATGGTGGTTTTGTCATTTCAAAGAAGGGGTTGTAGAACTGAGTTTAGTGTACAGTACGTATATTCCTAAAAAATAACTATGACTGTCGATATATGGACAAGGTCACAGTAATGTTATTCAGTCATAATATTTAACGAGACAAGAAGAACAATGATTTTACCTTGGTGTTCGATTTCTCATAAGTGATAACGAGTAACGTGACACAAGATTGCAAATCGGCCTTTTTGAGGCGGAACAGAGTAAACTGGTATGCTATTACTTCCGTGTGTATACTAGTATACTCGCCTTTGGCTCGGGGCCCCAGGCCCCCTAGCTGTTAGTCGTCATTAGTAGATTAGAGGTTAGTTGCGACAAAGCTGGTAACAAAGCAGTCAGTGAAACAGTCAATATTGCGTTATATCAAAACATTTCACGAATATATTTGAGGAGGCTGCCAAGTTAATTTCAATCTCAAACTTAAAGAACCCCTTTTAAAAAAATCAATTATAATGTTGCGGTAGGAGAATATGTTAGTAAAGTATGTTTACAACTGAGTATTTGGTCAAACGAAGTGATAATATAATTGGCATTGCAATAGCGAAAATCGATATTGAAGTAATAATTATTTCACAACATACAGGGTTAGTAAAAAGTGTGGAGACCCCCTGTAATTTTTTTTAACGGCCCATACTAGAAAAACTAAACTCGGCACACCATTATGGCATGTTATGAAGTACTTTTTGGGCATAGCCGCCACTTGCTGTTCATCCCCAAAATGGGGGATTTAGAGGGAAACTAAAAACCTTCAAATACAAAGACCCATCGAGTGACCCCTCATTTTGAAGGACCTGGTAAAAGAAAACCAACAACGCAAACTAGAGGTCTCTATCTCAGTTCAGTAAAAAATGGCAGCCAATTGAAATAAGTCATAAGTTCCCAAACCCAAAATGGGGGATTTTGGGGGAGACTCAGAAATTTTAAATGATAAGCCCCATCGATTGACCCCTCATTTTGAAGGTCGTAATAAAATAAAAGTAACAACGCAAACTATAGGTCTCTATCTTAATACAGTAAAATATGGCAGCTAATTGAATATAAAATTGCAAGTTATTTCCAATTTCTAAAGATTTCAATCAGCTTCCATTTTTTACTGGATTGAGATAGAAACCTCTAGTTTGCGTTGTTAGTTTTCGTTTACCAGGACCTTCAAAATGAGGGGTCACTCGATGGGGCTTGTGATTTAAAACTTATGAGTTTCCCCCAAAGTCCCCCATTTTGGGTTTGGTAAGCAAGTGGCTATTAGGCTTAAAAAGTACTTCATAACATGCCAAAAAGGTGTGTAGAGTTTAGTTTTCCTAGTGTGAGCCGCTACAAAATTGACAGCAGGTCTCCAGACTTGGAAAGTTGTAAGTTAAATTGAACTTCTGAGAATTTCAATTGGCTGCCATTTTTTACTGGATTGAGATAAAGATCTCTAGTTTACGTTGATGGTTTTCTTTTACCAGGACCTTCAAAGTGAGGGGTCACTCGATGGGTCTTTGTGTTTGAAATTTTTGAGTTTCCCCCAAAATCCCCCAGTTTGGGGATGTACACCAAGTGACGGTTATGCCCAAAAAGTACTTCATAACATGTCGTAAAGGTGTGCCGAGTTTAGTTTTTATAGTATGGGCCGTTAAAAAAATAACAGGGGGTCTCCACACTTTTTACTAACCCTGTATATTAGAGTAGATTGAAAAGTTAATAAGTTGATAATTGTAAAGTATTATATGAAGTAAATAGATCATAGTAAATATTCAAGTATATATGTAAGTTTAAAAATGTCTTTTTTTAAATTTAGGAAGGGGTGAGAAGCAATCACCAAGAAGCCGGGAAATTTCAAGTCCGTAGCACACCTAGAAGTGGTCTAGATAGCACTCATAGCATTTCTCAAGTCTCTGTCAAATTTGAAGTAAACGGTTCTAATGTCCATACCAAAGTTAGAAACTTCCCATAAAAATTACACAATGGGAGGGAGAAATTGTTGAAACAGGGAAGGGGAAAATCATTGGAAAATGTAACTTTTGGGAATGTTCTAGGTTGTTAGGGACTAAGACCAACAATCCTACCAAATTTCATACATCCAGCTAATGTTAAAGTGTGTACACGTGATTTAGACCGATGTACCTGTATAATTAACATTGGGGAAGTCAACTTACAGGGGGGGGGGGTCATGAAAAATGTGGGAAAAGTAGTGAAAATCGTAAACAAATTTATATAAATTTACCTAATATTGAAAGTAGGGCGTTTTTTGAAGAGTTTTCGAGCTATAGCTGTTTGCAAAAAACGTGTTTTGTCGTTTTTTGATGTCCGCCATTTTGGATTGTTGGGGAGGTTAAAATTGGAGGTGTTTTGCATAATTCACCTTTAATTAATGATCCCATACTACAATACTACCAAATTTCAAGTCTCTAGCACGATTCTAAACTGTTTAGATGAGCACTCCAAGTCGGACACTTGCAATGAAAAAAAAAAATAAATTACAAAGTTGTTGCTCGTTTAAAATAAAGGTCAAAGTAGTCTCTCCGTTTTTCGCTCAGACCGCAGAGGAAGCCACCACGGACGTTTAAAATAAAATCCTACACCCGAATTATTTTTAATCCACCATAATTAATTTTTTTTGAGGGGTTGAACATTGAAACCGTCACTTTTCAGGACTTTCCCGGTGGTTAGGTGTGGAGACCCGTCATCGTGCAAAATTTCAACCTCCTAGCACATCTTGAAGTGCCCAAAGCAACTTTCAATTTTATTTCCTACTAGCTGGCCCGTCAGACGACGTCCAGCCCTAATGTGGTTTTATATCAAATGCTCGTTCTTTTTTAAGATGAGCTCGTTCACAAAATCCTGGTTGAAGTTCGTTCGCTACGCTCACTCACCTTTAGGTTGGAGCTCGTTCGCTGCGCTCACTTACCTTCAGGTTAGCTCGTTCGCTACGCTCACTCACTTTTAGGTTGGAGCTCGTTCGCTGTGCTCACTTGCCTTCAGGTTAGCTCGTTCGCTATGCTCACTCACCTTTAGGTTGGAGCTCGTTCGCTAGCATTAAAACTGGATACAACTAACAAAGCAGCTTAAAATCTACTCGATGAACTGATCTTATTCACTTTTTATAAGTGACTGCATATCTATATTATATCTATCTATATTTTACTTATTTAATACGCAAGCAGGTTTTTTGTGACAATTACTCCTCCGAAACTACTTATCCTATTGACATGTGTTTTTGGTGTCATTGGAATGAGCGTAACGTAAAGTTGTGCAGGAAACTTTCTTTTTAGGGAAATAATTAGATAGTGAGGTCCTGGGGCCCTTTAAAGTTTCGTATTTCTCCTTAAGATTAACATGGGAAACAAACATTGTTATGAAACTCCAGCTGTTGTCATAAATTAAAAGTGAAAAGAAAAACATATGTTAATTGTAAACAGTAAATAAGTTTGCTAATTTAACAGTTTGCTACAAACATTTACTGACTGGGTTTAAATGAAATATTTACTATTTGAATTTGGGTTGGCGTAAATATTAAAATGGAAAAAAGCGAGAGAGCCTGGATAATTTGATTAACTAAAAAGAAAGTTGAATTAACACTGCGCTGCATTTCTTAGGAATCATTGAAAGAGTCGATTTGCAAACTATAGAAACATAGGAAAGTCATAGAACACCACCAAGGAGAAGAAATAGAAATAATGTTTTTTTAGAATTTTATCATCGTTATTATGGACGACCTACTGCGGCTATGAGTAAGGCTATTCATAAAATGATATGATATTTACAATAAATGTTGATTATATCGATCTGTTATGTACATCTTGAGTATTTCCATAATCTTTGAGTCGAATCTTTTAAAGTCATCAGAAATTATGACTGTTATTCGTTTTAAAATAACGTCTGTAATACTTAGCAATTGCTCGATTTCGAGCAGCAGGAACACTAGTTAAATAATAAAGTGTGACTACTGTTATCGATCACTTGAGCAAGGGGTTTCTCTGACAAGGCGTGTTTATTACTCTGTGTTTCAATGGAGATGTGATATGACGTGTAATGACAATGTATGCTGCCCAAGAATGATTTACCTCTAAATAAAGACTACTGTTTCTGTCGTCAGAGATACTACTGTTCTTCGATCACTCGAGCAAGGGGTTTCTCTGACAAGGCGTGTTTATTACTCTGTGTTTCAATGGAGATGTGATATGACGTGTAATGACAATGTATGCTGCTCAAGAATGATTTACCTCTAAATAAAGACTACTGTTTCTGTCGTCAGAGATACTACTGTTCTTCGATCACTTGAGCAAGGGGTTTCTCTGACAAGGCGTGTTTATTACTCTGTGTTTCAATGGAGATGTGATATGACGTGTAATGACAATGTATGATGTCTAAGGATGAATTACCTCTAAATAAAGACTACTGTTTCTGTCGTCAGAGATACTACTGTTCTTCGATCACTTGAGCAAGGGGTTTCTCTGACAAGGCGTGTTTATTACTCTGTGTTTGAATGGAGATGTGATATGGCGTG
The DNA here is from genome assembly GCF_028750875.1 of Macrosteles quadrilineatus. Lineage (NCBI taxonomy): Eukaryota > Metazoa > Arthropoda > Insecta > Hemiptera > Cicadellidae > Macrosteles > Macrosteles quadrilineatus. The sequence continues at coordinate 78,456,964 of NW_026542594.1, forward strand.
TAATGACAATGTATGATGTCTAAGGATGAGTTACCTCTAAATAAAGACTACTGTTTCTGTCGTCAGAGATACTACTGTTCTTCGATCACTTGAGCAAGGGGTTTCTCTAAAAATGCGTGTTTATTACTCTGTGTTTCAATGGAGATGTGATATGACGTGTAATGACAATGTATGCTGTCTAAGGATGAATTACCTCTAAATAAAGACTACTGTTTCTGTCGTCAGAGATACTACTGTTCTTCGATCACTTGAGCAAGGGGTTTCTCTGACAAGGCGTGTTTATTACTCTGTGTTTCAATGGAGATGTGATATGACGTGTAATGACAATGTATGATGTCTAAGGATGAGTTACCTCTAAATAAAGACTACTGTTTCTGTCGTCAGAGATACTACTGTTCTTCGATCACTTGAGCAAGGGGTGTCTCTGACAAGGCGTGTTTATTACTCTGTGTTTGAATGGAGATGTGATATGACGTGTAATGACAATGTATGCTGTCTAAGGATGAATTACCTCTAAATAAAGACTACTGTTTCTGTCGTCAGAGATACTACTGTTCTTCGATCACTTGAGCAAGGGGTTTCTCTAAAAATGCGTGTTTATTACTCTGTGTTTCAATGGAGATGTGATATGGCGTGTAATGACAATGTATGCTGTCTAAGGATGAGTTACCTCTAAATAAATACTACTGTTTCTGTCGTCAGAGATACTACTGTTCTTCGATCACTTGAGCAAGGGGTTTCTCTAAAAATGCGTGTTTATTACTCTGTGTTTCAATGGAGATGTGATATGACGTGTAATGACAATGTATGCTGTCTATGGATGAGTTACCTCTTAATAAAGACTACTGTTTCTGTCGTCAGAGATACTACTGTTCTTCGATCACTTGAGCAAGGGGTTTCTCTGACAAGGCGTGTTTATTACTCTGTGTTTCAATGGAGATGTGATATGACGTGTAATGACAATGTATGCTGTCTAAGGATGAGTTACCTCTAAATAAAGACTACTGTTTCTGTCGTCAGAGATACTACTGTTCTTCGATCACTTGAGCAAGGGGTTTCTCTGACATGGCGTGTTTATTACTCTGTGTTTCAATGGAGATGTGATATGACGTGTAATGACAATGTATGATGTCTAAGGATGAGTTACCTCTAAATAAAGACTACTGTTTCTGTCGTCAGAGATACTACTGTTCTTCGATCACTCGAGCAAGGGGTTTCTCTGACAAGGCGTGTTTATTACTCTGTGTTTGAATGGAGATGTGATATGACGTGTAATGACAATGTATGCTGTCTAAGGATGAATTACCTCTAAATAAAGACTACTGTTTCTGTCGTCAGAGATACTACTGTTCTTCGATCACTTGAGCAAGGGGTTTCTCTAAAAATGCGTGTTTATTACTCTGTGTTTCAATGGAGATGTGATATGACGTGTAATGACAATGTATGCTGTCTAAGGATGAGTTACCTCTAAATAAAGACTACTATTTCTGTCGTCAGAGATACTACTGTTCTTCGATCACTTGAGCAAGGGGTTTCTCTGACAAGGCGTGTTTATTACTCTGTGTTTCAATGGAGATGTGATATGACGTGTAATGACAATGTATGATGTCTAAGGATGAGTTACCTCTAAATAAAGACTACTGTTTCTGTCGTCAGAGATACTACTGTTCTTCGATCACTTGAGCAAGGGGTTTCTCTGACAAGGCGTGTTTATTACTCTGTGTTTGAATGGAGATGTGATATGACGTGTAATGACAATGTATGCTGTCTAAGGATGAGTTACCTCTAAATAAAGACTACTGTTTCTGTCGTTAGAGATACTACTGTTCTTCGATCACTCGAGCAAGGGGTTTCTCTGACAAGGCGTGTTTATTACTCTGTGTTTCAATGGAGATGTGATATGGCGTGTAATGACAATGTATGCTGTCTAAGGATGAGTTACCTCTAAATAAAGACTACTGTTTCTGTCGTTAGAGATACTACTGTTCTTCGATCACTCGAGCAAGGGGTTTCTCTGACAAGGCGTGTTTATTACTCTGTGTTTCAATGGAGATGTGATATGACGTGTAATGACAATGTATGCTGTCTAAGGATGAGTTACCTCTAAATAAAGACTACTGTTTCTGTCGTTAGAGATACTACTGTTCTTCGATCACTCGAGCAAGGGGTTTCTCTGACAAGGCGTGTTTATTACTCTGTGTTTCAATGGAGATGTGATATGGCGTGTAATGACAATGTATGCTGTCTAAGGATGAGTTACCTCTAAATAAAGACTACTGTTTCTGTCGTTAGAGATACTACTGTTCTTCGATCACTCGAGCAAGGGGTTTCTCTGACAAGGCGTGTTTATTACTCTGTGTTTCAATGGAGATGTGATATGACGTGTAATGACAATGTATGCTGTCTAAGGATGAGTTACCTCTAAATAAAGACTACTGTTTCTGTCGTTAGAGATACTACTGTTCTTCAATCACTCGAGCAAGGGGTTTCTCTGACAAGGCGTGTTTATTACTCTGTGTTTCAATGGAGATGTGATATGGCGTGTAATGACAATGTATGCTGTCTAAGGATGAGTTACCTCTAAATAAAGACTACTGTTTCTGTCGTCAGAGATACTACTGTTCTTCGATCACTTGAGCAAGGGGTTTCTCTGACAAGGCGTGTTTATTACTCTGTGTTTCAATGGAGATGTGATATGACGTGTAATGACAATGTATGATGTCTAAGGATGAGTTACCTCTAAATAAAGACTACTGTTTCTGTCGTCAGAGATACTACTGTTCTTCGATCACTTGAGCAAGGGGTTTCTCTGACAAGGCGTGTTTATTACTCTGTGTTTGAATGGAGATGTGATATGACGTGTAATGACAATGTATGCTGTCTAAGGATGAGTTACCTCTAAATAAAGACTACTGTTTCTGTCGTTAGAGATACTACTGTTCTTCGATCACTCGAGCAAGGGGTTTCTCTGACAAGGCGTGTTTATTACTCTGTGTTTCAATGGAGATGTGATATGACGTGTAATGACAATGTATGCTGTCTTAGGATGAATTACCTCTATCAAAGTGTGTTCATTACAGTTACGTGTTGATATCATAAACTAATGTAACTTACTGCACTGCTTTCCCCTGTCGTCGCCTTTATTATAAACAATAATAACCTTAGATGACTAGTGTCTCTAACTATGGGTACAACTATATATCCATTCCCATTTTAAAGTTGACGCCTGTTTTTGAATATAAATGGAAGTAGTTGCATTGTGCCACCGACAGGGTGTGCTAATATAAATTATTGCAGATTTACGATAAACAAGTTTCAATTTTTTGACTAGGCCAACACTGAAAGGGTAACTTTTGTAAATTACAGCATCTTTTCAAGTAATGAATTCTTAAAGATATTATGTTTTCTGCCAGTGATCTTTACCTGTAACATTATAAAAGCGTCCTAAAGGAATCTGAAATGTTGGTGTTGGTTTAATCATTTATGGGCATATAATATTCCACCGTAAAATGAAGGAGGCGCTGGCATATTGAAAGGGATTTTTGGAACTACATGACTTTAAGTTGTGCGTATTGGCAAACAGTGACACTTACTTATAGAGGAATAAATCATAACAGAATATCTTGAATGTAATTTGCACCATTGTAATCTCTCAGTTTCAGTTTCTCTTGAATGTTCCGTACACTGAAGGGTATCAATTCTCTAGGGATGTATTTGCATGTCTGGTAATGGTAGAGTTGCTTTTTGTTGTTTAATGGTGTTAGAGTGATAATGTGGTCTCAAATGGTGTGTACTTTTGTTTAGGACAGCATTTGCATCTTAAGTGTTGTAATGCGGTTTAAAATATAATGTCCAACCGTAGGATTACTAACTAACTACCCTCAGGATGTTAAACTATCAGTTTACATAAAACTGTAGGCTAAACGATAAAACTAATGAAACAACTAATGTATTTCCGTGTTTCTTAATCAATTTATTAAATTATCAAATTACTCTTTTACTTTGGTAGGCTGGACCCACTACGCTGTATCAAAATGTATCAAAACAAACTAGAGGCTCAAGTTAAACTTAATCAAGATTACTTATTAAATTTAGTCTATACTGTAATAATGTTTACGTGTCTTCAACTAACTTTGTCATTGATTTAAGCGACAGAGCCTTCGGTGTATGATAAATAAATACAGTAATCACTTATACTGATAACGTGCCTTTAAAACTACATATGTGTCCTGAAAATAAAAACTAAAGCTTAGTTAATTAACATTCTGGGTTCCATTAAATAAAGTTTGAGTGACTGTGCTCCTACATCTTCTGGCGAGAGATGATCACCACCCTAAGTATTACTACTACACTACCAATGTCCATACACTGTAGTACAACACACGTGAGACGTCGCGGCGCGGACCACGTGACGTCTAGCAGACGACACACGACGCGGAACGCTACTGAGGCGTCCCGACGCTGCATGCTGCTACCTGGCGGGCGTCGCAGGAACTAACACCGTCCTCCCACGTCTAATAATAGGCTGTCATCGCAATACCGGCAATACTGTCGCAAGTATAGTCGGTATTGCCATGGCCCTGGGACCTGCACTACCATCCCAATTCACTGGTGCGAGACGAACATTTCGTCAATAAAACATTGATACTGAGATACTGAGCGATTTATTCAATTTTATACGAAACATGTATTCCCGTCAATTTAGTAGAATCGTGTTCTACGTAATGTGGGTTTGACTATTATATTTTCTTAGCACAAACTAACATTTTGGAATCCAGAAAGAAAAAGCAAAACTTATATAAGACATGGATTACGATCACCCACTGCAGTTGCCAATTTACACTTTACACAACCACCATTAAAGTGACGTCAATGAGTTGAAACCTTTTTTGTAAGCTATTGGTAACGCTTATTTAAAAAATGTAAGTTTCCCAGCCATATACAACACTGATTCAAGGTCTTTTTCCCGGTTATCAAAACTCAAGAACAATTTTATACACAAAGAATCTCTATTTTAATTTACGGTTACCCTACACGTTATTGCCCTTACAATTAATTAATTATATCCGTTATGGAAGGAAAAACGTTTTTAATCTAAATTGTTTTGGATTTGCTTTCAAAACGTAATCGGAAATGGTTGCGGTATTTGTAAACAACATTCAATGTTCACATATCAGTGACAGCTAGAAAAAATTATCTTGATCCGTACAGCTATTCGTTATTTCATAGATTGTTATGTGTTAAACATTGGGAGAAAACTTGACAAAAATCGCACAAAGTTGTGCTTTTAAACGTCCGTAATTTTATTTACAAAGTAGTGAGGTCATATTTTAATAGCTAAAGACACTCTTGCCAATCCAATGAATACATTAAAATGAATCGGATCTTGATAGGTACTCTCGTTTTTTCAGGAGAAGGCCGCGTAAAATGGCTCTTGGGCCGTGACAGACAGACCGACACAAAAATTTAGATGAGAGTTGTTTCGGGTTCTGTATAAAACGTAAAAATAACCTAAACATTTATGATTCTGAGCAATGTACAGACAAAACTCTAATTTTATTTATATAGGCTACAGTAGTACTTGAAACAAACCCTCGACAAAGGGACAGGACAAAGTTCCAAATGGTCGGGCTATTTAGAAAGTACTACGATGATACTTATTAAAAGGTAAGTTAAAATTCATTCAAATCAAATCAAATCAAAATACTTTTATTCCAAAAATTAAATGGTACAGTAATAGAACAATATATTACATGGAATTATTCCCCCGGATAGACTGTTGATCTGTGATCGGGGGAAGAGTTCTTGTAAACCATTGTTAGCAATATACAAAGTATTTAACATTTGTTCGATGCTATTACCTACATCTACTAGAAATTAAAAAGACAAACACCTTTATAAATTGAATATTAGAAAGGAAAAAACCTAATTTGATTTTAAACAAATACGAGAGTCTATAGTAATACATTCAAAAAAATAATAAAATGGATCCTACTAAACTAGAAGTTACTAAAAACGGTAACAAAAACATGGTTGAATTCTGCATCAGCCGTGGCGAAAACATCTTTTTCAGTTAATGGAAAATAATTATGCTGTGTAAGCTGACTGTATCAGCGCCTCTGCAGCCGCCCGGGAAACGGACAGAGGAGCGCAAGTCGTAAAACTGTCAACCCCTCGGCCGAAGAATTCGTCGGGGTAGGACCAAGGAGCGCAGAGGTGCTTGCGCTCCTTGGTCCTACCCGTGCAAGGAACTTATCCCCTACTTACGAGGGTTGAACAAGACAATGCTTGAATCGACCCTGCGAGTAAATCCCATTAGTCGCGCCTCACTGTCTACACCATTGATTCAGGTATATTTTTCTAGTGCAACTTATTACCAAACTAATGTATCAACAAATTACCAGGCCGTACACTTTCACTTTCGAATTTAAATTGCAATATAAAAGCTGATCCTTCAGTTGAATGTTAAACCACATTTAGATTTTTTTATTTTATAAAAATGGATTTAAAATAGGCTACTTTTTAATAATTGCGACTTGATTAAGGTAGGTGACTTTAGTCTTCATGGTGTGGATCTAAAATCAATGAATGGAAATTATTGTAAATTAGTAAGTTTATTCACTTTTAATAACTGCTTTAAACAAACATAATCTTTGAAAAGAAAGGGGTATAGCACCGTTAGTTTTACCTTGGAAAAGGTGTTAAAACCCTATTAAAATGTGCAAATTTGCAATGGGACCCCTCGCTATGAAATATACTAATTTTTATGCAGGAATGGTTTGTAAAATCCTTAGCTAATTTAAATCCATGAATACAATTAAATGCTTTCAACGTGTACCCACCATTGATAAAAACAACCTGAATTTTTCATCTTAGTTTTATAGGTAAATTCAACAGACAGAAACCATCTCATCTTTATGATATGTAAAATGCGCATATCCATTGAAGTACTGTACTTTTCCATTGATTGATAAAAAGAAAAGGTAATACAAAACATACGTACCAATACAGTATATAGTTGATATACTTTGCAGTTTCTCAGACTCGAGAGCAAGGATCGGAGTCAGAATTTTACTATGTACCCTATATTGTATTTGTGTCAAAATGATGACTTTTTATGTAGACAATTTTGTACTATTTCGAATCCCATATATTTTTTCCAAAAATACAATACGGGCCATTCTCAATTCATTTCACATTTCTTAGGAGGTAAGCTTTACTTTTAAATGCCAACAGTGATAACATTATATTACAAAAACAAGATTTTACAAAGGAACAATTTTTTAAAGTTACTTAGCCAACACTTTATATGGTAGCATGACTCAAATTCCATATAATTTTAAAGTTATTGCAATTCCAAATAATCTTCCTAATTTAAACTCAATTTGTATTACAGTACTTTCTTTTAGTTTTCGAATTATCATCTATATTTGGCGTTTATGTTGTCACCATGTAAAACGTTTGTTAAATGACACAAATGATGTATAATATAACATTGTCATCACAATGTCTAAATAGCAACATGTCACAACGTCAAACAACATAATTCATTGTTACTAATGTTTGTATAGGCCTAAAAAATGTTTAAACTGTAGGCCTACGGTTTGATGTTTTTCAAAAATAACTTTGTTCTCGCTGGATAAATAAGTTTGATTATTTTGCCCTGAAATAATCAGTTAGCCTTATTTAGATGAAACAGTTATTGTTAATTTAAAGAAAAATCACAGTATATTACATTGTGGATGCTGAGTAATGGTGCACTCTGATTAGGATTTATTTGCCCCAATGAAGTATTTTTACCCACGAATCTGTGACATTAGTTAGAAAATGTACCAATTGCACCGTTAACATTAACCGAGAATAGAACTTTCTTTAGGAATCTGCACCGGTAACGAATTTGTAAAATTGGTCACCTTATTAGATGTACAGCAAGAAATAAAAAAAAAACCCACGTCACTGATTGTAAGTTACTCATTACTTATTATCTCTTATTTGATTCTAGACTCAAAAGTTTATTTTTTTATAATAGATAATTTACTTTGTAACAGGTAACACTACTTGAATAAAGACAAGTTTTAATTTTTGTAGTTTACTCTTTTTTTAGAATTCCTTTTAGAGTATGTGCCAGTTGTTGAATTTAGCATTGTTATTTGAATTTAGCATTAAAATAGAGTAATTATGTTTATATTTATTGGTAATCCGGAGGCTATAAAATCTACGATGCTTAAACCATTACTTTGGAAATAGCCAAGTAAATTCTGATTAAACAAATTTGTGCTTGTCTAAACAGTTGGGAATAATTATAGGATCTTGAGGAGTAAATGTTTTCATTAGATACACTTTTTTGTCGGCAATACAACAGTTAAAAAAGTAAACGAAACAAAATAATCGATTTATTTTCAGATATTTCTAACTATATACTTTCAGAAAAACCTAAGTAATTCTTATTCAAAAAGTATTTTTAAATTTAAACAAAGCCTATGTAAACAACACTACTTTTTGAAGTAAATTTAGCCCAGGCACATTGTCATTTGGCAAATATCACTTTCAGCAGTAGGCTCACCCACCTAATCCGGAAATGCACAACATATAATGTTGTTCTTAAGAATTAGTTTCAAGAATGGTATGCGTTGCTCCTAAATAGTACGAACGTCCGGTAATATTAAGTCATTCAATATCCTAACCTCTATCACGAGAGAAAATGTCAGGTGTTTCCACAGGACGGAGACGAAGGTTGAATCACGGGTCGATGATCAAAACAAATCACGTAGAATCATGCATGCTATAAGCAATTAATAGTCGTCATGCCTTCAAAGCTATTTCAAAATTGTATAAACTATACCTGCAAAACAAAATAATGTAAACATTTGATAGTTCTGAAACGCAGAGAGAAAGTTTAGCTGTCTCAAATAATCTAATATGATTTTAATTATAATAGAATAATGCAAATTTAGTTCCGTACTATTATTTTGATAAATATTTAATTTGTATTAAACTGCACTTAGAAAAATATGCAGTGTGTCTGCATTGAAAATGGGCTTATTAACGTAGGACAAAACCCAACTGTTTTTAAGATAACTACTTCGAATGCATAATCCAGTATCTTGCATTGTCTCTGTTAACATATTTATAGTTTCAAAATTACTCCTTACATTTTCATTTTAAAGAAGTGTATTCAATGAGGCGCGACTAATGGGATTTACTTGCAGGGTTGACCCAGCCATTGTCTCTTTTAATCCGTATAATTAGGGGATTAGTTCCTTGCATGGGTAGGACCGAGGCGCGCAAGGTACCTCTGCGCTCCTTGGTCCTACCCCTACGGATTTTATTTATGACCTCCCATTAGAGCAAGTATTGTGCGCTCCTCGGTCCGCGAATCCAGCCGCCCACCCGATACGCGCGAGCCACTCGCCAATCCTGCGTTTGTACACAGCAATACTGCTACCCTCCGCCTCGATAATGTCTGATGGAAGGTTACGGTATGTGCTAGATAGAAAGCGTTCTTGTTAGTGGAATTGAGGAATGATCTAGGTAAACAAAAGCCAAAATTTATCCGGTTTCTAGTGGGATAACAATGTGATATTTTTCTGAAATATTTGTTGCTTGTTTGACTTTATAAACAGTAATAGTGATTTAATGAATAGTTGTCTAATATTCAATACTGGAAATTCAATAAAAAGTTGATCTGTTGGATATCGGAGTGGTTTTTTAAGAATTTTTTTTATTAGAGATTTCTGTGTTACAAACAAGGGCTCCAGCACAGTGGATGAGATGCCACCCCAAGCCAGAATTCCGTACTGGAGCACCGACTGCACGTAGGCGTAGTACACCATCCTGCAGTGATCCACCGCCAACACCTGGCCCAGCTGAGCGAAAGCATAGACCAACCTCCTAAGCCTCTGTTTCACATACCAAACGTGTGGAACCCAGCTTAATCTCTGATCCATGATAACGCCTAAGTACTTATATTGTGACACACGTTCGATAGTGTCACAGCAGCAGTCCCGTGACAGCGGATCACCACAAGTGTGTAGGTGAAGGAGTCTGGGGCAAGGATCGTTATCACTTTTTAAGAATATGGGAAGACATTTTGTTTTTGTAACATTTAGTGACAAGGAGTTGTGATCCAACCAATTTTTGATTTTAACCAAATCAGTCGATGCTTGGTCATATACCACGTCCCACGTACTGCCGGTAGTAACCACTGCTGTGGCGTCAGCAAAGAGGAAAAGTTTGCTTCCAGATTGCACTTTAGATATGTTATTTATGTATATTAAGAACAACAAAGGTCCAAGATTACTACCCTGGACCACACCATATTCGATATTAGTTTTCTCACTTAAAATGCCATTGATGGATACTACTTGATGACGGTCTTCTAAATAGCTTTTGAACCAGTCAATTGACAACTTGTCTGACCCAGCAAACTCTAATTTTGAGATTAGCTTTTGTCTATCAATTGAATCAAAAGCCTTCGCTAGATCTAAAAATGTTACTAGCACTCGTTGTTTTAAATTAATTTTGCAAGAAATAAATTTGTTGATGTCAAATAATGCATGCGTCGTGCTTTTGTTTGCCCTAAAGCCGTATTGTGAACTGGAAATCACATTTTCATTTTCAAGATAATGGGATAACTGTAACTTAACACACTTTTCGAGAACTTTAGAAACTGCACCGAGCAACGATATTGGTCTGAAGTTAGAATTAATATTTTTTGGCCTGATTTGTGAACTGGTATAACTTTAGCAATTTTAAATGATGTAGGAAACTTGCCTGAACTTATACTAAGATTAATTATATGTAAAAGTGGTTGATTCAAAGTTTCAATATTATATTTAATAAGCTTCGATGGAATGCCATCCCATCCGGCAGCTGAATTGCCTCTTATGGACCTCACAACATCGCAGAGTTCTTGCTGAGTGACAGGTCTCAGGGAGAAAACCTTATCTGTGGCGTAAATGGCGTCATCGACCTCGGCTGGCCCGTCCGTCTTAATTGTACTCGCAAGTTGCGCGCCAACTGAGGCAAAGTAGTTATTGAAATTATTGCTGACAATTTTTATTGCGTCAGGTGTAGCAGTGTCACCGTGCGCGCAGAAACCCTCAACTGGGAATTTTCCCTTTCTACTTGGGCGGCCCGCGACCTCATTCACAATGTTCCAGAACTTTCTTGAGTCACCGTTAGCTTCATCAATTTTAGTCTTATAAAACCTGTATTTAGCTTTCTTTATCAATGATATTAATATGTTCCGGTATCTAGTAAACCTTGTTTCCAAGATATGAGACGAGTCAAATCTGCTGTCATACACTCTCATATCACTGACCATTACAGCACTGCTCTTACAATCACTAACACCATTCATACACCTACAGGAACTGAAACTCAGTCACAGAACCAATTTCGTACTTACATTGATCACGCTACATTAACTGAACATATTACAAAAACAGACTGGAGTCCAATCATGAGCAATCACGAGGTTAATCAGTGCACAGCATGTTTTTGTTCGACACTGAGTAACTGCATCAAAGCCTCAACTAAAACAATCAAACATCACTCTACAAGATTTAAAAAAATAAAGCCTTGGATTACCGTAGATCTCATAAAATTAATTCGAAAACGAGACAAGCTAAGTAAAAAGATCAAAACCCAACCGTTTAATTTATTACTACTAGATAGATTCAGGGCCCTGCGCCTATCTTTAAATCAAAACATAAAAATTGCAAAGAAAAATTATTATAGGGGTAAAATTTCAGAATCTAACAGGGATCCAAAATTATTTTGGGGCATAGTTAGTGAAATATCAGGCAGGAATTGCACTAAGGACCATTTCCCATTTGAAAAAGTTTTACCTGGTTCTTCGAATAATGCGAACATTAAGATTAAAATAGCAAACGATTTCAATAACTTTTTTACATCAGTAGGTTCTAAATTGGCCAACTCAATAAATTCAGCTGGGGCTCCAGTCGTAAACGACGCTGACTTCTCACTTGACACGAATTTTACATTCAACACGGTCACACACGCTGACATAGAACGTTACGTCCAGGGTCTGCGCGGAGGGTCTGCGCCGGGCCATGATGGTATCTCGGCCTTTGTTCTTAAAGAAAACATCCACTCTCTATGTGCTCCTCTTCTGCACATTGTCAATATTAGCCTGACATCTGGTATATTCCCAAACGAGCTTAAATTGGCCAAGATCATTCCATTGCACAAATCTAATGATTTCACAGACATGAATAACTATCGTCCGATTTCTTTGTTAAGTGTAATTGCTAAGCTTTTAGAGAAAATTGCCAAAGACCAACTTGTTTTTTACCTCCACCAGTGCAATATTTTAAGTGAAAATCAGTATGGTTTCAGGAGTGACAAAAACATATCTGATGCTTTATTTGATATTAATAAATACATTAACGAGGCAATTTATGGCAACAAACGAAGCATGTTAATTTTCTTAGACTTGAAAAAAGCTTTTGACTCAGTGGACAGAAGTAGGTTGTTGCGTAAACTTGAGCTTGTCGGGGTGCGTGGCACCTCGCTCGCTTGGTTCAGCAGCTACCTCTCTGATAGGCTGCAAACTGTCGCACTTGGTGAAGTGGCAAGCGATGTATTGCCAGTGGAGTATGGTGTAGTCCAGGGTTCGACCCTTGGTCCTGTTTTATTCCTCATTTATATTAATAATATTTCTAAAATTCAAACAGAAGGGAAATTAACATTATTTGCTGATGATACTCTAATATTTGTAACCGGAGCATCCTGGGAGGAGGTTAAAAACAAGGCAGAATCAGACCTCTGTTTACTAAAAAAATGGCTTGATCAAAATGTATTGTCCCTTAATATATCTAAAACAAAATTTATGCCAATTTCATTACGCAAGATAACCGAATACAAACTTGATAACCTAACTATTCATGTCTGTGGAAATCATTTCAATAACTCTTGTTTTTGTAGCAAAATTGAAAAAGTTGATTCATACAAATATCTTGGTATTGTTTTTGATTCAAAGATGAAATGGTCGGAACATGTTGAATACCTAAAAAATAAATTACGTAAATATATTTATGCATTTAGGCAACTTAGTGATATTCTCGAAGAGCAAGAAATTAAAATAGCATACTATGCATATGTTCAATCATTGTTGTCTTTTGGAATTATTGCTTTTGGTGGTGCTTACAAAACTATCTTGCAACCTGTTTTTGTAGTGCAGAAAACAATACTTAAAGTTGCTTTTAAAAAACACTTTAGATATTCAACTGACGATCTTTTTGTAGAATCGGGAGTTTTGACAGTCAGGCAGTTATTTTTAAAATTTATTTTAGTTCACATGTACAAAAACTTTGATAATATTTTTGTAAAAATTACTCATCCCCACAATACGCGCTTTTCTCGAAATGTTGGTGTAAGTGTTCCACAAACTTTCAAATCATTTTCAAATACGAATTGCTTTCACTTAACCCAAATCATTTATCGTAACATGTGTAACAGATATCAAAATGTCAACATTCTAAATTCACCCTCTCTCTCTCTATTTAAGAAGCATGTTGTGGGGTGGCTTGTTGGTCTGAGTACAGAGGATACCGAGGCCGTTATCGCGTTGGGTGGACCTGACCGTTGACCCTACACAATCACTGATACACCACTTTCACTGACTGACTAATACACTACACCCCACCTCTCCTCTTCAATCTTCACCAGATATTATAAATTACCTCTGTTTGCACAAGGAATTTTTTTTTTTTACCGTCAATTTATTCCAGAACACTAAAAATTCAGCTTCAAGCAAGACAAATAAAAAAAAAGAGGTTTAAATTATACGATTTTTTTTCTCTTATATATTTTTTACTTCCCATTTAAATTAATCTTTTCGCAACTCAGTCTACGCACAGGCCCTGCCTATGTAGACTTTTTCCTTTCTTATAGAATGTATTTTTTTTTAACACTTTTATTTACTTATTTCTACAGTATATAATTTTTGTTTTGTTATCTAGTTAGTAATATTTTGCTGTTTCATATTTAAGAAAAGAAAAAAATACAATGTACTTGTCTGTAAATAATTAATGGGAAATAAAATATTATTTCATTTCATTTAATTTAATTTCATTTCATTTCATTTCATTTCATTTCATTTCATTGTCCGTAATTGTGTGTTGAAAGGATGATGTCGGAGCTGCTTACTTAACTTATCTCGATAGCGTATTGACTTTAGGAGCCCATTAGTTATCCATGGCTTTAATTTAGAGGCTTTGGCTGATTTATTTTCAATAATTGTATATTTATCTAAAATTTGCCCTATAACCTTATTAAACATTTCTGAAGCTTCGTCCACGTCTACCGAATTTAATATATTGTGCCAATTGAATGAATTTAGTTCCACGCCAATGCTTTGCCAATTGATTGTTTTTGAAGTACAATTGTTTATTTCCATATTTTTCGACCTGGTGCTTTGCAATTCCAGATAGGTTGTAAAATGATCTGTTATTTCTGTCTCCAACACGGCCGAGGAAGCTGTGAAAGATGGTGGCAAAGTTATGAAAAAATGGTCAATGCATGTCTTACTAGCCGGACGTGTTACTTTATCTATGCAAGCAATGAATCCTAAGTCGGACAGGATATCGAGGTACCGCTCTTCTTGTGAGTTAAGATTAGTTTGAATAATATCGCAATTTAAATCCCCTGCCAAGACATTTATCTGAGAACTTATTGTGTTAAGTTCTAAAAATTCTTTTAAGTTGTCGTTAAAAATCTGTAATGATGTATTTGGACTACGGTATACACAAAGCAGGTTACATGTAGCTCCGGCCCAGTCGAAGGTCAAGGACAAGCTCGTAGCCACGCCACCGATTAGCAGCTGATTGCAGGACACTGATAACGAGTCATCGATGTAGACAACGATACCGTCACTTTGATTCAGATTGTTATAGCTTCTGAAAGTATTATAACCATCTATACGCATAAGATCACCCTGATGATTCAACCATGCTTCCGTTAGAATGATACAATTAAATTTACACTTGATACCTTGTAATAAAACTAGAAATTCGTCAATGTGTTTACCATAACTTCTTATGTTTTGGTGTAATATTTTAAAATCATAAATAGCATTACCGTTGTTTTGGTTTAAATTATAAGAGTTGAAACAATCAACGTCAGTAATTACATTGCAATGTATGAAAGGGGTGATTGCTTCGTCCATAAAAGCTAATTAATTTACTAAATTTAATGGGTTATTGCCGTCCGGCTAGCTAAAATTGTGTATTTAGTGTTAAAACATCAGCGTTAAGAGGAATTTAAACAATCTGTGTCAAGAGTGACATATAAGAGTGTGTGCCATGAGACATTAATCATCAATTATAACATAGTAAAAAATAGAGAATCGAAAAAGTATTTTATGAGGTAGATTATTAGCTAAAATTTAAAAATTAATTGCGGTTTATTGTCTAACTTAGCTTAAGCACTAAACAAACTTTGGTAAATAAAATAAAATCGCACGATTAAGTGTAAAAGTTAATAGGTAAGCGGTTCAAATAAGACATTACGGCAATAACAGCCTGTTAATGAATATGTACAAATGTTGCACACTACAGTTGATCTTTAGATTTTAAAATAAAATAATCGAAATATACTAACACTTTTAATTAATTTACATATCCTAACAGGAACTCATATAGCATATACCAAGTCATTTGACAAACATTTTTTATTTTTCATCAAACCTTATATAATTCAATTAGACACTTAAACGAGATTATTAAGCTCGATTTTAATTTTTTAAATAAAGGAAATGATTTAAATTTTAATCAGTAGGTACAAATCAAGTATATTGTTATCCTTTGAGAAATGGGGAAATGGATGATTATATTCAAAATAGCTGAAATAAAATCAGTTCTAGCTAGTATAAATAAGAGGTACATTTTTTTTTTTTTTTTGTTAATTAAATTGAGTAAAAACCTTATCGTGAATTCCTGTGAGACACTTGGCTTATGACGGCTGGGGGGAGTTAGACCTGTGGGATATATCTTCGGTTACATCTGAAGTGGATGTGTCCTGTGGGGCGGCGGGGGGAGGAGCAGCAGCGTCGGCGGTGGCGGCAGGGGCGGCCAGATCCAGGTCCTGGAGGCTGGATACTCGGAGGGGGCGTGCGTTTGGGTTTTTCTTGATCAACACCCTGCCGTCGTCGGTCCACACTGATGAAAGCTTTCCTTTCTTTACGAGATCTCTCGCAGCGTTGAAGATTGAACGAGTCTCGTGCGTTAATTGTTCATTCAGGTACACCTGATGGTTCGGGAATTTTTTATAGATCTCACTGGCCTTTAGACTTCGCCTGTTACGTCGAGCAGCAATCCACTCTCGTTTTTGTAGTCTAGAGATGAAGGATACAATGATAGGCTGAGTTTCTATAGCACCATCACTACGAGGAATAACAAATTGTATCGTCCTTTGTTTGAATACCATTGTAAGTGGTGAAGTTTATATTGTTAGAAGGACCATTGCATTAGACATTTGTCCTGCTAACTTTCTAGCTGTGGATAATGATCCCTATAGATTTTTAAACAGTCTATGAATAAAGGGGAATCTTGTAAGGTGTCCAGCATTGATTCCTCTCAAACCGTTGATCCTACAACGATGGAATGGACAATTCTCCCACTGAGCCAACCAGTAAGGAAGTAAAAATGTTTTAATTTTTTTCAAACCGTGTGTACCAAATTCAGTGTTATGATTTTTCTAACCTTACGAGATTCCTTTTATCAATTAAGCTAGATATACTTTGTTGATTTTCATGTATATAAACAGCTAGGATAAATAATAATATTCGTGCAGTATTCAAATGTTAGTGTTTTCTTCATTTATTCCAACAATAACATCATCATCATCATCAACAACAACAACAACAACAACAACGATGATAGCAACAGCAATAGCACAGCACAGTACACTTTACACTGGTATTGGCTATAAGTACGTTATTGTCGGCGACTCAGCGCTGATCGCTGGACACAAGATTGCTGCAGAAATTGTCAATTTGCGCGTGATTGAAAAACAACGTGACTTCAGACACAATATACGCTGCATTGATTGCTACGTGGCGATTACCCGTAATTTGAGCTTTTCTTCTTGGGTTTTAATCTTTATATAAAAATCTTGACAAAAACTAACTAGCGTAAATGTATAGTCTGTCAGATTGTGTGTTTAATGTATAGGGATTGTACACAGTATAAATTAGTAAGACGCAAAAGACATATTCAATCGCACAGATTAGCCATCAAGCATCGGCTTATATTTATCTATAATCCCATTCGGCATATACGTAAATGAAATTTGCTCCCCATGTATTTCTTATGGTAGTTAAATTTGATTTTTATTTGCCGAGTTCGTTTGGCTCTTCCACCCGACCGATTTTCATGTTTGAGGTCTCCAATTATAGGTACGCACGTATAGATTTGCCATCAAGCATGGGCATATATTTATTAATAATCCCACTCTGTGTATACGTAAACGAAATTTGCTCCCCATGTATTTCCTATGGAAGTTTAATTTGGTTTCTCTTTTCTGAGTTCGTTTGGCTCTTCTACCCGACCGATTTTCATGATTGAGGTCTCAAATTGAAGGTATGCACGTACAGATTTGCCATTAAGCATGGACATATATTTATCTATAATCCTACTCTGTGTATACGTAAACGAAATTTGCTTCCCATGTATTTCTTATGTGAGTTTAATTTGGTTTTTTTCCGAGTTCGTTTGCCTCTTCTACCCGACCGATTTTTATGATTGAGGTCTCAAATTGAAGGTATGCACGCCAAATTTTCTCATAAAGCATCGGCAAATATTTACCTACTGTACTACTCGACCAAAACACATAATTTGATTTATTTTCTAATTCTTACTTCAATTTAAGATGTACCTTCACCAGTTATAATTTTATAATCCTATATATTTTAGTCTAAGAGTAAGAACCTTCAGTGAAATACTGGCTTTCATCTAAGCTATTATTTATTCAAATCGTACGAGTTTCAAGCAAACACAAGGTGAAAACCCAACATAAAAATTATTTTTCATAAGGTTTTTATATGAATAAAAATTAATAGCTCCAGTATTGGTAATGATTTCTATGTGTTTTTTTCTCATAAATTTGATTATTTCTCGGATATTATATTTTTTACGCTGAAGAGCAGCACGGGTCCTATAGACTCAAAATAATCATCAAATAGGCTTTAATTTGAGCTATCGATCGTTTGAATCAGTTAAGCTCAAGACACTGTGCATTACTCAAATAAAAAATTTAATTATTATTTCGGATATTATATTTATTTTAAAGCTGCAGAGCAGCATGGGTCCTCTAGTTTCATTTATAAGACAGCCATACTTCTATTGCCTACGACTGTCCGATACATAAATCATAACAGCTAAACAGGTAAATAGACATAATTTTTTTTCAGAAGTGTCTCACATGCTTATACACACATACAAATACGTTTTAGCTTCAGTTTCAAACATATAAGAGTTTACGAAATGAAAATTTATTTTCAAAACTCAATTAGCTTTTACATTATAATTAATTAAGCTGAATCATTTTCTTAAGGTAACACCTTTGACTATCAACACGTAAAACTTAATTCGAATTGATCACTTTGAATTAATTTCCTATTTATTATAATTTTATAGTCTTTACAAGGATATGAATGAATCATAGATTTTACTACTCTCCACACTGGTAGTGTGTAGTGTAACCACAATACAACATATGAGGCACGCGCGGTTGTGGAAGGAGGCCGCACGAGGTGAGGCAGCGGTGTTTTGACCTGTTTGTTCGCATCGCCGCGGTCAAGGTTTGGCTAATAACAGGCAACTAGCCACAACGGCCACTTCACCTTACTGCTTATAGCAACAGATAACTAGAAACAGCAGCCAGTAGAGTAGACGCGAGTCAAGGACTGTTGACTACAGGATCGCGGTCCGGACGACCCGAAACTCTACATCCAAATAGGAAGAGCAACAAAAACATCTTACCTTGAACTGCCAAGTGCCTCGTCATCCGTGTCCTTGGCGTCGGAGTCTATGAAGTGCAAGTCGTCCATCTTGTCCCCTGCAACATAACACAACCCAAAACTGAGCAACTGGACAAGTGCAAAGGACTATGTGCCTGCATTACTATCACGTCTAATATCGAAAAGAAACAGCAAGACATGATTCGGACGAAAAACATTAAAACATTTATGGATTTTGAACGGATTCGTTGGTGCCCCTGGTACAAGTGGCGGCCGCTAGGTCACACAGTCGGGTTGCGATGTTCCCGCACGTAGCCATTAGCCCACAATCACAGGAAGCTTGTACTTGTTCTAACCGCTCCATCTAGATGATCATGAGTCTGCTGTCTGCTAGTCCTCTCCCACCAGCAGTTAGTACAGTAGGTACTGTATCTTATCCTGACGTTAACCTCCACTAAAGTGTTAACTCTAGGCACTGAATAGATTTTTGTGCTGAATCAGAAGTGTTTAAGCGTTCTAAATTTACCTCTGCCGTACCTAGTTATTTTCAAAGTACTGTACGAATTAACCAAGTGGGCACTATAAGAATTGTGTGAATAATTTGTATTACATTGAATCCATACAATAAAAATACTTATAGAAGAATAAACAGAATCGAAGTAGTCTGGAAGAAATTGTATTGTGAAAAGACACCGAGACTACGTCTTATCATATGTGTAAGACAATTTTAAAACTATATCTACTTCGTTTTGACATTTCAATATTGCTAGGGTTGAGTGTGGAACTAAACTATGAATTCTCATTCAAGATTCAAGTGTGGTTACACTAGAAGGCCTAGGCATACTACGAGTATATATATTTATAAAAGATGAAGTTTGTATATATATATATATTTGAACGTTATGGACTCCGAAACCGCCGGAGAGATTGTAATGAAAATTTCAGGCATTATTAAGCATTATTCAAGGATGGTTTGTGTGAAGTTTGGTGCAGATCCGTCAAACAAAAGGGCTCCGCCCCAGTGGCTCTGGAGTTTCCCATGTTAACCTTATGAGTACTCATATGGAATTGAAGAATCTTAACAGCTGTATCAACTAAACAATTTGATTCTGTGATGAACAATAGCATTAAAAGGTTATAAAATGTACCAACAGGGTGCAGCACTATTGTCTAAATTTATGACAACAGTTGCTAATTTCAACCAAGCAGTTGTGATACATAATTAGAACCGTCAAAGTAGGATTGTTTACAGATATGTTTATGTTTTTAAACACAGTGAACCCCAATTTCACGTGCGAGGCCTAGCCGAGTATGTGAGAGCTATTTTCACGTACGAGGCGAAGCCGAGGACGGGAATAATGGAGCAAGTGCCGGATAATAACTTTCGCTACGAGTTATGAACGATACTTTTCATCACGACGCAAAAATACACAAACACAGAATAGCAGACCTCAGTATATTAAAACAATTTGATTTCTCAATTAATTTGATTGAACATCAAAATAAAAGAATAACACAACTTTTAAAAATACATACAGCTGATTAAAATCATTAAATTAAACCGTAACAAAACACTGGCGCACGTAGTGAATAAATGGAGAACTAATTGAGAGCGAGGGAAAGTAAATTTAGAGCGAGGGAAAATCAGCTGATCGATTTTCCCTCGCCCTAAATTAGAGCTTGGGAAACGACTACTTTCATTGATATCAGCTGTTATCGAAAATAGTTACTTTCGTTAAGGAGTGATGAAAATAATTTTTGATATTGTGTGAATAAGGAGTTTTATTTTTTTAATTGCGTAATTCATTAACTTATTGACTTTCTTTTTTCCAAAATGTTTATAAAAACCTATTGAATTTTTATGGCTTTTCCCATACAAAGTAATGTCTGGGAAAAGAACGTAGCCAGTTAATATTTTTAGTTAATACTTTTAGTGAATTACTAAAAGTTTATCTACATACAGCAGATCTATGGAATAATAATTTTTCTCTTAAGCGTTCTCTTCCCGTTGCGAAGCACGGGCATGGTGGCTAGGCTAATTACTAAAAGTGAATATCAAATATTTAAATAAACGGTAACAGCAATCTGGCACATACTTTCTCACATTAGTTTGTCAAAAACCTTTATCATGGGTGGTGGGAGTAACTATGATATTTTATAATAATATTATAAATGTGAAAGTTTGTGTGTTTGTTTGTTTGTTTGTTTGTTTGAAGTTCAATCACGCATTAACTACTGGACAGATTTGGCTGAAATTTGGCATGATGATAGCTCACATTCCCGATTAACATATAGGTATATTCTTATCTCAAAAATCCTTTCGGGCTCTGCCCCAGTGGCTCTGTAGTCCCCCATGTTAACCTTATGAGTATTCATATTTAAAGGGAATTAAAGAATTTAGTCAGCTGTTTCAAATAAAAAAGTTCGTTCTATGATATGCAAAAGCATTAAAAAGTTATAAGATTTACCAACAGGGTGCAACACTATTGTTTTATTTTGCATTTACGAAAACAGCTAATTTGAAACAAGCAGCAACAAAAAACTGTAAAACGCAATGAGAACTGTCACAGTAGGATTGTTTACAGTTACAGTATGTTTATGTTCTTAATTTCATGAATAATTTGTGATATTTTGCAAATGTTTAATAATTTATTTTTCTCTATTGTTTAGGTGAAATGGTAGAACATTATAGCTATCATGGTAGATGTGTAATACTATAGTATACCATAAACTCGCCTTTGGCTCGCTGGGGGCTCCCTAGCTGTTAGTCGTCATTATGGGTTGGGTGAAGGGGCGTGATTGTCGAAAAATGCCTAGAAGAGTTTTGTAGAAAGTTTAATTCCTGACCATGAATATTCTTGCAAATCTGTGCTAGATCCGTTTTCAAGTTGTAGAAGTAAAAAAAGTGTTAGGTAGTTTCGGAAAGGGGGGGGGGGGTTAAGTCTTGAAAATAGGGCTTTTAAAAATTGTATGAGCTAATTTTCTGTAACGTTGTACACTATTGTAAAGTTTAATTCTCTAGTAGGATTCTACACTATTTAGATCCTCATACCAAAGTCAGCCACTTTCAAGGTTATTCTCCATAAAAATAACCAGGGGGGTGGGGGTAGTTTGATATTCTAGGGGACCATAGAATTAGTAAAGAATCTGTTATAACCTCGTAAAAGTGGAAAAATATATAAAATTCTGACATTACACATAAATTTAGGGGGTCAAGGAGTTAAATAAACACGAATGAGTAAAATTTTAGGCAAAGTAATAAGAATAAAATAATTAATAATATAAAAAAAATTATTATGTGGGGGAAAAATAGCGAATACTATTAAAAATTTTAAATATATTTGACAATTTTTGAAAGAAAGGCGTTTTTAGAGGTGAAGGGGTGAAATTTTTGGAAAACACATGATAGGGTTTTGTATAAAATTTAATTGCTGGCCATGAAAATGCATTCAAATGTTAGCTAGCTCTTATAGTTAAGAGTTATAGCTGTAAAAAATGTGTTTTGTCGTTTTTAGATGTCCGCTATTTTGGATTTTTGAAGAGGGGTGGAAACTTTAAAATGGGTCTTTTGCAAATTTCACCATTAACTTAGGATCCCTTACTACAATACTACCAAATTTCAAGTCTCTAGCACGTTTCTAAAGGATTCACATGACCATACCAAAGTCAATAAATTTCAATGTTATTCCCCATAAGAACAACGCAGAGCTCGTAAAAACTTTCAAAATTTTGACATTAAACCTAAGTTTTTGGGGTCAAGGGGTGAGGTTACGAAAAAACATTGAGCAAATAAAATTTTAAGTAAACCAAGGAAAACACAAAGCATTAATAACATTTGAATAAATAATTTACTTAGGTTGGGAAAAGTAGCGAAAACCGTTAAACATTTGAAAAAAATATACCAAATTTTGAAAGTAGGGCGTTTTTTGAAGGTAAAGTTTGAAGGTAAAGCGATTTTCTAAAAACGCATAATTTTTTAGTGTCTTGTAGAAAATTTAATTTCTGACCGTGAAAACTCTTTCAAATCTTTTCTAGCTTTTACCATTTTCAAAACTACAGCCGTATGAAAATTACGTGTTTAGGTCGTTTTCAAAGGTCCGCCATTTTTGATTTTTCGGGGTTGAAATTTGAATTTTTTTTGCTGATT
Source organism: Macrosteles quadrilineatus (assembly GCF_028750875.1). Taxonomy (NCBI): domain Eukaryota; kingdom Metazoa; phylum Arthropoda; class Insecta; order Hemiptera; family Cicadellidae; genus Macrosteles; species Macrosteles quadrilineatus. Next base: position 78,480,096 of record NW_026542594.1, read on the forward strand.
TCACCGTTAATGTAAGATATCATACTGCAATACTACTAAATTTCAAGTTTCTAGCACGTTTCTAAACGGTTCAGATGAGCAGACCAAAGTCGGCCACTTTCAATGTTATTCTCAATAAGAATAACATGGGGCTCGTAAAAGTGGTAAAAAACTTTCAAATTTTGACATTAAACCTAAGTTTTGGGGGGTCAAGGAGTAAAGTTACGAAAAAACATATAAGGGTGAAATGTAAAGTAAACTAAGGAGGGTACGAAACATTAATAATACTTGCAAAAAATAATTATTTAGGTACGAAAAAATAGCAAAAACCGTTGAAAATTCGAAGGAAATTTACCAAATTTTGAAAGTAGGGCGTTGTTTAAAGGTGAAGGAGTGCGATTTTTGAAAAACGCTTAGGAGTATATTGTAGAGAACTTAATTCCTGACCATGAAAATTATTTAAAATCTTATCTATCTCTTACCGTGTTCGAGCTATAGCTGTTTGAAAAAAACGTGTTTTGTCGTTTTCAGAGGTCCGCCATTTTGAATTTTTGGGGGGGTTAAAATTTTAAAATGGGACTATTGCAAATTTTCCCGTTAATTTAAGATACCATACTACGTTACTACCAAATTTCAAGTCTCCAGCACGTTTCTTAACGATTCAGATGACCACAACAAAGTCATTAAATTTCAATGTTATTCTCCATAAGAATAACATGGAGCTCGTAAAAACTTTCAAATTTTTACATGAAAATTAAGTTTTGGGGGTCAAGGAGTAAAATTACGAAAAAACATGTAATAAGTAAAATTTAAAGTAAAGTAAGGAAGAATAAAAATCAATAATATAATATTTGCAAAAAGGAATTATTTAAATATGAAAAAATAGCGAACACCGGTAAAAATTGAAAGAAATTTACCAAATTTTGAAAGTACTGCGTTTTTAAAGCTGAAGGAGTGCGATTTTCGGAAAACGCCTAAAAATGTTTTGTAGAAAATTTAATTCCTGACCGTGAAAATTCATTCAAATCCTTTCTAGCTCTTACCGTGTTCGAGCTATAGCCTATTGAAAAAAATGTGTTTTGTCGTTTTTACATGTCCGCCATTTTGGATTTTTTTGGGGGTTGAAATTTAAAAATAATTTTTTTACGAATTTCACCGTTAATGTAAGATACCATACTGCAATACTACAAAGTTTCAAGTCTCTAGCACCTTTCTAAACGGTTCAGATGAGCATACCAAAGACGGCAACTTTCAATGTTATTCTCCATAAGAATAACATGGAGCTCGTAAAAGTGGTAAAACCCTCATTTTTTGACATTAAACCTAAGTTTTGGGGGTTAAGGAGTAAAGATACGAAAACACATTAAATGAGTAAAATTTAAAGTAAACTACGAAGGATACAAAGCATTAACAATATTTGTAAAAAAGAATTATTTAGGTCAGAAAAATGGCGAAAACCGTTAAAACTTTTAAAAAGATTTACCAAAATTTGAAAGTAGGGCGTTTTTTGGAAGCTGAAGGAGTGCGATTTTCGGAAAACGCTTAGTAAAGTTTTGTAGAAAATTTAATTTCCGTTCATGAAAATTCTTTCAAATCTTTTCTAGCTCTTACCGTGAGCTATAGCCCTTTGAAAAACAGGTGTTTTGCCGTTTTCAGAGGTCCACCATTTTGGATTTTTGGGGTGGTTTTAATAATAATTTTTAATAACCTTGTGCATATAGAAAAGGTAAAGAGTCTATTATTACCTCGTAAAACTGGTGAAACCTTTTAAATTTTGACATTAAACTTAAGTTTTGGGTGTCAAGGAGTAAAGTTACGAAAAACATGGATGGGTAATATCGGAAGTAATCCAAGGAAAATACAAAGCATTAATAATATTTGCAAAAATTATTTTCTTAAGTTGGAAAAAGTAGCGAAAACCATTAATAATTTGAAAAAATTACCAATTTTTGAAAGTAGGACGGTTTTTTGGGGTGAAGGGGTGAAATTTACGGAAAACGGTTTTAAGGGTTTTGTAGAAAATTTAATTCATGACCATGAAAATTATTCAAATCTTGGCTAGCTCCTATTGCTTATTAGTTATAGCCGTTAAAAAACCGTGTTTTATCGTTTTTAGATGTCCGCCATTTTGGATTTTTGGGGAGGTTAAAGTTTGAAAATGGGACTTTTGTAAATTTCACCCTTAACTTAGGATCCCATACTACAATACTACCAAATTACAAGTCTCTAGCACGTTTCTAAACGATTCAGATGACCATAACAAAGTCATTAAATTTCAAAGTTTTTCTCCATAAGAATAACATGGGGCTCGTAAAAACTTTCAAATTTTGACATTAGAATTAAGTTTTGGGGGTCAAGGAGTATAGTTACGAAAAAACATATAAAGTGTAGAATTTAAAGTAAAGTAAGGAGAATAGAAAGCAATAATAATATTTGCGAAAAGGAATTATTTAAGTATAAAAAAATAGCGAAAACCGGTAAAGATTTGAAGTAGGGCGTTTTTGAAGCTGAAGGAGTGCGATTTTCGGAAAACGCTAAAGAGGGTTTTGTAGAAAATTTAATTCCATTTCATGAAAATTCTTTCAGATCTTTTCTATCTCTTACCGTTTTCGAGCTGCAGCCGTTTGAAAAAAACGTGTTTTTTTCGTTTTCAGAGGTCCACCATTTTGGATTTTTGGCGGGGTTAAAATTTGAAAATGGGGTTTTTACGAATTTCACCGTTAATGTAAGATCCCGTACAGCAATACTACCAAATTTCAAGTCCCTAGCACGTTTTAAAACGGTTTAGATGAGCATACCAAAGTCGGTATTTTTCAATGTTATTTCCCATAAGAATAACATTGGGGGGGGGAAATTCTTAAATAAGGGGGGTTTAAAATTTGAAAGTGAGACTTTTTGGAATTTTCCCGGCGGTTTGGGCTCAAAACCGACAAGCATGCCAAATTTCAACTCCCTAGCACATCTAGAAGTGCTCAAACATTCGTATCTTCCGTGAGTCAGTTACATATGCGAGTGTATATTATTTAGATTTAAAGAAACAAATGTTATCAAACTGTATCCTCCCCCATTGCAAATGCAAAGCTTAAGTATAACTGCAATAAGCATTTTATACTTATATTATGCCAACCCCGTACGAAGGACGGGTATTCTGCTAGTTTTATATAGGGAAAATCTCAAAGGTTGCAATAACTTATATTTTGGGCCGTATTATTTACAGCGAATTGGGGTTGCACTATTTTTGTTCAGAATTATAAGGACCATTACATACTAACTTAATTATAGTCAACACCGGCTTTTTGTTGTAAATCCGATTGTCTGTTATTTTATAGGTTTTTTAAAGGGAAAAATAACATAAGTTACAATAACCTTTGAACAGTAATTTTTACATCAATGGGAGTTGTACATTTGTTTCCAAATTGAAAGGATATGTTTTTGTTATAGAAAATGTTTCCCTTTATGTTAAAATGTTGGTTGTTTGTTGACATTATGGTTACCTAATTATTTTTTCTAGTTGTTCCCAGATCATTTTTATGTGATCAACCTTTATGATTCATCTCCCATTATTCTACAACCTAAAATATTCGTAACAAATCAACATTAATAATAGTCGAACTGTAAAATTATTCATTTTAAAATTGTGATATACATAACACAGAGAATTATCTAAAATACATCAATAGCTGTATATTACATTTGACTATTAATATTACGTTATACCTGGTTTTATTATAGTATACATTGCAAAGGTGACTGGCAAATAAGTAATGCAAATGTTAATACTGCTTACTGGCTTTGCGTTAATGATATTGAAATGTTGAAGTAAACAAAAATCAGCTGTAAGTTATATGGGCTTCCAATGCTGTGGAGAACATAACTTTTACGTTATATCTAATTTATGGTGTTATAATTTTGAAAATTTCACTATTTTTCCCGTCGTGACGTAATAGGGAACAGGAAAATTTAATATGCGCCCTCTCCCGTCGTTCTATGTCTTTCCAGACGCTCACTATTTTGACACAAAGAATCACCTTACCTACGTATTTAGATATATATAGATGATTCTAAGTTTCAGGTTGCCCTTAGCAGAAAGTACTGTATAATGGAACGTATTCTACAATTATTTACGTAAGCTAATTATTACCAGTGTGCGTGTTTGTGCAATAATTTGCAGCTTAATATGTAATGTTTGATCGAATACAAGTTACCTACAACTGGGGAGAGAAACAGTGCACTTGATGTAAACGTCAAGAACGAAAATAGCCGAGCCTTGAGACAAGCTATAAACAATGGCTGATGGCTGTGTTTAACTGATCAGGCCAGGCCATCAAACCAGCTTCCAACAATACCAAACTATAGTGGGCTACGGTCACTTCATCTGTCAGGTGTCAGGCATTCATCATTACCAAAGGATTGCAATAATGAGTAATTAGATCAAAGACGGACTGATGTACTAGTATGATCAACTGATTAGAACGTGGGCATTACAAATCTATTGAAAACGTAGGCCTAATTTAAAAAAAAAACCTAGTAATAACAGTGTTAATGGCTCAGATGTTAGGTGTCCAACATTACTAATCTCATTCAATGAACAGTTTATAAACACCCCCAACGCAGCAAACCTGCAGAATACGCCTGATTTGATTTTCACTTAAATCTATCTCAATAACATTGGTTTAATGAGTACCTCGGTTTGCTACCTACTACAAGTAGGGCATTAAAGTATATTTTTAAGTTTGTTTTATTATTGTAAAGCTTTAAGTAAAGTTTTTTTTTATAATATATTAATAGCTTAGCATCAAATACAGTACATAAATTTGCAATGTTTAATGTTTGATCAAAATTTATCCATAAACAAGCAAACTTTAGAGTTTACTCGTTCCCCATAAGAACATACAGTAGCATAGTAGTTTTAAATATACAATTTTGTTTTATTTCTCTACAAAACAATGACAGTCCAAAAATCCTTTTATATGATACAGTAAAATATTATTTTAGCTCAAAAAAATTGTTTTGGAAAGAACCTGCGAAATTTGATGTTTTTAGGTTAAAAAAGAGGAAACCCAATTTTTACCTCATAAGACCCCCATCAACTTATCGTTCCCATAGTCCAATCATGCTGGTTCGCGAACTCGTTAGATTCGAATATACGTAGGTTTATAAATTTGTACTAAATTAAATCAAAATCGGCTGATTTTTTCTCCAATTATCGTGCTAACGGACATACACTCATAAGTTATACAGGGTGGCTGAAAAGTAACTTGCACCTGCCCCCCGCCCCCTTAACTTTTGAACCTTTTGAGATAATATTTGAAATTGTTTTGCGGCAACCTTCTTAGAAATGAAAGGCTATAATAATTATTGCTAATTTTTAAAATGTTGCCCTTAGGTGTAGCGGGGATAGGGGGTAGCTCAAAATTATCAAGTGGCAAGTTTAATCGAGTTTGGTATAATTTTACAGCTCTTGACAAAACTAAACAATTGACATAAAGAAAACCAAAATCGGACCACTAAAAACAAAATGGTGCCCTAAAATGTATCAAATCAAAATAACCACGAGGGTGGCTGAAAGTTAACTTGCACCCCCTTTAACTTTTTAACTATTTGAGATATTTGTAATCGGTTTGTGGTAACTTTTTTTTAGATATAAGGGACTAAAATAATGATGGTGAAATTTGAAAAACTTTCCCTTGGATGTGTGGGGTAGCTCAAAATTGTTAAACAGGAAGTATGGTCGAATTTGGTATCATTTTACAGGTCTTAATAAAACTAAACAATTAACATAGGCTAAAGAAAATTAAAATCGGGCCACTATTAACAAAATGACAGCTAAAAATGGTTAAGACAATGATTACTTATTAAAAGTTATTTTACCTGCCATTTTGCTATAATTATTACTTACTTTATTATCTTTATGTGAATTGATTAGTTTTGTAAAGACCTGTGAAATGATACCAAACTCGACCATACTTCCTATTTAACAATTTTGAGCTGCCCCTACTCCCGCTACCATATATTAACCATCATTATTGTAGCCCCTCTGATCTAAGAATGTTGCACCGATTTCAAATATCTCACATGGTTCAAAAGTTAAGGGGGGGGGGGATGCAAGTTTCTTTTCAGCCACCCAGTATAACTTGTGTGTGTGTTTGTGTGTCCGTTAGCACGATAACTGGAGCAAGTTACTTTTCAGCCACTCTGTATATAAATGAATTTTTAGCCTCATCTCATAAAAATGAAAAGTAGGTGAGACCTAGGCCTACTGTAATAGCAATTAGCTTACTCCATTAATAGATTTGCTAAAATGGACTGTTGCAAGTCTTCAGATTATTAGCTTATAGCTTTATATATATATATAAAGCTTATATAAAGCTAGTAAAAAGTGGGATACGATATTCGATACTACGATACTCGTGTAGTGGTGTATAAGTAATTCATTCTGGAAACAATGGGTGGGTGTAAGTGATAGCTCATGGCTGTCGGTACGTCATCAATGTTTATGTTTAACAATACTATTTAAACGTCAAACGCTCATTGGTACTGAACATAAACAATGTGTATCAATGTAATTTTAAGGCTATTTTTCACCTTTGCGATCGCTAATGTCGTTAGATATATCCTCGTCCTTGGAACTAAACACTCCTTTTTTCACTAACACTGGCAATATGTTAGAACAATTCATTTCACTACCACGCGTGTGTTTATGTTTTTCCAACAACATGAGCACTTCACTTGAGCCCGCCATTTCACTCACTACGCACGCAGCAGCCGACTGTCGGAGTCGGACGAAGGCTGAAGCTGAAGTTGCAGCTGTTCATTCATAACGGCAAAGAAGAGAGAGAAGCTTCTGCTACCTGGCGGCTGCTACGTCAACTAAAACACCAACAACACCGCTGCTGGCGCTGGCACTGGCACTACTACAGATAAAACCATTGACTATAAAGTCGATGGTTTTATCTTATTTATATTATTATATTATATATTATATTATATTATATTATATATTATTTATACAACTTCAGTATCCAATACAATAATTGGATTGGATACTGAAGTTGTATTGTATTGATAGTCACAGCTGAAGCCAATGTTATCGTTAGTTATGTCCGGTGCACTTATAAGAGTGCGTGTTTTGTCAACAATTTGTTGCTTGTTATTTGGTTTATATGTTTATTCTTGTTATTGTATATTTGTTATGTTTAGGCTATTTAAATCCCCGTTTAACCAAATAAAACGATATACTCATAAAAATAACGCAACCTCTAGTTATGTAACCAAACAGTAAAGCACAAATCGTGAAATTAACTCTAAAATAATAGGAACAATATTTCGTCGCCACTAACCACTAGTGTCACCGGACATGAACTATATAGTCCAGAAGCTGAGGGGGGTTGAGCATGCATGAAAGTAGTACGCAATGTTATTGATGATTATTGTAATATGGACTGTGGTGATAAAAATTACGTATGTCGCCTATTTCTAAAGTGGTCGATAAGGTGGGGGGAGGTGGCAAACATGGCGGTTTGCACTATGCGTTAAAACGCTGATATTTCGTAAACGGCAAAAGATAGAACATCGGTTAAAACGTCGTTGTAATTCTAAAAATGTGGAATACAATAATGGTTATCGAGTCCGAGGTCGTATCTCTATAAATAAACAAGTTATTGTATAAAATGTGTAAAAATGGACTTTTTGTGTAGTTTGTTTTACCGAAAGTAGAATTAATTTGTGAGTGTCGCAAAGAAGAAATATCGAACATCTTTGCTGATAGTTGTAATATGGACTGTGGTGATAAAAAATACGCATGTCGCCTACTTTTCAGGTGGTCGAGAACTTGGGGGGTGGGGGCAAAGATGGTGGAACGCGCTATGCATTGAAACGACTGTAGCTTGATAACGGTACTGTACGAGATAGGGCATCGGTTAAAACGTAGTTTTAATCCACAAAAATATGGCCAATAGAAAAGATAATTGAGTAAAAAGTTGTATCTTTACTAATAAAAAAGTTATAACAATAATAAGTTTAACAAAATCTACATTATACAGCTATTTTCTTCAAAAATCATATGAATTGTTGATAAGAAATAGTGTAATTACTTAATTACTCGGCTAAACATTAACTAGATGCATTTTCTTATAAGAAAAAAATATATTATTACGAATACATATGGTTCAAAATGTAAAACACGGCCTCCAAACGCCTTGGGGTTCGTCCGAAAGGTTGCGTCATAATTGCTGCGCAGTGCTGCTGATATCGGCACAACTGTTAATCCCCCAAAAGTTCATTGCCTTCCAACTCAGTGATATCGGGGTTGTGAAAGTATTTGTACAGCTTAAGACTACTGACATTTATTGTGTTTTATTTATACAAATAACATTCTTTTATAACTTTTAATAGTTATTGAAATATTTTAAATTTCAATACATTTTATTTTAAGCTGCTCATGTTTTTTTTTATGTGTGTGGCTGGTTTTTATGTACGTTTGTTCCTAGTGACTAGTGGATTAGGCAATAAAATTTCATCAACTTACAAAAGTTAGTTACCTATTTCAATTCAACAAATAATATGAACAACCAGCGTAATTGTTGTGAACAGAATGAAGAGATGTACCGTATTTTTTATTAAGTTATAAGGTATGTACTTTTGTAGTTATGTTTTTTTTATTTCATATAACTGTATTAAATAAGAATCTGTTACATAATCATATTGTAATAACATATAACATTATAATTAAAACTGGAATTGTAGTGGTAATCTGTATTATGCATTTGATTGCGGCGAAACCCCAAGTATTATACGTAGTTTGGAGGCCGTGTTTTACATTTTAAACCATATGTATTCGTAATAATATTTTTTTTTCTTATAAGAAAATGCATCTAGTTAATATTTAGCCGAGTAATTAAGTAATTGCACAATTCTTTATCAACAATTCATATGATTTTTGAAGAAAATAGCTGTATAATGTAGATTTTGTTAAACTTATTATTGTTATGACTTTTTTATTAGTTAAGATACAACTTTTTACTCAATTACCTTTTCTATTGGCCATATTTTTTGGATTAAAACTACGTTTTAACCGATGTCCTATCTCGTACCGTTATCGAGCTACAGTCGTTTCAATGCGCATTCCGCCATCTTTGCCCCCCTCCCCCCAAGTTCTCGACCACCTGAAAAGTAGGCGACATGCGTATTTTTTATCACCACAGTCCATATTACAACTATCAGCAAAGATATTTGATTGCTGATATCAAGATGGCACCGCCGCCAAGAAACAAGTCACTGAAATGTGGCTCATGTAAGAAAATCATTAATTTAAAATCTGACAAAATCCAATGTAGTGGTGAATGTAAATATATGTTTCATTTAAATTGTACCAGTTTACCAGAATCAAACTTTGTGGAAAATTGTTCTCAAATTGATTGGAAGTGTGATATATGCTCCGTCGCTAAGTCTAACGTGAGTTACAACACGGACAATTCGGTAGCTTACGACACCAACTCAGTTGTCAACCATGTCTGCCCGTGTTCTGGTGTTCAGAGAAAATTGAATATCTGATATCAAAAATCAATGAACTAACTCAAAACAACTTAGAAATTAAAGTAGAAATTTCCGAAATTAAAATAGAAAATTAAACTACTGGTTAAAAACTGCTACTGTACTGTATGTCTAATCAGGCAGAGGCTGTCAGCGATCTTATGTTAAAAGATAGTAACACTTTTGCAAGTGTTTTGAGAAATAAATCTAAAATGATTGCTAAAAGTGACAAATGTATAGACTCGTCTAAATCTTCAAATAACAACTCAGAGAATATTATTCACAATCATAAAGACAATTCTAATCTTAGTAGTTGTCATCAGTTTGTCAACAATTCGTCTACTTTGCCCGTGTCGTCTGCCACCAAAAGTTCTGCTAGTTTGCCTGCGACGTCTGCTCCTGTAGTAGACAAGCGAAACAGCGAAACTGTTACGCCTGCCAAACAAAAAACATCAGTGAAGAGGAATGGTGGAAAACGTCAAACTGAACTGTCAAAACAGTATAAACATAACCTTAACCTACCAACTACAACAAGTTCAAGTTCAGTTAACGCTAATGGGCTTAAGGTGAATAAACAAATACAAATCTCTGGAAAACAACATTTTAATAACGACAATTCGATCACAGGTTCTGCCAACACTAGCAATAAATTAAAAACTTTCAACAAATACAGGTATTTATTCATCTCAAGGCTGGCTACAGACGTTGACTGTGATACAGTTAATAAATACTGTATATAAGTGATGAAATTAGTGGTGATTACAAAGTCACACAAATGAGGAACAGGTTCCCAGGCTATCGGACATTTAGGCCCCGTTTATGCACCAAGAGCGGGAGCGGGGCGATAGCGGGCCCGCTCCCGCGGTGAATGGGCCTGTTTATGCACGAAGAGCGATAGCGGTAGCGGTTGGTTAAAGGAGAATGGAAGGGGGGCACAGTCTTGCCAACTCAAACCCTGCAAAATAATTAACACAACTATTTGTCCTAAGTGCACGTGCGCGTGGGTCAAGTTGGCAACCCTGGCTTGCGCCCAAGCAACCGCTGCGATTTCTAACTACACAGCGGGCGAATTAGAAACCGCAGCGGGAGGTCAACCGCTATCGCTGTCGCTCTTGGTGCATAAACAGCCCCATTTAACTCAATGGTGTTAGAAATCGCTCCCGCTGTCGCTACCGCTCCCGCTCTTGGTGCATAAACGGGGCCTTGGTAGGGGTTCCTGCTCACTTGTGGGACAAAATATATTTGCCTGAATTCTGGCCTACTGGGGCATATATAAATGCCTTCAGGTTTGCTAAAAAAGCAACAAGCACTGCTCAGTGTCAGGAGAATTTTTTAGAAACTCCCCCCAACTCTGTAAATTTAACGTTGAGTCTGAAGTGACAGATAATTCTGACACACAACTCTCAACGCATAACAAAGCGATTGGGAACTTCTCTAAAAGGCCGGTCTACACGCAAGGATTTACCGTACGTTTTACCTGCGCAAGTAAATCGTTGCAGTCAAATCGTTGCGTGTGTACCGCAAAACTGTGCATTTTTGAGAACTGCGCGGAGACGGAAGACGGAGCTATAAAACTATTGCTGAGAGCATAGTTTTGACAACGTTTTCAGACAAGTCGTTGCGTGTGGACACTGTCATCCGTTTCAACTCCGTCTTCACGCTCAAAACCCCAGTATGCAGCGTTGTCTTCACGTGTTGACAGAGGCATAAGTGTGTTTTTTAATTACTATCGCAGATCTTCGCCAATGTTCCCGTGATTTTATTGTTGAATTCATCGAACCGTCCAGAAGTGTCCTTAATTTATGGAAGGTCAAGAGTAAGGAATATAGTGACTGTGATAAGAAAAAAGACTTAGATACTTTTGAAAAATACAAAGCAGTAGATTCAAACGTGAACAGAGAAACTATTATGAAGTTTGTTGTCTTTTAGTAACCAACGTCTTGACGATACGAGCGCCGTCGTCTCTCAGACTTATTTCTATGCTTACTTGAAGCACTGGCTGCAGAAATTGCCAACAGAAACACATCTTCCATGATATTACATGAACATACACTGAAAGTTATCACAAAACTGCACTAAAAGTTGGTGCTGAAACCTGTACCGTGTGGACGCATTTCTTTGCAACGACTTGACTGCTACGTTTTACCTGCGCAGATAAAACGTTCGCGAAATCCTTGCGTGTAGACCACCCTTAACATTTGCTTACAGCAGTCGTCTAATAAAATACTATCTAGGTCAGCTAAAAAACTAAACATCCTCCTGTGGAATATTCAATCCATTACTAACAAACTAGATTACCTACGTTTGCTTGCGTATGATGTGATTTGTTTGACTGAACACTGGGTCTCACAAAATGATATTAACAACTTAAGCTTAAGAGGCTGCTTAGTTGCAACCTCTTTTGCTAGATCAATGTCTAAACATGGTGGATCTGCAATAATTGTGAAAGAGAACCTAGACTTTATAATTTACAATAAGTTAAATTTGAGTATATTAGTGGAAGAACTCACGTTTGAAGCCTCAGCGGTGTACATCGTTAAAGTACAAAACAGTGATCGTAAACTTCTACAGACCACCCTCAGGTAATGTTTATTTATTTCTGGATAAACTGCATGATGTCTTCTCAACTATGCATGGTGTGAAACTTGACTTCTTTTGCACACGTGATTTTAACATAGACTTCCTGTCTGACAGCATTGAAGTCCGGGAACTTAAAAACCTAATATCTAGTTTTGGTCTTCACACTGCAATTAATGAAATCACTAGGCCTAATGTCGCAGCTGGAAGTGTAAACAAAGGTACCTGCTTGGACAATATTGTGACCTCAGTACACCCAGATAGATGGGAAGCCTCAGTTATACACACTCCTGTCTCAGATTATAATGCGGCCTTTCTGTCAATGAACATCGGGTCATATTCTAAATCTAATCCAATTTCTTTACCGAAAAAAGTTACTAGGAAATTAAATCCTCAGAATTCCTTAAAATTCTTATCCAACCTTAGTCAGTTGAATTGGTTTGAATTATATGACCATAGCCTAGACTTAAATGCTAAATTCAAAGTGTTTTTTGACAAACTGTTGTGGGCCTTAAATGGTTCGATTCCCTTGAAAACTACTGTCGGTTTTAACAACAAACCTAACAAAAGGTGGTATCATCAAGGACTTGTAAATATGAAAAATGAGCTGGACCGGCTATATTTTTTGTTTTGTAATGCAGGGACTGCTGAAATTAAAACTAAGTACAACTCACTAAAGTTGCAGTACCGCAAAGAAATCAAGAAAGCCAAACTTGACCATAACAACAGTTTACTGCTAAACTCTAGTAATATTTCTAAAACATCCAACATGAGCGGCAAGCGGCGAGCGGCAACCTGAGCGGCACGTAAGCGGCGGTGGTGGCTACGATACAAGCGGCACTTTTATAACGCTCATGAAATTTCCCAAGTTGTATGAGTTAGTTTAGTATAAAATGGTAAACTATGCTTACCTGCAAGACCTATTGCAACTGTGGTTGCTATCTGACAATGGTTTGCCTTTAAAGAAAAACTTAGTTTTTAGAAAAACCTTAACCATAATTTTTTCCATACTTTTCTGGTGACTGAAGTGTTTTAAAACTTCCTTGCTGGTCATTCCACAAACATTACCTGGACTGCACCTCGTACAACCTCGTCTGGATCGACCCGTATCGCATGTTTTCTGCTGTTTCCCTGTAATTTTAGGCCGAACTGAAGCATGGATCACCTGAGCGGCGAGCGGCGTTTTCGCGAAAATCGGTTTTGACTTGGAACCATGAGCGGCGCTGAGCGGTGCCGCTCACCGCCGCTCGCCGCTCAGACGTATCGTGGCCACCCTCAACAAATTTACACGCAACCAAATGAGACCTGATGTCAGAGCGGCGCCGCTCATGCCGCTCGCCGCTCACCGCTCGCCGCTCACCGCTCGCCGCTCGTATCGTACCCGGGGCCTAAGCCTTTGTCTATTCCTGACTGCCTAACTGCCGATGGACTGAACTCCTACTTTGTCGACTGTGTTGAAAACCTGAGAAGTAATGTTCCCGCCTCTTCAAATGGTCCTGAGCAATATCTAAGAAATTAGACCTCTTGCAACTTGCAACGCTCTTCCGACTATTGAGGACAACAATGCTTTTAGGATTGCACTATTTACTGTAGAAGAGGTGTATGCAGCCATCAACAGTCTTAACAATAGCTCTTGTTTAGATATTTACGGAATTAATGTCCCCATCTTGAAGTTAGCCTCTAGTTACACAAGTGAAGTTTTGACTTACCTATTTAATCTTTGTATAACACAAGGCTGCTACCAAACAAGTTCAAGATTTCTAAGGTTATACCAGTCCATAAAAAAGGGCCTAAAAATGTTATTGCTAACTATAGGCTTATATCTATTATCCCTGCAGTGTCGAAGGTCTTGGAACATCTCGTACATCGTAGATTTTCTCAGTATCTTGAGGATAGTAACCTTTTAGCAAGTAGTCAGTTTGGCTTTAGGCCCAAACACAGCACTGGCCAAGCAACCCAGGCACTGATATCATATTGCTTTCAAAGTTTAGAGGCCAAAAGTGGTATAGTGTTCAGATTGTACGACATGTCTAAGGCCTTTGACACAGTGGCTCATGATCTCCTTGTGAATAAGCTTTCTTGCTATAACCTTGATGCTGTTTTGGTTAGGTTTTTTCAATCTTATCTTAGTGACAGATGGCAAAAAGTCTATCTAAATGGCACTTATTCTAGCCCTGTTCGAGTGCCCCACGGAGTCCCCCCAAGGCTCTATATTGGGCCCTACCCTGTTTATACTGTATATAAATGACTTACCTTGTAATATTAATGACTTATCTGTAAAAAGCTTTCTTTTTGCTGATGACTTGGCCTTGTGTGTACGGGGTAACTCTTTGAATGATGTTACAGGCACATTGGACACAAAATCTGCTGTTATTAATGACTGGTGTAATGCAAACAAGTTGTCTTAATGCTGATAAGACTCAGGACCTGACTATTAGCATAGACTAAGCAACACAAGTATGATTTATCTATGCTATTAGTCTAAGCAGTAACGGTAATGATGTAAACACTCTGAAGTTTTTGGGTTTTCATTTGCAGTCAAACTTGAAGTGGTTTTCACATGTAGATTTTGTAGCATCTAAAATTGTAAAAGGCATATTTATGATAAGAGCACTTAGGTCCACTGTTTCAGATGATGTCCTTATTTGTATATATTATGGCCACATTCATAGCTACTTGTCCTTACCTCACTGTGGGCCAACAGTTTTTATGCTAACAGGTTGCTTTTTACTTTACAAAAGAAGGCAGTGAACAGTGAGGCTTATATATGACAGTGAACTTGGCATGCAGGAGTATACTATTTTCAGATGTGATAGGTCTGACTCCACAAGTAGCAAATTGAGTGGCGGTGGGGTACTAATTGCGATTCGTGACAGTATTCCATGCCAACACATAACGTCTACAGGCAATGACATAGAATGTCTGTTTGTACTGTGTAAACTTGCATCAAGTTCAGTCCTAGTTGGCAATGTTTATATACCCCCGGGTCAGCCCACTTCCATGTACTCCGCACTATGTGATACCTTTGATGAGATCATGAGCTTAATCAAGGATACAGCATTTATTGTCGTTATGGGTGATTTCAACCTCCCAAACATGATCTGGACTGACCCAGATCCTCAAAGACTAACGTTATCTTCACGCTACGTCAAGGAAACTTTCTCGTCATACGAGCTCACTCAGGTCAACAGAGTCCTAAACCATAGGGGAGTCAGCCTTGACTTGATTTTCTCAAACAACGAAGATCTTGATGTAAGAAATGCTGAGGATGTTTTGCTGCCAGAAGATATGCATCATCCAGCTTTGTCTTTCTCTCTCAGCGCCTCAAACTCTTCACCCTCGACAGGTCCTAGATACTTCCATGACTTCCGTCGCTGTAATGTTGAAGCTGTCTTTGACAGTCTACTTCGTCTCAACTATCCTATTCTGTCAGATCAACTCAACATAGAGAATGATTTTAACAACTTCTGTACATACATTGGATCCACCATCAAGTCCCACTCACCCATAAAAAAATCCGCTGGCTCAAAATTTCCACATTGGTTCTCCAATAACCTCAGAAGACTAATCATAGCCAAGAAGGCTCTACATAAAAAATATAAATCATCACTTTCCCATCAAGATTATTTGAACTTCCAAAATATAAGAAGAGTCTGCAAGTTACAAACACTTCAATGTCACTCCGTCTATCTCTGTAAAATCGAGAACAGTATCCCCTCAAACATGAAGTCTTTCTGGTCATATGTCAAATGCCAAAAAAGCTCATCCTCGCTCCCATCTTCTATGTTCCTTGACTCAGAAGAAGCCGCAGACCCCGAAGGCAAATGCAACCTTTTCGCTGAATATTTTTCTTCAGTCTTCAGAGTGACTGACGTTCCACTGCCAACTTTTGACTTTGGTCTGAATCTATCAATAAGCAGCTGTAAATTTCAAGCTTTGGATGTGCAGAGAAAGTTGGAAGCATTGGACCCGAACAAAGGAGCCGGCCAAGACGACATCCCACCTGCTGTACTGAAGTACTGTGCCCCTGTCCTCGCACCCCACCTCCAAATCTACTTTGAAAAACTTCTCTCAGCGGGAACTTTTCCGACGGTGCTGAAGCATAGTTTTGTTGTTCCTATTTTTAAATCAGGTTGCAAAAACAACATAAAAAACTATAGACCAATTGCCATTCAGTCTGCCCTGTCCAAAATTTATGAAAGTCTTATCCTTGACTCTTTGAGCTTTCAACTTGGTAGATATATTGCTCCAGAACAACATGGCTTCATCCAGGGTCGCTCCTCTTGTACAAACCTCCTCGTTTTCCACAATCTAATCATGTCAGCATTTACCGAGCACTCCCAAGTAGATTGTGTCTATCTGGATTTTAGCAAAGCCTTCGACAGAATAGACCATCGCTTATTGATTGCTAAACTTGAGGGCTATGGAATCTGTGGCCCATTACTCTCCTGGCTGAAAAGTTACCTCACTGACCGCATCCTCGTTGTTAGGTGTGATGGAGAGCAATCCCGTCCCTTCACTGCCACTTCTGGAGTGCCCCAGGGTTCTCATCTTGGTCCACTGCTGTTTAATTTATTCATTAACGACATCTGCCCAGAAATTAAAACTAAATTTCTCTTATTTGCTGATGACATTAAGGTGTTCAACAAAGTAACCTCCACACATGACCAAGAAATGCTTCAACACTCGATTAACAACATCAGCAAATGGTGCTTATCAAATGCAATGGAACTCAATGTCTCCAAATGTGTAGTTATGTTTCTCAGTCGCAGTAACTTAGTTCATGAGTATGACTATTGCATCGATGGCAGAAGTCTCAGCGTGGTCGAGAAATTCAGAGATCTTGGTGTAATCACTGTCCCTTCACTCAGCCCACAAGATCATCTGATCCATATATCCTCAAGAGTCTCTTCTCTGCTGGGGTTTATCCATCGCTCCACAAGATCTTTCAAATCTCCCATGGCACTCGTCACGCTATACAAATCCCTGGCCCGACCAATCTTAGAGTACTGCTCCGTCGTCTGGAATCCTTATCAAACTGGCCATATTGAAATCTTAAACAGGATTCAAACACGATTTCTTAAACTACTGGGTCTGAAACTCGGGTTTCCTTTCCTCGACGTTCCTGTAGCAGCTCTCGAGGTGCACTTTGGCCTTCAACCACTTCCCCTGAGACGACAAGTCAACGACATTGTATTCCTTTTCAAAGTGGCAAATGGGATCATTGACTGCCCTGAACTCTTGAACGAAGTGGACTTTAACGCTCCCAGAGGAACCCGATCCAGAGCTGTCTTCAGAAGGAGGTATCAGCCCACGAACTATACCCTTCACCACGGAATCTCCAGACTGCTGAGATTTAGCGAAGATCTCTGCCCACACTTGGATTTCTTTGGGCCATCACCAGCATCCTTCAGACGTGATGTCCAGAGGCTGCTCTACTGACACCTCTCCGCTCTGCTCTCTATCAGTGTTGGTTATTTGGTGGTGCCTCTAAAGGGCCACATGCTGGGTGCCGGGAAGTGCTGATTTGTGTCGAGTGATGCGATTTGTGCTCTTGGAGTTCCTTGGTGGTGCCTTTAGAGGGCCACACGCTCAACAGTGTCAAGTGATGAAATGTCTTGTCAGCATTCAATCAAAAAGTTTTTCTCCCTCCAGATCCATCCTTTTGTTATATAGTTTTGTTTTTATGTCACGTTAGCTCTTTCACAGTTTATTATATTGTTATCATTGCCATAGTATATTATTGTTATGTATAGTAAATTTATTAATGTTAATTATCCACAATGCCAGTCTTGTTATCATTGCCATAGTCTATTATTGTTATGTATAGTAAATTTATTAATGTTAATTATCCACAATGTTGTCATTTTGATGGTTACTGATTGTTAAATATTCACACTTATTGTTATTGTAGTTAATTATTTACACTGTTTCTCGTTATTGTTATTGATGTTTATTATTCACAATTTTTCTTGTTATTGTTATTGGTGTTAATTATTTACACTGTTTCTTGTTATTGTTATTGATGTTTATTATTCACAATTTTTCTTGTTATTGTTATTGATGTTAATTATTTACACTGTTTCTTGTTATTGTTACTTTTTTCACAATGTTGTATAACTACTGTTGCAATTCACTCAAACTGTCCACCACCACCACCAATCTTCTTACTCATTTATTGATGTTTTCTATTGTATTATCTTGTTGTATGTAAATCTTGTTCAATGTATTATTTTGTAAAATGGCGATTGCCGTCGGAATGAATAAATGAAATAAATGAAAGGCGGTGAGGTTAATTTGTAGTGTGAATAGAAGAACACATTGTAAGCCCCTTTTCGTGGGTCTTAACATTCTCTCATTTCCATCCTTGTATGTTTTGGCAAGTTTGTTGTATGTAAAAGAAAAAATTTCTCACTTTGAAAAGATATCTGATGTTGTATTGTACTAGATCTAAAGATAATCTGTCTACACTAAGGCATAAGTATACAGCCACTCAAAATAGTTTTGAGTACCAAGGTGTTAAAATGTACAATTTCTTGCCTGCATCCATCAAAAACCTGTGTGTTTCAAAATTTAAACATGTTTTAAAAACTACTCTAAGCCAGGCTTGCCTGTATAAACATGAAGAGTACTTTGGTTTAGAGTTTTAGTTTTAGTTGCCATCTTGATTGTTTTCTTTTTCTTTTGACGATTGTCATGAACTTTGTACTCAGTTTTAACGACAATAAAGCATTTCATTTCATTTTTTCATTTCATTTCATTTGATATTACTTCTTTGCGACACTCACAAATTAATTCTACTTTCGGTAAAAAAAAACTACACGAAAAGTCCATTTTTACATATTTTATACAATAATAACTTGTTTATTTATAGAGATACGACCTCGGCCTCGATAACCATTATTGTAGTTCACATTTTTAGAATTACAACGACGTTTTAACCGATGTTCTATCTTTAACCGTTTTCGAAATATCAGCGTTTTAACGCGTGGCGCAAACCGCCATGTTTGCCCCCTCCCCCCCCCATCTTATCGACCACTTTTGAAATAGGCGACATACGTAATTTTGATCACCACAGTCCATATTACAATAATCAGCAATAACTTTGCGTACTACTTTCATGCATGCTCAACCCCCCTCAGCTCCTGGACTAATACACGATAAACTAGGTTCAAAATTTACAATGGGATCGGGATGAGAAGTCTACTTTGTGTTTGTGTTGGTTAGTCTATGCTACTACACTCAGTGACGTAGCCAGGGGGGGGTCCTGGGGGTCTGGACCCCCCCCTTCCGGCCCTAAATATAATATTTTTTTGTTAAATTAAACGTAAAATTATATAATAATACTGGATTGACGTTGGGGTTGATTATTTTCAATGCCAGGAGAGCTAAAAAATACCGTTTTAGGGCCTATATTTTCAAAATTTTCCTGGACCCCCCCCCCCCCTCTTCTACCTGGACCCGGTCAGTCGACCCCCTCTATTTTGAAATCCTGGCTACGTCACTGCTACACTACTGTTGCCAACCTCGATAACAAGCCTCTCATTAGGATTTAAATGAGCCTTTTATCAAGGTTGACCTCTTATCGAGGTTGGTAATATGAGCGGAAGTACTATATTAAACTCATTAGTATTTTCTATGGTTGTATTCTAAATATTCTATTATGGGCTTATTAAAACATTACACATACTTTTAACTCAGTATATTATTTGGTTAAGCCCACGCACACCCGTAAACATATTTATAATTTACAAAAAGTCAACTTGAAAAAGAGTATAGCCTATAATATATACAGTAATTTCAATATCAAATATGCAATTGAATTAATTATTTACCAACAATACAGGAACTATATATATTAATACTTAACCCTATATTATTTACATCTTATTTTTTCAACACAAGCTCTATACCCCACACATTTTTAAGTCCATACGCATAATTTTATTCACTCCTAACTGGACAATTATTTCCGTTAGTTTTTGTCATCCTCCGACATCCCCGTGGGCCAAAATATTACGGTTGCTACGTTTGCGGATGATACTGCATTTCTCTCCATTCAGGAAAATCCTCAAGATGCTTCAAATCAATTGCAAGTTACATTAAATGATTTCGAACTTTGGCTAAAAAAAAATTGAGAACTAAAGTTAATGAAACAAAATCTTTACATATTACATTCACGCTGAGACAAGAAAACTGCCCTCCAGTTACTTTGAATAACATAGCGTTGACAGAAGTGGTCAGCGTTAAGTATTTAGGATTCCACATGGATAAAAGATTAACTTGGAAAACACATATTTGGTGTAAAAGACAACAAATGGACTTGAAGGTTCGTAAACTCAACTGGCTTCGTTCGGCCGCTTAGAAAACGACCTGCGCGCTAATGCTAAACCAATGCTGGAGGAGGTCGCTTTCTAAGCGGCCGACCTATAGGCAAAAAATCAAAGCTTTCGTTGACCAATAAACTCACACTTTACAAAGTTATGATCAAACCTATTTGGACGTACGGGATACAGCTTTGGGGAACGGCAAGCAAATCCAACTTAGCAATTATTCAAAGATTTCAGTCAAAGGCGCTGCGAAGAATAGTTTATGCTCCGTGGTTTGTCTCGAATCAAACAATCCATGAAGATTTAAAAATACCTACAGTGATTGAAGAAATAACAAGAATTAGCAAGAAATATCAAGAAAAACTCGAAACCCACCAGAACAATTTAGCCGTTAACTTGCTGGACAATAGTGAATTTCCCAACAGACTAAAAATTGTGAAAGTTCTTGAACTCCCATACCGATTTACATAGTTTTAGTTACATGATATGACTATTTATTTTTCCAAGATCTTTCACTGGGGAGATTCTTGGTCAAGTCATTTACTTATATTATGCCTTTTACTAATTGTTCACAGTTGTACTGAACAGATTGTAACATAAAATAAAGTAAAAAAAAAAGTTTTTGTCACGTCTGCGATGACAGGTGGTGGGGTTTGCACCATTCATGAGTTCCTACGTGTCTATTTGAATCGATTTCAAATATCTGATAAATTTGAAAATGTTCGGGTGAGGTGACGCACAAACATCTTAAATTTGGAGTGGAACCCCTCGCATGCGTTTGTTGTCCTCCAGAGATTTCCACTCGCCGACTCCCATACAGCTGGAGATAAAGTCGCATTTTGTCCGTCGACGTAAACCTCGGTTAAATAGTCAGCAAACTTCGTGACCTACAAAATTATTCATAAAAATAGTCACGATTACTAGAAAAATCTCTGGATCGACAAACAATATTGTATAGAAATTATACAAATAACATATGTAAACTACGTTGTTGGCCCGGATCCTATAATAATAGCATTGAACATATGATTTGGCAGTTCCATTTAAGCAATGTTAAATAATGTTTATTTTCGGGCCAAAGACGTCATTTGTTTATGTTTATGATACATACCGGTATTTTTCTAGTAATCGTGAAAATAGTTAATGACATTTTAATCGTTCAACACAATTACACAGACATCCACACTAATGTATATTTATACTAAGTAAAATTATAAGAGGTATAATCAATCAGCTTAAATTTTCTTTATTTTTCAATTTGTTATCTACATTATACTAGTTTGTCCAGATATGGACAGAACATGCTCCTATGTGGCAGATTATTGGAAAAATAATATCTAACTGAGCTGGTGTTTTTTTTCCGGACACGGAAAGTAAGTAAGTATCTACATTATACTAATATATAATACCCCCACCGCAGCAAACCTGCAGACTAAGCGAATTTCCATTTGACCGATTGGATTTTCAAATTAAATACATTTAAATAACATTAAGTTTAACAAGTACTTAGTTTTGCTGCTACAGGGAGGGTATTAAGTGGGGTTTTTTTTAGTATAATATCAAATATCAATAAAAGTAGCTTAGTATAAAATAAGTTAATATGCCAAGTTTGATCAAAATATATCCTTAAACAAGCAAACTACAACAGTTTACTTATTCTCCATAACGATAGCATAGTAATTTTGAATTTACGATTTTTTCCCCATGACCAATACCCTAACCGTAAAACCCCACTCAATATACTAAATTATTTGTTTTTGAGCAAAAAAATGATAGTAAGCGAAATTGAGATTTTTTTAGGGTCAAAATGGAGCCCTATTTTACCCCACAAAACCCCCCGTATAACCCCGTTCCCATAGACCGATCAAATTCACCGATTCACGCTGGTTCGTGAACTCATACAAGTTTATTCCGCCCTACACCTTCAAGCCAAATTTAATCAAAATCGGACACAAATTACCAAAGTTATCGCGTTCACGGACACACGCACATATATATATATATATATATATATATATATATATATGTACAGATTTATACTACTTTATCACGCCGGAACCACTCAAAAGATTTTAATAAAACTTCACATGGCTTATGTACATGGTTAACATATAGGCATAGGCCATTCCTGTTTTCAAATTTTCCTTGAGCTACGCCCCATTGGCTTCAAAAGTTTTAATGTTTATATTTTGGAAGAATGTCCATAACAATATATTATTTGAAGTCAGATTTGATTAGACGGTTCAAAAAGCAGAAACAATTTGAATAGTCAAATTTTGAATGATTTTTCTAGCCTGTTGTAGGGGCTTTCATAATTTAAGGAAGTAAACGTGTTAACATATGTTTGGGCTAGGATTTAATTTGAAATATATTTATAACTCTTTTTTCTTCAACGTCCTCTCTAATGCAAAGCGTAGTTACAGCAGCTTGTTTTTTTTACTAAACGTTTCTTATTTCATTAATACAATCAAAATGGTGCTCCGATGTTTAAAAATGATCCTCCCCTAAGATTTACTGCATGATTAATAAATAATTGTATTGCCAAATTATGTATCGAAACAAAAAACTTAAATCACAGACAATGGAATAAACCATTAAAGTACATTACATTACATACATTAAAGTATTATATTGTCTGTGCTTAAATGCTACTGAAATTAAGCACTAAGAAATAGATTATTCAGTTCAGAAAATCAAAATCACAGCCAATCAAATAGGGACTTTCATAATAAAAAATAAAAAACAACGGCCTGGCTACAAAGTTTTTGATTTATTTACTTCAGTGAATTGCTAATACCAAACACTACAGGTACAAATGATGCATATTTAAATAATACATGCTATAATATGATGTGTTTAACATGACAAATAATAATACTATTATAAAAGCTATGATTATAATTTTGTAATGTTATGTGATATTATGTTTGTTGTGTATTTTGTTTAGTATCTAATGTGACAACCAATCACTTTAATTGTTTTAGAGTGGAATTCAGTTTAGTTTTTGCTGAGAATAAAATTTTAAGGTGTTAATTCATTACTCATCTACCGGTCCTAATTCTTGGGTCGCTAGCGGCACGGTAGAATATTGGTGGGCCGCTTCAGGCACGGGTCGCTTCTGGCACGGTCGCTTTACGCCTCTTTCACACGAAGCGGCGCGTGCCGTGCGGCGCCCGCCGCGCGGCGTTGCGCCGGACAAGCGTGTGTCTTCACACTAGTACGGTTTTGTGCGGCGCGCGGCTTTTAAATGAATACTCCACTTAAAAGTTCAAATAAAATGAATGGGCTAATTTAAAATATAATAAACTAGTGCGCCTGTTGCTCGAATTCGAGCAATTGTAAAATATTTAAGGAGTTTTTTACGAATAATTGTCACAATTTCCGTTGACTTAAAAGAGTCAACTCAAAGATAATGTAACCAATCACCCCACTCCAGTTATCGAAACTGGAAACGAACTCACTCTGAAAACGAACGCTTACTCCACTCCATCTATCGAAACTTAAAACGAAAACTCTTGTGTGTATCTATCATGTGTGTACTATGAACAGCTGTTATTAATACAAATTATTCGTCTGTTTAACTAAACAAAATTTTGTCTTCATAAGATATACATTGGGATTTTGATGGCCTGAGGGGCAAAGCCCGAGGATTACACTACAGGAATTGGTGAAAGGGGGCGTGTACACAACAAATACTTAATTTTGACACATCGTTTGTAAAAATCCGTCCATTATTAAAGGGGGAGTAGTATATCGTAGAAATCGCCTTCACGTATATACTAGCTGTAACCCGCGGGCTTTGCCCCGTTTAACTTCTTAATTTTCAAGATTATCTCGTTCGCATGGCTCAATCACATCCTGGTTGAAGTTTGTTCGCTACACTCACTCACCTTTAGGTTGGAGCTCGTTCGCTACGCTCACTCACCTTTTGGTTGCAAATTAGCTGTTGTCATAAATGTAAAAGAAATAATAGTGCTGCACCCTGTTGGTAATCCTTGTAACTTTAATGCTATTGAACATCATAGAACAGAACCAACTTGTTTAATTGAAACAGCTGTTAAGATTCAATAATTCCATTGCTCATAAGGTTAACATGGGAAACTCCAGAGCCACTGGGGCGGAGCCCGAAAGGGTTTTTGAAATAAGAATATGCCTATATGTTAATCGGGAATGTGAGCTATCATCATGCCAAATTTCAGCCCAATCCGACCAGTATTTTTCGCGTTCACTTGTCACAAACATCCATCCAAACTTTCTCATTTATAATATTAGTAGGATAAGTATTCGTCATATCTGAAAATATTGTATTCTAGAAGTTTAAAAAAATGTTTCATTACGTATAATTTACTAAATTATTAATTTAATACTAAATATTCTCCTCTAGTTATTAAAGGAAAAAAATTGTTTTATTACTTTAAGTTGGCCGATTTGCATGGGATGAACATAAAAATATATGTTTTGTAATAGCTTTAAATATATTTTATAGATGTCCTTTGCATATTTCCTCCATAATAATGCACCATGCACCATGAATCTGATCAAAAGGAACAAAGTTGGAATAAATATTATATAACATAATTAAATAAAAAAATTTCCTCTTCCTTTAGGCTAGTGCTAGTAGTTTTTGTTGTCTCTGTCTTCTCTCTTCTGTCTGTCGGTGTTGGTTGGTTTGGTTTTTTTAACAAAGTTTTATTTACAATCTGTTTTACATTAAACAATAAGTAAATATGATGACATTTATATACTAGCAGAGTACCCGTCCTTCGTACGGGGTTGGCATAAGTATATAATGCTTATTGCAGTTATACTCGATCTGTGCGTTTGCAATGTGAGAAGACAAGGTTTGAGAAAATTAGCTTCCTAAAATTTACGGTATGCTATAGAATTACAAAAGTATTACACATCTACCATAGCCATTATGTTCTACCACTTCACCTACACAATAGAGAAAGATAGATTATTAAAAATTCGCAAAATATCACAAATTATTCATGAAATAAAAAAAAACTGTAAAAAACTGTAAACAATCCTATTTTTTCAAATTCAAATTGTTTATTTGGCCATTAACCAATACATAATAGGCTATGTCAATACATAATTCAATAAAATAAGAATAAAATATGAATAAAACCATCATCAGAGATTGGTTAACAATAAAATCAAACCATGCTTAGTTCAAGTCAAATAGCAGGCAAAATAAAAATTTCAATAAATCAGATTAAAACCATGCACATTTGGAGGAAAAAAATCAAATAGCAGTTAAAAAAAAGAGCACACACCATGCATTACCTAATTACAGATGGACCTCTGTCTTAAGGAACTCACTAGAGTCAAATAAAGGTGTTTCTAAGAGCCAATTACTTAGAAAGGCTTTGAATTTAGGTAAAGGCAAACGCCTCACTTCAAGAGGCAGATGATTAAAATACTTGCAACCTGTAACAGGAAAACAATTAATTGATTTACTCAGTCTGTGCCTTACAGTGAAAATATCAAACCTATTTCTAGTGTTATGGCTATGTACATGCTGATTTCTAGGTAGGTATATTTCATTGGACTTAATTTCTAGGAGACATTGAAAAATATATACATTATATACAGTCATGACTTTGTTTTGGAGAAACAGTGGTTTGGAGTACGCGAGATCCTTGGCTCCACTAAGTACCCTCATCGCTTTCTTTTGCAGAACCAGTAATTTTGTTGTAATTTTGTTGACTTTAGGCGAGTGACCCCAGAGTCTCGTGCCGTAGACAATAATAGAGTGAAAAAAAGCAAAGTAAGCAACACGAATGAAATCTTTTGGTAGGTCAAAACTCAGTCTTCTCAATAAAAATATAACCCTGTTAAGCCTACAGCACAGCGACTCAATATGATCTCCCCAGTCAAGGTGAGGGTCCAGAGTAAAGCCCAGCAGCTTTACATGGTCAGTGCACTCAGCAGACTTTCCCAAGCTAAAGGTGATTGCCTGAGTCTTAGATTCATTGAGGATCAATTTGTTGACATTGAACCAGGCAGTAGCAGTAGAAAGAAACCCCTCAACTTTGGTTTTTGAGAGCTTCAAGTCAGGATCTTTGGTAAACAATGTAGTGTCATCTGCATAAATAATAACATTACCTGACACTTCATAGTAGAGATCATTAATGGCCACCAAAAACAAGAAAGGGCCCAATATGGAGCCCTGAGGGACACCAAGATTTACTGCCAAAGGGGTGGAATTTCTACCATTCCAACATACTATCTGCTGTCTGTTGCTAAGGTAAGATCTGAGTACTTCAAGTGCACCACTCTGCAGGCCATATCTTTCAAGTTTCATAAGAAGAATTTGGTGAGAGACACAGTCAAAAGCTCGTGAAAGCTTTGACAGTTCTCATTGCGTATCACAGTTTTTTTGTTGCTGCTTAGTTCAAATTAGCTATGTTTATAAATAATGGAAAAAAATAATAGTGCTGCACCCTGTTGGTAAATCTTATAACTTTTTAATGCTTTTGCATATCATAGAACCAACTCTATTAGTTGAAACAGCTGGCTAAGTTTCTTTAATTTCCTTTAAATATGAATACTCATAAGGTTAACATGGGAAACTGCAGAGCCACTGGGGCGGAGCCCGAAAGGATTTTTGAAATAAGAATATGCCTATATGATAATCGGGAATGTGAGCTATCATCATGCCAAATTTCAGCCCAATCCGACCAGTATTTTTCGCGTTTACTTGTCACAAACATACATACCCTACATCCAAACTTTCTAATTTATAATATTAGTAGGAAAACAAAAATTGGTAAACATGAGTTAGCAGCTAAACTTGTTTGTTTACGTTTTGGTTGGCTGGTTGTGGTTGGAGCTATGGAAGCTAATCGATTTACGATATTCGATAGTAGTTCTTTTCATATTACGACGATCGATACTTAACCGTATACCTATTATATAACGTTGTGCGGCCTTGTGTGATCCCAGCGCTATCCACCCGCCACCGTCGTGAAGTTAGCGGCTCTTTTCATCGGCCCTTTTTCGGATTGTAATAGATATGGGTTGGTACGCCTGCGGACGCCACAAACGTGATTTGCAGGGATGTCGGAAACTCAATTCAATGACAATACGGTGCGAAATGATGTTTTTATATTTATATAATGTCAATTATACCTTGATAAAACGTGTATACACGTTAAAACTAATTAATTGATGTATTTTAATAGGCATATTTTAGGCCGTATTGTACATTATACGTAGCTATGGCTTAACGAAACGCGATCAATTAAAACTCCTAACATAAAAAAGTGCATGATCTTTTTCCTAAGCCGACCACATCAACTTTGAGCTATTAGGCTCAAAGCTTATAGGAACTTTGGCTTAGGAAAAAGAATGTGGATTTTTTCCTGGCGAGTTCCTATCAATCATATAGATTTTGCCATATAGGTAACTTAGTAATTTACGGGAAGACTGCCTCAATCATATTGGTACTGATTATTCTACTCATTGTATATTACCATTAGAATATCTCAAATTTGATGTGATGGGCTTAGGGTAAAGATTTTGCACTTTTTCCTGACCCGAGATCGCAGCAACCATATAGACTTGGCCTTATAGCTTCGTAATTTAAGGGACTGCCTCAATCATACTCATACTGATTATTGTACACGCTTTATATTACCATTATAATAGCTCAAATTTGATGTGATGGGCTTAGGGTCAACATTGTGCACCTTTTCCTGACGCGAGTTCGTATCAACCATATAGACTTGGCCTTATAGCTTCGTAATTTAAGGGACTGCCACAATCATACTCATATACTGATTATTCAACACGCTTGATATTAACATTATAATAGCTCAAAGTTTATGTGGACGGCTTAGGAAAAAGATTGTGCACTTTTTCCTGATGCGAGCTCCTATCAACTACATTGATTTTGCCATATAGCTTCGTAATTTACGGGACTGCCTCAATCATACTCATACTGATTATTCTACACATTATATATTACCATTAAAATACCTCCAATTTGATGTGATGGGCTTAGGGTAAAGATTGTGCACTTTTTCCTGACGCGAGATCGTATCAACCATATGTAGATTTTGCTATATAGCTTCGTAATTTACGGGACTGCCTCAATCATAATCATACTGATTATTCTGCACGCTGTATATTACCATTATAATAGCTCAAAGTTTATGTGATGGGCTTGGGAAAAAGATTGTGCACTTTTCCTGACGCAAATTCCTATCAACCATATAGATTTTGCCTTATAGCTTCGTAATTTACGGGACTGCCTCAATCATATTTATACTGAGTATTCTACACATTGTATTTTACCATTAGAATAGCTCAAAGTTGATGTGATGGGCTTATAGGAAAAAGATCATGTACTTTTTTATGTTAGGAGTTTTAATTGATCGCGTTTTGTTAAGCCATAGCTACGTATAATGTACAATACGGCCTCAAAAAGCCTATTAAAATACGTCAATTAATTCGTTTTAACGTGTATACACGTACACGTTTTATCAGGGTATAATTGGCATTATATAAATGTAAAAACATCATTTCATCGTATTGTCAATGAATTGTGTTTCCGACATCCCTGCAAAACACGTTTGTGGCGTTCGCAGGCGTACCAACCCAAATCTACTACAATCCGAAAAAGCGCCGATGAAAAGAGCCGCTAACTTCACGACGACGGTGCGCTCTGGGGCCCTATTTTTGAAATGGTTGACTGTTGAGTTGAGTGTCGAGTCATTCTATTTCCAATCGTTTCGTATTTTTGAAACGGTTGACGGTGGACTTATACAACCAAAACTACTCAACACCTATCGAGCTGTTGAGTGGAGGTTGACTGCACTTTCTTCTTCCTCTCTTTCGGCAAAAAATTACTCTTTTTGAGACGACGCCATATTGTTCTGTTATTGTTTTAATTTACTAATTGCGATTTAGAGGTTATGTATTTGTTGTCAATGTATTAGCACCCAATTATGCGATTGTTTTCTGTAGAATAATCGCATTTTAATTTTATTTACTGTGTCAATACTAGACTATTTAATCAAGGGTTTTATTCTTGTTGGAATGTTTGAAATAGACTAGGCATACTAATTGAACTTATTATAAGATAATTATTGTTATTAGACCTATGATTTAAGGTATTAAAGATTGTGGTAGAGAGAAACAATATCATAGTTTGTTTCAATACCATTCACCTAATAAAGGGATCAAATTAATTTAAGTTACGATGTGCTTTCAGTGCAATGGCAAATAGCCGCTTTAACCTAAATAAAAAACAATTAAAAATAACATAAAACAAACCGATGAAGGAAACTAAAATAAGGTGATGTGTTCCGAAATAGAGACGAAGAAAGCAAATAATAATGTATTTAGGATTAGTGTAGGACCTAAAGTAAAGTGCAGCCTATGCCTAAACTTATAATTAGCTACACCCTAAAACAAACATCCATAGCAAATTTTATTTTTTATACTTAAGTTTATTACTTTATTTAGTTTACTTTAGTTTATTACTTAAGTTAAGGTACTTTGCAAAATTACTAAGATTAAACAAGACATAACCTCAATTTCAATCTCTCAAGAACGGAGTTGACAGTTTACCTCAGTGTCTCGAAATATGGCAGATTGAGATTAGCTGCCAGGTTTTAGAGTAAGAAGAGGTTAAATCGAAGTCCGCAAGAACTCTGTATTGTGATTGGTTCAAAATGACGTCATCTGAATTTTTGACGGTCGTATGCTCTACATTTCCACCACGAGTCTCTCAACTAGTGATTCCCAACTCGCTTCCCAACTGTTGGGTTTCAAAAATACCAAATCATGTTGTTGGTTGAGTTGAGTGCTGACGATTGACTCAACTGTCAACCATTTCAAAAATAGGGCCCCTGGTTAGTTATATTATTATAGCTCAGGGATAGCCTAGGGTTCACTACGATACTCGGACAGAATACGATTGAATCGATCTATCGTGATTCTGCGATATTTCTTTCTTACTGAAATCGAATCGGTTCTATGACGACGGAATCATCGTAACTCGTATCGTATCCTATGTTTGTTTACGTTTACGTGTTGTTTATGTTTATTGTTGACATTGTCTTGTGTGACTTAGTTAATAGTTGTTGGAGGTGGCCAGGTACACGATACACGTAAATTAGATTTTAAAATGGAATTAATTTTTTAAAAGAGATGGAAGCTTAACAGATTTAAACTGTTATACGTCAAGGAAATTTCGAGCTATGTAAGGTCAAAGGAAGAATTTGACCAATTAGGTAACTTATGTTTGTCATCAAGATCAAATGGATTTGCTTTTTCCACGAGAAGTACTGGTAGAAATATGTTATTACCACGAATACTTAAAATTATTCGTGGCTATTACCTAATAAATCCATTCATGTTATTGTCTCCTTGATTTGATAATTGACTAAAATTAAATAGATTAGATTATTAACCTCTAAGCCTACAAAGTATTAACACGTTCACTGCTAAAGGAAATTATAAAATCGAATCGTATTACTAAAAAACTTTATTGTTGTATAACATTCCTTTTTGTGTCCTTATTGAAATACAATATTATATAATACGATCGGAAGTGAATATGACGTCAAAAAGTGACGTCATAATAATGGGTCAGTACTGACCCATCAGGAGCCAGAGTCAGAAAAAAATGGAAATGTCACTAAATACATTATATATGTCACTAAAAATATATGTTCTAAAGATATATATAGTCATTATGATAAAATAACCAACATAAAATAGTATATCAATTGATTGGAATTGATTATGACTTCATAATGTGACGTCATATACATGGGTCAGTGCTGACCCATCAAGAACCGGAGTATAAAAAATTTGAATAGTAAACAAAAATGAGAGATATAAAAGATATGAAATGTTAATATTATTAAAATAAAATAGTTTAAAAAATAATTGAAATTGAATATGACGTCATAAAGCACAAAAATGTAGTAAAGCGAGGGGCGTTCTCAGTAATGTGGGTCAGTACCGACCCAGCCGCCACGGTGGGAGCGAGACGCGGGAACCAACTCAACGGTAAACAAAGCAAGTCACACACTACACGCTAACGTGGTGTAGGTCCACCTTCGACTGACGCTAGGCTAGCACTGAGCAACATATTGATTCACTGCAGTGTGGGTTAGTACTGACCCGGCAGCATGAGCGATTCGATCGCCGTGGGTCAGTACTGACCCACCCGCAGCGAACGTGTTTCAGAAGATTCTGAGGGGTGGCGGTAAGGTAATTGTACCTAATAAGGTTTTAGGGACTTGATGAAGTTTGAAACCATTTTTATGATTATCAGTAAGAGTTAATTGGTTTCTTAAGAACATTAAAGTTATGAAAGCTTAAGTCGCTTCCTAAGATGCTGGTTAGTTGCAATTTTTTGCAGTTGTTAGAGCGATTGAATTGATAGGTAGCCTACAAGCACAGACAATATAATACTTACAAGTCTGTATAGAACCTAACTTATAGCCTAGGCCTAACCTATAGGCCTAACTTGCTATCAGATGAAAATTTAGTTTGATATTTCTATCGTAGGCCAATCATTAGAAGTTTTCACTTGATATGACTTAAATAACTTATTTATTTAAGTTACTTATGCTTTTCAAGAAGACTCGTATAAGTTACACGTGCTGTGGGGTTAACTTGGGTACGGTACTTTGGTATTATCCGGAGGCCACCCTTACACAGCGCAGTTATGTTAGGTTGGGTTTTCTTACAATACCAGATGAGTCATAAATTACTTTTGCACGCCATATCCCCTCAAGTACTTAGCCAGGTCATTGACCGGAGCATGCATCACCTGTTACCACCTGTATCTGGGGTATTTGGCGGGCGAAAGTAAGTTATGACTCAATTGGTATAGTTCAATTCATAACGAAACGGGGAAAGTTGTATAAACATATTTGATAATCCAACCTAACATGACGCAGCGTGCTGTATACCTAAGTTACTTGGCGGAGTATAGCGGCAGCGACGCATTTAACTCAATCCTCCCCGACATCGCTGCCTTTTTTTCTGGGAGACAGAACTCAAAGGCCGCTAATTGTAATCATGTCAAATTTGGACAGTCAGTCAATTAAAGCAGGTTTTTTCCTATTACAGTATGTAGTTATTTTTGGACTCTCCAGTAAAAAATCTCTCTAAAATAATTGGCCTCCGCATAATACCAAAGTACCCTAACATTTCGCTGTGGCTTAGCTTTTTAAGTTACCGGTACGGTAGTTAAAGATAATTATAAACAAGGCCTACTGTATGTAAATTGTATACACAAGAGTTGATAAGTAGGCTATATCTAGTAATTGTTTTTAAACAAATAAATTTACACTTGGACCTCAATTTGTAATTGTATCCTTTTTTTGTAAGTTTTGTTAGCTACTTAGGCTAACCTAAGTTAAGTTAAGTTCATTTTAAAGCTACAGCCCATGTTATAGATTGGTGGGCGATAACATTGACTAAGTTATATATACCTACCATATACAAGTTACCTGTAATGGTGATAATCTACTTAAGAATCCTCATAAGCTAACATGTAAAATCAATATTGAAATTCAATAACTTATAGGCCTACATAACTTAATGGGCTATTGATTAAACTTACTATATTTTAAGTTTATTCGATAGCTTAGGCTATATTATGTAATAAGTTTATTCCATTATGTAATACCGTAAGTAACTTAATAAGTTATTCCATCGATAATATCTTAGCTTTTCTCTTTGGAATTGTAGATTGATGTTTTAAAATTGATTGACTTAATGCTTTTTAACGTTTTTGCAGGTTCATACCCTGATCAACCGACTCTAGGCCTAGTCAGATTTCAAGTTTGCGTACCTCTAACCAACATTCGTAAAATGCATTGGAGTGTGGTCACAGATCTCTCTATTACGTAATAAATAAATCCAGCGGTGAACAGGTAAGACATTTATTTGTTTAAATTGTTTATTTATAGTAGTAACATTTTCTATACAGCCTCTGATCCCATGTAGGGGTTGTCATATTAGTGGTGGTTCTAGATTAGAACGTTGTGAAGGGCTAACAGGGGTGATTAACATTAGGAGGGGGTTTCATGGGTTCCCCTTAAGAAAATCTGCTATTTTTATTTTTTTAACTGTGTTTACGTCTAGAACTGTGTTCCAAAACCTCTGTCACCTATTTATGACAAAATTTATGTTTAAACTTATATTTCCAGAGTCAGATTCTAATGGGGAGGGCTCTTGCTTCTATAGCCCTTCACCCCTTGGAACCGCCCACTGCATTATAGTATTTTAATGTGGGAAAAATTGAGAATTAATTTAGTTGGAAAGATATAACGGGACAGCAAAATTGGTAGAATAGGCATATAAGCTTTAACAAATTTCATGCAAATATATTTGATTAAGGTAATGTGATCATAAATAAAAGCATCTGCCACTATTTAAAATTAAAATTAGGCTTAGGCCTAATACAGATAAACCATTGCTGTTGCTAAAAGCCTAATACAGATAAACCATTGCTGTTGCTAAAATAAACCTGCATTAGTCTTGATTTTAAAATAGGTATGGGTTATATTTTTTGTAAACCATAAGCTGTCGTTGTTCATAAAAAAATGAAGTTGAAACTGTTAATTAGGTACTGAGAAAACCATGATTTGAGGTAGAAATTAATCTGGTCAAAAGGTACATTTTAACTAGGCATGCGGCCTCAGGTCCGCCAATTGAGCGGAGTAAGCAAGCTTTGATATAAACAAATAACTTTAATTTGTTTTCATGATTCAAATTGAATACATGATGACGTCACAATAGCAACAATCCAATTGAATTCTCGTGGTTGGTTGGAAGAGTTGAAGGAAATATGAATCCAGTCAGCTGTTTCTATTAGGTCATTGATTTTTAATTGTATATATGAGTAATAGGAAAACTGTGTGTTTGTAATAGCATAAAGATAAGTAATATTTTGTCAATATCCTAATGTTTGTTTAGCTCCCATTTATGTAATAGGCCTATAGGCTTCCTTCTCATTTTCTCCAACTAAAACATTTAGCCAATTAGTAAACTTTGCTCAGCGAACAGAATGACAGAAGAAGGTGACTATATATAGCAATACCATAGTCAATGGTCACCACAGGAAATAAGGCGTGGCTAATTTCACGAGCTGATGATACCCTGAAAAAGATGGTGGTTGCCGCAACGCTTGTGGCATTGAATTGGTGACGTTTGCGCTAGCTCCGCCCCATTGCCAAAATATAGGCATACTGTACTCAATAAATAGATTAGATTTTAAAGACGGCACTGGATAGAGAATTGATGAATTAAACCAAAATATATTTATTCCTCATGCTAAATTACAGCATGATTAAGTAAAATACTGTATATGCATAATAACCTACTGTACAACAAAATTATTAAAATCAAAAATATAAAAGACGTTTTTATATTAGGCTATGGCAATTTAATTTGAGAACCTGCACTGTGTTGATGTATACTAAAGCCTATTTATTGGGTTGTACTACATTTTCAACCCAACATAAAAATGCCAACATGCTATTCTGTTAGCTGTAATAATTCATCTTATAGTATTACGGAAAAAAATAGGAATATTATATCACACTTATTTTATAACTGGACTCCCGTACAAGCCAAGCAGTCTAGGCTCTACTTTTTGTAATTATTGCCTTATTATCTTCATCTTTTACCCAAAAGGGATTGATGGCGTCAGACTTTGAAATAAAAAATATATACATTTAAATAAACAGACATACATTACTGAACATATATTTACAACATTGGCATGTGTAATTACGGAAAGTAAACATAACATTGGCATGTGTAATTGTAACTGTATCTGCACAGAGAAAATTATTTCCACACTTATAAGTTATAAATTGGACAACACAAGTTAACAAGTATAGTTAAATATATTAAATATAAACATTTTAGGATTGTAGATACCTTAATCTAATCGTCATAAACAGTTCCCACACTCCGGACTACTCACCTCTACTACTTCCTTCACCACTTCCTACGTCGCGGACCTGTTTCCCTCCCTTCCCATAGCATTTTAAGATTGTAGATACCTTAATCTAATCGTCATAAACAGTTCCCACACTCCGGACTACTCACCTCTACTACTTCCTTCACCACTTCCTACGTCGCGGACCTATTTCCCTCCCTTCCCATAGCATTTTAGGATAACAGATACCTTAATCTAATCGTCATTAATAGTTCCCACACTCCGGACTACTCGCCTTTACTACTTCCTTCACCACTTCCTACACCGCGGACCTGTTTTCCTCCCTTCCAATAGCATTTTAGGATAACAGATACCTTAATCTAATCATCATTAATAGTTCCCACACTCCGGACTACTCACCTTTACTACTTCCATCACCACTTCCTACGTCGCGGACCTGTTTTTCTCCCTTCCCATAGCATTTTAGGATTGTAGATACCTTAATCTAATCGTCATAAACATTTCCCACACTCCGGACTACTC
Organism: Macrosteles quadrilineatus; assembly: GCF_028750875.1. Taxonomy (NCBI): domain Eukaryota; kingdom Metazoa; phylum Arthropoda; class Insecta; order Hemiptera; family Cicadellidae; genus Macrosteles; species Macrosteles quadrilineatus. The sequence goes on from NW_026542594.1 coordinate 78,515,982, forward strand.
ACCTTATTACTTCCTTCGCCATTTCCTACGTCGCGGACCTGTTTCCCTCCCTTCCCATAGCATTTTAGGATTGTAGATACCTTAATCTAATCGTCATAAACAGTTCCCACACTCCGGACGGCTCATCTTTACTGCTTCCTTCACGACTTCCTACGTCGCGGACCTGTTTCCCTCCCTTCCCATAGCATTTTAGGATAACAGATACCTTAATCTAATCGTCATAAAAAGTTACCACACTCTGAACTAATATTTACCACAAAACTAATTAAAAGAAATAATTTGCTTGGAATAATTCAGTAAGGCCGCCAGAAATTATGCGAATCAGTGTATTGTTAATCAACGCTTAATGGTATTCATCGGACTCCTTTTCTTTTCTACTGTCTTTTGTAAATAGGCCATATGTCCATGTGCAAGCTGAGGTGCCCGTGGGTACAGAATGTCGAGTCGCATACGCTATGATTCTTTGTTTACATCTACGTTGTTATCTCGTAACCATCATGGCAACTCATAAGACTCATGTTAAACATTGCAAATTTTATGTCAGTCTTAAATTGTACAAGTATTATCAAATTGAAATTTGTTTGTTTCGAAACATCAAAAATATTTGTCGAAATACCCCTGGTAAGTTTGGATTCAATATGTTCAGCCGTTATTGAGTTAATTGATTACATAGTTTGCATAAGGTCCGATCTCAAAGAGCTTCGCTCGCTTCGCTCGCTCCGCTCAATTAAATTATGTTAATTTATATTACTGCTATCTAACTCGTACTTAAATACAAGTGAATAAAATGTTGTGGATGTTCAATGAATTTTAGCATTAGTTTGTCTGCAAATGTTAATTTCTCGAGAACATGCTCCATTCAACCCAAATAGACACGTTAAAGTTTTAACATTGCATTCTAGCCGAGGAGAATTTATTGTTCATTCATCCTACACTAGCCTCCTTATTTAAATAACATGTAAAGTTTCTCTGTTCTAGAAGACTGAAGAAGGAACATCACAGGGGCTGTTACTTAGACCTTTCTACAGCATTGATGAATAATTGTCTTGGCAGCAACTAGAGTGACTACGTTACAAGTTAAATCATCTTTCTACTGCAAGGATTCCAATCAACAAAGATTTTTAATCGATAACATATTGTATTGATGCCTTATTCAATCTTAAAAATTGTAAAATAAAGTACTCTTGTATTCTTGTATTGCATTCTTGTGTTCTTGTCCTCTCTGTAGAGGTTATAGAAAAACTTAAAATGTAAATAAGTGAACACAAATGATAGAAAAACAATTTTATATAATAATAAAAACTAAATAATTAATTGAGAGCCCTCTCGATTGGGATAACCCAATTGACATTTTACTTCTTCTATCAAAACAAATACTAAAATACTCTCTTATTGTTTTGTGTTAACTATATATAATTTAAATTATTTACAAAAACATCTTAGTTATATATTTTATTTATCTTTTATATATATTCTATTATAAATTACCACACAGTCAAGTATAAAGTTGAAGCTCGATTATAAAGTGCACTAATCATAGTAGGCCTATCCAGTCAACAAAACTTAAATTGTTCACATCAAGTGGGAATATAATTATTTGAAATAAGTCTTTCCTTCAATAAAATCTTTAAAGAATATTTAATTGCCATGTAAGCTTGGTAGGTACTGAAAAGTGTAGTTGTAGCGTAATCAAAAGGTTATTGTAGAACTAATAAAGTGGACTGTATATGGGTTATTAATTTAATTTTGACAACAGAAAATAATGGACTTTTGGTATAAATTTTTAACACTGAACTATAGTTATGTTACCACTTTGACGTTATTAAGGTCTTGAAAGAAGATCTGGTTGAATGTTGGCTCTAGTCGAGAAGATAATATGTTTCATTAATGTCCAAATGTTCTCACAGTAGGTACACAGAATTTAGTCAAATTAAAAAAGGTTTATTTAATGAACACAAAAGGAAAAGGTAAATGAAATAAGTCAAAATAAAAGGAGAGAGAAATGAATTATGTTACACAAAGAAACGATATTACAAGAGAGAAAAATTGCACTTTTTTAACCAGAATGTTTACCTTGGAATGTTTACATTTTCAAATTTTTATTATTGTATTGTTGTTGACATGTGGGGATTATGCTCATATGGTCAGCTGGCCTTTTACTGAACATACCGGCCTCCATAAAACGATAGTTTTATAACAATGAACACCAAATTGTGTAAAAAACGGAGCACTGAAGAATATTATTTACAGC